>NC_073392.1:4955000-5285000 GCF_028641065.1 Leucoraja erinaceus | reverse complement strand
CAAATGTTGCTTTAATTATTTCAGGGATACATGATCCAATGATGAACTGGATTAAAAATCTCTCTCTCTCAATATCTGTCGTGTCCCGTTGTACCTCTAACTGAATGTACCCAGTAAAATGCATCAAAAATTAGCACACACGACCAGCGGGATTTAGGAATATAATGCGTTGTTCAGATTTCAAAGAGTAAAAAAAAAACATGAAAACAGTTAAGGTTGATAACAACCGCGATGGTCTGGAGATGGTTTGTGGATTTCTTTTGAACATCACTTTTGAATATCACTGCCGGTTCTGTAGCCCCTTTGCAGCGACGTCCCAGCTATTTCTGCGTTAATAACTTGTTGTGCTTCTCAGGTGAAATCGTCTGCAAACAGAAGAATTAAAACTGTCCCAAATGAACAGGCACTTCGCCATTGTAAAGGGAACACAGAGCCTTTGGAAGTAAATTCCAGAAACTTTCTACAAAAAAAAAGGCTTGTTAAAAACCAGTCTTTTCATTGCTCGCTTTTTAACTCTGGTCGGGCGCGGTGCTTTTTCTTCGCTTCTTAATCCGCATCGTAACGCGTTTTTCCCTTCTTCTTAAACATACAAAAAGAACACAAAACCGGGTTCCACGCGGCGCTTTAGTGGATAAAATTGAAAAGAGCCGCTTTACAAGGGCACAACAGTATGAATCTCTTTGCAAAATGGGTTGTTCTGAATAGGCGAAGGAGCAGAACGTTTAATCGGGTCCCGGAGAGCTTCTAAAATTGTAATCTCACGTTGCCACAGGTGGAATATGAACTTTTCCCCAACTATGCACACAATGAATACTGAATGGAAAATAAATGCATCTTTATAACCTCTGATAAAATACTTTGTTTTTTGTAGTTGTATGCAGTGTAAGATTGAAAATCTGGACCTCGCTGTTTTCCTTTCAAAGTCTAGGCGGCATTTATATATACACCGATGTACAAAACTAACCCACGATTTTGCTATTGACCTTATCATTTTTAACTTACATTTGGAAATATTTAGGGATGATATTCCCGATGCATGTATCAATTGTTTTGGGAGCCTAATTTGCTGCCTGTTCGTTATTCATATCAGGAAAAAAAATATTTTGTTATCCCACCGTACGGTATTTTCTAAAAATCTTACCCGGATTTGGAGCGACGAGACTGAATTTGGTCATTCAAAAAGAATTTAGCAAGACTGGGTTCAAAATGATTTTGTCGTTCAAAAAGGATTGGGGGATTTTATTTTTCCTTTCTTTAAAGTTATTTCAATAATTAATACCGAGACTGCATTACACCGAGTGCCTATTTTAAAACGCAATCCCTCAAGCAAAGCAGACAGGTTTGGGCGATAGATTGAGGCAGATTAAAATTATTATTTTTTTCATACACCCCACAGCCTCCGCGCCCACGGCATTGTGGGTGCTGGTGGGAGATTGGAATGGGCTAATGCTATTTGGATGTCACCTTGCTAAGTGACTTCATGTGATGTCAGCTAAATACAACAGACAGTGATCTCACTGAAGAACATGTGTGCTATCAAAATGTGACGGGATAGCCACACGCAGTCCACGGATAATCTTCTCCGCGCTTGCTAATACATGTGGAACCCGTTAAGGAATTGACGCTGATGTCTGACACATCACTCCTCAGTAAGTTAGCAATCGAAATTTTCCAGCCTCAAACAGCCCTGTCCGTGCTTCGAGCGTCGCGTTTAAAATCTATCAGCAAAGATTTTCGCTGTCCTGGTAATTCGGGCGGGGGGGGGGGGGGGGGGGGGGGGGGGGGGGGGGGGGGGGGGGGGGTGCAGTTTAATGAGCATTAATCTGGTGCCCCTTGGTGCTATTGTTCAGAGAGATGTTGATTTGAATGTAAATGGGTGACATGCCAAACGCAAGGTGCTTATTAAATTGATGTGTGTCTTGGCTTTTCTGGAATGCAGGGTAAGATCAGAGCGGCTGTAGTCAGCGGCTGCTCACAAGTCCTAGGATGGCGAGTTATGGTCACTTGGAGACCGTTGTGCCTTGTCCCAGGCAAACACCCAGGAGTGGGAGCTCCCCAAATACCTGCGATGGAGTCACCCCGAAGGCATTGGCTTTTTCCATCGAAAGAATCATGGCCAAGAACTCTGAACCAAGGAGCTCTACTGAACAAAGGCAAAGCTTCGAGAAAGGCGAAGGCAAAAAGGTTGGAAAATTGTGCTCCCCTGTGCCTTGCGTGCTGCCCATCCAACCCTTTCCTTATGACTTGCAAGCGAAAGCTCTCCTGAATTACTCGGAAGTGTGGAAGTCTAACCTGAGAGGTTCACTCTGTACTTCAGCACCTATGTGTAAAACAAACTGTGGGATGTGCTACAAAACTGACTTAACTTTAGGCCCTTCCGTGATGGCTGCAAACAGGCTGATCAAACCCCAAGTCATCAACCAAGCGGTGGCGATGCCTGCGAACGGCTCCCTCTATTATTTCAACTACCTAGACACAACGTATCATCCTTCAGAGTTGCTGCACGGCCACCACATTTTCCCGTCTCATATCCTCGGCACCCAGGCGCCGGCCTCACTTTCCGCTCACCAGAAACTACTTCTGCTGGAGAACGCGAAATTCGCCAGCCTGGCAGCGGAGAAATACCCGAGCCCGCAATTCCCTCACAAAGAACGCATTCCGGGGCAGCTGGACCAAGTGATCAAGGAAAACGGGAGCTTTCCAGTGGAAAAGAATGTAATTAAGCACCACCAGAAACTGAGCAACGCGACGAGCGACGGCAAACCTAAAAACTTCACCTGCGAAGTTTGTGGAAAGGTACGGTGGCGAATTGAAACATTATTCCAAATCAGCCTGTCATCGATTACCGTGAGCATGAATAATGTGGTCGGTCGGCAAACACGACGCGGTTGGGAAAATAAACTACATTCACAATGTCTGTGTTTTTTTCCCCCCAGGTTTTTAATGCACATTATAACCTGACGCGCCATATGCCCGTCCACACTGGGGCAAGGCCATTTGTCTGTAAAGTCTGCGGGAAAGGGTTTCGACAAGCTAGTACCCTGTGCAGACATAAAATAATCCACACACAGGTACGTACTCCCGTCTCCTCTCGTTTTCTGACACTTTTTTTTAACACAGCAAACGACTACTTACTTGTCGGCCGCTCGCCTTGCCTGGAATGCAGTTTCAGTGGAAAGTGAATATCAGTCTATGAAGGATATTTAGACAACCTACATGACCCTAGCTAGCGTCGTCTGTCGTCTCATTTTAATTTATTTTTTAATGATACGTGTTTAAGATGTTACAATCTTTGATTTGGTTATTTGACAAGATTGGGAATGCGTGTTCAGAATCGCGAGCGCCGTGTGGTTTTGCAATGCACTGGGAGAAATGGCACCAGTTTTCGTTTATTTCTACCTAACTCCAGTTGTCCGACTCTCGGTCGCCGAATGATTATTGTGATTTGTTCCCAGGAAAAGCCCCACAAATGTAACCAATGCGGTAAAGCATTTAACCGGAGCTCCACTCTCAACACACACATCCGGATCCACGCCGGTTACAAACCTTTTGTTTGCGAATTCTGTGGGAAAGGATTTCACCAAAAAGGTACCTTTCCAAGTTAATTTCAATTAATTCCTGCGCGATTCATTAATTGTCCGTTTGAATTTAATTCCTCGATGGCTTAATACCTCCAAAAAACAACCGTGTAATATTCACAGAAATGTTGACTTGTTTCTAACCAACTCCAGCGCCCACGGGTCGTGTTGCTAAACCCCCCCTTTAGCGTAAAGCGATAATTAAATGAGGTTTAATAAGCAATCCTACCGATGCAACAATCCATATCTCTGTGGGACACGGAGAATGTTGGCCGGTTGGAGACGTAGTATAAAATTCCCTCGTCCCTAAATTCAAATTTTAAATCATCCGACGCGATCTTATTTATCCTCAAGAATCTATATTCACAGTTTGTCGAGACGGGGCCGTTTTACTCTGGATCGAACCTATTTCAAATCAGACGTGTTATTTTGGGGACTAAATTTCTAAATGTACAGCTCCGTAATTTGGATGTGGGAGTGGGGGTCAGAATCTTGACCTCAACCTAACTCTTAATCTGACAGTTCTCTGCAGACTTTATTTGATTGAGATAAAGTTTGACAACTTTTTGACTCCCATTCGCTCACACTAACGCGAGACTGCTTAATGAAGCTTCCCCCTTCGTCTTAACGTAGAAATTCCCTCATCTGAAATCAACTTAATTGTGAACTCCTGACCCGGCGGGCGGGAGGGAGGGGATGGTGCGTGGGGGCGGAGAAGGGGCTAACTTTCACTAACTTCTATTCCTTCCTTCCCGCCAGGAAACTACAAGAACCACAAACTGACACACAGCGGAGAGAAGCAATTCAAATGTAATATATGCAACAAAGCGTTCCACCAGGTCTATAATTTGACATTTCACATGCATACCCACAATGATAAAAAGCCCTTCACATGCGGCACTTGTGGGAAGGGATTCTGTAGGAACTTTGACTTGAAGAAGCATATAAGAAAATTACATGATGGCAACTCAACCATAGCGCCTGTGAACGAGCGCTCAAGAGTGGGGATAAGTTAGTCTTTTGACTTCGATTCGGATTCTGATTTCGCGGACAACCATTTCTGTATATTGCAGTTTGAAATACCATCTATCTGAGATTATTCGATGCACTGCAATGCTCTTTGCTTCAGATGCCGGTTATGGAACAGTGGATAATTCATAAGATACCATTTCCCTGCTGAATTTGTAGGTTTAAGCGGCTTGAATTTGTTTCACAAAAAAAATATATGAACGTCGCCAACACGTCCCGGCCCAATAATATTGAGAATGAATAGTGATGTAAATATTCATGTTAATTAAATGTCCCATATCACATTATTTTTTTTCTGTATTGTAGCATTTTATATCTGAAACATACCGTGGATTGGTAAATATGTAATCTCGAAGTATTTGTTAGAATGTTGCTTCGTTTGCATATCTGTAAATTTAAATTATGTTGTAAAAATGAATGTGTCCACTTGCAAAATAAAAGTTAAGTTTCCAAGTATGCATTTATTTGAATTGCGGACTTTTGTAAGTAAGGGTGGTCTGATTGTCTAATGAAGGAAGGGATATGATATCGGCGAAATTTTGATCCAATGCAAACATCTATTTCACTAAATTTAATAATATTCAACATGTTCATGGTGATCTTAGCTTTATTCTTACATTTCAAGATTCCCCACTAAACGTGGGCGTGGAGAAACATCCTTGCTGTTTCCACTAAATGTAGCACGATTCGACAGTATCGAGATACACTTTGCTTCCTTACTTTTTGCTAGCAATGTGAAAGTGACATGGAACCGTGTTTGCGCCAGGGAAACAGAAGCTGTTAACACGTTTCAACGCATAGCAGATGGTCGAATTCAACGGTTCTAACGTGAAGAATGGTCAGTGGATTCCTTCCCAGTATTTGATCTCTCTCCAGACGCAATGCTGTCCAAGTAAATGTCGCAAGATGCTCCTCATTGTGTGAGAATCTCGCAAAGTTAACTTTTTTTTTAAAAGAGCGAGATAAGTGCCTAATTTGCAAATGTCAACCAAATTCATTTGAGTTTCGAAAAGACATATTTGATCGTTTAAAGCAGGACGTGGAACCTGGCGCAAGGAAGATATATATCTACACCTCTCGCAAAGAACAGCTTTGGAAATGTGTGCGTGAAAAGTGCAATTAGCGAGGCAGAATAGATCTTGTTTTACGGATCTAGGCAGCAGAGATGGAAACGCCCAAACTAAATGTTGTGCTTTTCACAAAGTTCTATTGCACCGGTTCTCGTGAAATATGTGCGCGGCGCTATTAACATCTTATGCGACCTCCTAGGCCAAAACGATACGCGTAATAATACGCCCTACGGGAGACGATTGTTGAAGGGAGTTTATTGTTAATGGACAACTCTACCACGGAAACCTTTCGAGGCATGTGCACTTACAAGAAATAAAGCAAAATTCAACATGAGAGAGAATTTAGATTCCTACAAATCTGCAAATCTTACATCAATTATCCCATTTGCGCGGTGGATAATCTTATATTGCTACAGTTTTAATGCAACAAGGTGTTTTCCATAATCTACCATTGCATAGTTTATGTGTTTTTATACCTTGTCTCTTAGGTCTGCTGTTCACAACAATTTACTGGATTTTTTTTAAAGGAATATAACAATGGAGCGATCCAGGATTTAATCCACAGAAACTGATCAAACCACAAGCAGAAACAATGAGCTTTGAGCTGTGCTAACAATAATCATTCCCGCTCTCCCTGGAGCAGGCATTTCCATATTAGCCAATTTGCTGTAACAGTGGATAATAAAGTACTTAGGGTTTTCAAAAACTCATTTCCCATGTCTCTCTCTTTAATACGAGATAATTTATTCTCCCCACGCCTGTACGAACAATATTATTACAGTGTACCAACAAAATTCTGATTTCAGCTCAAGTCTGCTGCTCACTCCGCGTTTCTCAGTGAAATTTAAATTAACCGTTAACAGTAAACTGTTAAACTGTCCAGGGACTGATTAAACGGCCAATAATTTGAAGAGAATTGCATGTACACCTTTTTATCGTTAATTGAGTGGGTTCATCTTGGAAGCTGGTAAATTGGGTTGTGCCGGCACCGCCACTCGCTTTTGGGAGAAATGTGTTCTTTTAATTAAAAACGAAACATAAGCTGTTTGCTAATTATATTAAAGAATCTTGTTCGACACAAAAGTCTCTAATCTATTACAGTTTACTGCGCGGTGATGTTGGAAATTGCAATTATAAATTCTTTGCTATTATACAAAATGCAAATCCCCCTTTGCCTTTTGAGGATCATTCGTGACCACAATGCTTTCATCGACCATTAGAATCACTGATAGTGCAAAGTAAAACCCTCTCATGCTCAATTATTACTAAGGTTGAAATAATTGTTTCAACGCTCATTTCATTACATAACCGAAGTGTAAAAACTCTGACCACTTTCTACCTCTTCATACAATCCTGGCAATTATCACGTCTGGAAACGACCTATTCCCCGTGTATCTGAATCTACAATTCACGCGAATGCCAATAATAACAGGTACGATTGCATTTGTAAATAGTCTCTAACTTTTGCTTCGTACTCTGTCACGTGTTGAATAGCATTTCAACATTACTGTGTTGACAACAACAGCCATAAAGAGATATAAGGGAAAAGCAGGCCGCATGCATTCCACAATATGCAACTCGCTCTTTCCAGCTCACTCCACATTCACTTATCCCATCATTTTCATCCGCAGAAATTATTTCACTTTTGTTACGCAACAACAAATGGATGATGAGGAATATTTCACATTCTTCACCATTTCTAAAGAAAGCTATATCTCTAGAATAGGGACTCTGTGCCTATTAGTTGGTGCGTTTTTTTTAAGTCTTTCTACAAAATGCCAACACTTCATGGGGTTACATTCGAAAGTCAGAGCTCAACTAACTTTGTACTTGTGTTAAATTGAGTGATGCCACCCCACTCCGTGTTGCAAATACACTGGACGCTTTGCAAGGTTTTTGAAACTGACCGATGGATGCATCACGCACAAATGAGTATGATTCTTTGAGGGGAACAGAAGTTAGTATTCAGAAACACGACACCCATCGCACCTTTAATAAAATTAAACGCAGCCTTTCATCTAAATGTAATGTAACATCTGATAACCAACTTCAAGGAATTTAAATCGCCCTCAACCAAGTGTGCTTATATCTTAATATTCGGAAGTGATTTCGTGGTAGACTGGGAAACGTGTCACAGCAGGCCAGGGTGGATGCAAGGAATAAACATGCCGAGATTTATCTGCAAACATCCTTCTACCATATTCATAAATGCAACTGATTGGCACACGACGTTTTAATTAGCAACCGAGAGATACTTTTGCTTCCTGGGGTGTTAAAGCCAAGAGGAAACCTGCAAAGACAACAACCTGCAAAAAAGTCAAAAGCAAATTGCTGCAACCATCCACATTCCAAGCACGCAGGCACAATCATGATGTACATGCGTATATTCTAATAGCCATTACTTGCACAATACGTATCCTCACCAGCTAATCTTTTGTACATTATTGTACTTCAATTAGCACTTGTAAACTATAACTCATAAGTAACCACGTCTAATAGTTTTATAAATGCGGTGACATTCTCATCAAATTGTCATGCTGATTTATAATTTTGCAGATTCCCACAATTTGCTCATTTGTCTAAAGAAGTCTTGCGCCCGGTAATGTCACCTATCCATGTTCCCGAGACCCGCTGAGTTACTCCCTCACTTTGTGTCTTTTTATGTAAAGCAGCACCATAAATGCATTTTCTCCTGACCCGCTGAGTTACTCCAGCACTGTGTGTCCTTCCTTTGTAAACCAGCATCTGCAGTTCCTTGTATCTCCATACCAATTTCCTTCTTGGGAACGGCAAATAATAATTTATTTTTCAAAACTCCTGGCCAAGTTAAGAGACATTCGATGTAAATTTCGTCAAATCTCTATTTGTTTTGCTGTTGGTTTAATTCAACGCCAAGAGGCCCCCTTGAAGAGTACAAAGTGTATCTAAAGGAAGGCATCGTTGTATGGGACCAGCATTTATCCCTAAAGATCACTTGAACTGGGGGGACTAATACCGAGGAGTTATATCGTCTTAGGGGACAGTTAGAAGACAATCACATTAACTCATGAATCGTAAAAGTGCCAGACTAGGTAACCAAAAATAGCATACTTCCTTCCCCAGGTGATATTAATGAACATTAAAACTATATTTCAAATTATTTATTTTAAATTATTCAACGTTGAGTCCCCCAATTTATATTCCTGGATCAATTATCCAAAGATAGACACAAAAAGCTGGAGTAACTCAGCGGGGTCAGGCAGCATCTCTGGAGAAAAGGAATAGGTGACGTTTCGGGTCGAGACCCTTCTTCCGACCAATAATCCTAATGTTTGGGTACATGACCATTGGTGTAATAACCACGTTTCTATACCCGTAAGATTATATCAGTGTTTCCCATGAGTTCAACAGATAAAATGGAACACAACCAAAAAGCTGGACGGGGCACATAGACCATTTACGAGAATGTTGCCAGGATTCAAGGGCCTGAGCTATAGACAGAGGTTGGGACTTGGAGCGCAGGGGTCATAAGGGCACATGGTCATAAGTGATAGGAACAGAATTAGGCCATTCGGCCCATCTATTCTACTCCACCATTCAATCATGGCTGATCTATATCTCCCTCCTAACCCCATTCTCCTACCGTCTCCTCATAACCCATGAAACCCGTACTAATCAAGAATGTATCTATCTTTGCCTTAAAAGTATCAATTGACTTGGGTGATCTTATAGAGGTTAATAAAATTATGAGTGGAATAGATTTAGAAGTGTATACACACCTTACGAATGTAGTGTATTTTATCCAGGAGTGGAGTATTAAGAACAGGAAGACACGGGTTAAAAGTGAGGAGGGCAAGATTTAATGGTAACCCGAGGGGTACAAAATCTTACAAGACAGGTACATGGGTAAGAATGGTTCAGGGAGATAGCGGCCAAATGGGACTGGCTTAGATGGGGCATCTTGGTAGATTTGGGTCGAAACGCCTATTTCCGCGTTTCAATTGTCAAATGTACGTTACTGTTGCTGAAGTTGCAAGGATATTATAATTAAATATATCTATTTAAATTTGCAAAATCTAAAGGGTAACATCAGAAAATAATCCAGACGGTTCCGCTGTGAATCTCCATCAAATGAGACATAAAGCGAAGAATTAACATGTGGGAGTTTATTAAGCCCATATTTTACTTGGAGTCTTTAGGATTAAAATGTGTTTTCCTTCATTGATTACAGATTCATCCGAATATGTGGTCGCAGACAAAGCACGACGTGCTTGATTTTCCATTAATATCTTATTCAGTTCATTTGTATCAGAATTGGATCCGTTTGTCTGGATGTTATTAGTATTCCTGCAGGAAGGAAACAGTTGTATTATTTAATTTGAAGATAGACACAAAATGCTGGAGTAAGTCAGCGGGACAGGCAGCATCTCTGGAGAGAAGGAATGGGAATTCTTATTCTGAAGTAAGGTCTCGACCCGAAACGTCACCCATTCCTTCTTCGGTGTAAACTAGCATCTGCAGTTCCTTCCTGCACACTATGTATTATTTAATTTATTCTATTTATACATTTATATACGATTATCGAAACGCCAGCATCTACTAAATATCAATCTATGATGATAAATGTCCTAGCTGTGAAACTTTCTTGCTGGTAAAACCTACAACAATGATAAGAGTAAATTGCTAGCTTCTGGGATTAACAAAATCAATGCTTTTCCATATCAGTTGAATATTATCCGCGAACTGAGGGGGATATTGGAAAAATATTTGAGGAAACAATTACCGAGGCCGAGGATTTTAAGCAATGTTGGGTTAAAACTCCATACATATTTTTGAGGTAGAAATATCTGCAAGAATATCTTATTAATATCATTAAAGTATTGCACACGTTTTATTTTTCTCGGTCAAAGATAGATAGACCGCATGTGTTAATTCCATTTCCCACAGATTATCAGCACCTCGCAAATGAAAAGTAAAACTAAAATGGTGAACCCACATGATCAATGAACAAGTTCATATGTCTGAAGAAGGGTTTCGGCCCGAAACGTTGCCTGTTTCCTTCGCTCCATAGATGCTGCTGCACCCGCTGAGTTTCTCCAGCACTTTTGTCTACCTTAGATTTTCCAGCATCTGCAGTTCCTTCTTAAACAAGGATAAGATGTCTTCATGGCTAAGATTTAATACCACGGTATGATTATTTAATCTGTCGCTGTTGTTAAAATACAACAACATTGATGCGGAATCATAAAAAGACCGGACTAAGTAAGCATAGAAGAAAAAAAATTAGGACGATAAGATGATCTTTATAAATTCATAAATAATAGGTGTAGGGAAGAACTGCAGATGCTGGTTTAAATCGAAGGTAGACACAAAATGCTGGAGTAACTCAGCGGGCCAGGCACCATCTCTGGAGAGAAGGAATGGGTGACGTTTTGGGTCGAGACCCTTCTTCAGACTATTAAATTATAGGTAGACAAAAATGCTGGAGAAACTCAGCGGGTGCGGCAGCATCTATGGAGCGAAGGAAATAGGCAACGTTTCGGCACGAAACGTTGCCTATTTCCTTCGCTCCATAGATGCTGCCCCACCCGCTGAGTTTCTCCAGCATTTTTGTCTACCTTCGATTTTCCAGCATCTGCAGTTCCTTCTTAAACATGTTAAATTATAGGAGCAGATTTAGGTCATTCGGGCCATCAAGTCTACTCCACCATTTAATCATGGCTGATCTATTCCTCTCAACCCCGTTTATTATCTACTGACAAACATAAACGTAAATTCTTAGCATTCCAGGGATGCATTGGTGTCTTTTGTGACGGAATGACAGGTTGAACAATAATGTTTCCGGTTCCATGTTCAGATTTAGCGACTAAAGATCACTGATTGTTGTTTTCATGTGACAATATTCTGGAGCTGCCACCCGCATCACGCAAAAGTCCAACTGTCCAGTCCAGTTCTATCTTCTTCGGCTTTGAAACAAACTTTATATTGAAAGTGACAATGGTCGACCAATATCCACATAGGAAGTCAACCTTTGCCACAGAGCCATTTATCTAAAAAATAAGAAAAGCAATGGATCTCCAATTGATTTTGGCAGATCACAGAGGCTTTTGTAAAAGGAGACGCATGCAGATAAATAATGATACTCACAGCGCACCGAGTTACAATCGAAAATGTGCACTAAAGAAGGGGATTTAGAGTCTCTTTGCAAAACTGAAATATGCAAGGTCAATATTATTCAAAAACGTTCCTTTCCGCTGAATTGCATCAAGATTAGACCAGAAAGATCTTTTTCAGCAAACGAAATTCACATTTCTAAACCCCAATAACAACGGAGACAACATCAAGTTTATTGATAGTATGTTTAAAAGTGGAATAACTAAAAAAATAAAAATAATTTAAAAAAGTGGAATAACTACGAGGAGTGCAGATCTAAAGGTATGTTAATATTATCAAAATGGAGCCAAAGACCTTTTAAAACAGATAAGCAAGGAACCGCAGATGCTGGTTTACTAAAAGGAAAGGACACAAAGTGCTGGAGTAACTCAACGGGTCGGGCAGCATCTCTGGAGAATTCGGGTTGGGGGCTCTGAATAGGTGACGTTTCGGATTGGGGCACTGAAAGGCTGGGGATAAAAGATAAAATATATTTTAAGTTCGAGATGGTTGTTGAATTAAGATGTTTTCGTCTGAAGAAGGGTCCGGATTCGAAACGTTCACCTATCTCTTTCCTCCAGGGATGCTGCCTGACCGCTGAGTTACTGCAGCATTTTTATAAATTCATAAGTTCTAGGAGCAGAATTAGTCTACTCCGCCATTCAATCACGGTTGATAGGTCTTTTCCTCTCAACCCCATTCTCCTCCCTTCACCCCATAACCCCTGACACTCTTACCAATCTGTCAATCACCGCATTAAATATATATATTGACCTCTCAGCCGTCTATGGCAACGAATTCCACAGATTCACCACCCTCTGACAATAAATGTATCGCCATCTTCTTTCTAAAGGCACGTCCTTATATTCTGAGGCTTTGGCCTCTGGTCCTGGACTCTCCCACTAGTGGAAACATCATCTTCACATCCACTCCATCCAGATCTTTCAGTATACGGTAAGTTTCAATGATAGACAATAGACAATAGGTGCAGGAGTAGGCCATTCGGCCCTTCGAGCCAGCACCGCCATTCAATGTGATCATGACTGATCATCCCCAATCAGTACCCCGTTCCTGCCTTCTCCCCATATCCCCTGACTCTGCTATTTTTAAGAGCCCTATCTTGCTCTCTCTTGAAAGTATCAAAAGAACCGGCCTCCACCACCCTCTGAGGCAGAGAATTCCACAGACTCACCACTCTCTGTGAGAAAAAGTGTTTCCTCGTCTCCGTTCTAAATGGATTACTCCTTATTCTTAAACTGTGGCCCCTGGCTCTGGTCTCCCCCAACATCAGCAACATGTTTCCTGCCTCTAGCGTATCCAAGCCCTTAACAATCGTATATGTTTCAATGAGATACCCTCTCATCCTTCTAAACTCCAGAGTGTACAAGCCCCCCCTCCCCTTTTATCCTTCTAAACTCCAGCGAGTACAGGCCCAGTGCCCTCAAACGCTCACGATATGTTACGAGTCTGTGCCTGTCTTCGGTGTAAACCAGCATCTGCAGTTCCTTCCTGCACATGTTTTTCATTGCTCTTTGTTGGGTGGAGATTGAGGCGCACTAGGACCGCGCGGAAGCCCCGGGTCAGTGGCAGGACTGGCAGTAATCTAGCGCATTGAGAAAACGCTGGGAAGTAAACAACCTCAAGACAGCACGTTGCCCTTTTCTCTGCGCTTCTTGTTAAAACATCTGAGCAACCAGTTTTGCTCCTAGAAACATGTTAATTGACAACGGAGCTCATTATTGCATGCACATGCAAAACACAGAGAGAATGATTAAATGGACAAAAGGGCAATAATGAACTGTCAACAATCGAGTACATCTATACTACCCGGATCACTTAATAATAGGGCATTTAAACTCAACAAAGGATTGTCTGGAACAGGAAGAAAGAACGACCTATACTTTTGTTTAGTCAACACAATTGATTACAAATGAGGGATTAGTAGAATAGCTTCAGATTTTAAAGAGGAAAAAGAAAAGTCCAATTAAGTGCACCAAATGTTATCTACAGGGCCTTCCAACTCGGTACAAATGAAATTCTCATCAAAACATCCCTCGCGATCTTTTAGAAAGTAATTTGTTTCCCCGAACGAGCAGGGGGAAAAAAAAGCGTCGCATTAGAGAGGAGAAAGCGCTATGGCTGGCACAATGCTCTCGGCAGACACGTTGAGAGAGCCAAGGGGAAGTTAATGAGTTTCAGCATCTGACAATTCGTTTGGATGTATTCCTAAAAAAAAAAATGCTAGAGATAAAGGATAAATTGCCCAACCATTCTTTAGAAAGTACAAAACCCCGGGGAATCTCGACACCAGAGAACATTAAATATTTTGCCAAGCAAATTGATACAAGCAGTCACCAAACTTCTTGAGATGCAGTTTCAATTTCCAGCGATTTATTGGCTGGTTTCAGATCTGTTGCACCACCGAACAATGTACCTCGGCTGAAAGGGTGCGACTTCAGCGCAGCGACTGCGCAGACATAACAGATTAAAGAAAATAACAACAACCGGTTCAACAGCTAAAAATTCAGATTGTAATATCATTTAATGGGACCGAGATGAAAATGTTCCGAAAATGTCCCTTCTACAGGAAATTGACGAGATGTTTACGAAAACATATTTAAAGTTGCATATATTTGCAGACAATAGCCTAATATCGTTTTAATGTCCATTATCTCTAAATATGTTTCCTTTGTGATTATTTACTGAGGATTGTAGATCTAAAAAATCAATTTCTCACAACAGAGAGGCGTCGAAATGTTTAGTTTTGGGGATTTGGGATGAGACGACACGAACCTAAGGGCAAAATTAGCAATATAGGAATGTAGAAGTCTGGAGAAGGGTCCCGACCCGAAACGTTGCCTATCCGTGTCCCGCTTGTCCACTGAGTTACTCGAACACTTTGTGTCCTTTTCAGGAATATAGGACATTCAGTCCCTCGATTCTGGTCCATCATTGAATGAAATCATGCCTGCTCCGCCTCTCCTCTCTGCCTACCTGCCATCCATACATATCCTTCAATATCTTTACTTTAAGAATACGTCAATGGTTTATTGAGCTACTGCCAAAAGCCTTCAGGGGGAGATATTTCCATTTTTCATTGCCCATAGAATTGCTTTCTCAAATTATCCCGAGGAACACAGCTCCAACTTAAATGTATTCTTTGGAGATGACAGCACACCCTCTTTCCGGAAGCCCCCCGAGTTCGTGTCGACAATGGATTATAGTCCTGCTACCGGTGACTGCATATTTGTAGTGCTCCCTTTTCCAGACAATTATTATAAAAACAGATAGAGTGGATTTTTTGGTTAGAGTTCACAAACGTTTCTTATTAATTCTTCCATGCTCCGTTTATTCAATGGTTTGCTTCAGCATTTAAAACTGTTTTTTATGAAAAATCCTTTCACCCCTCTCTGTCTCCGTATCGGACATCCCTTTTGTCTCCTTTACACCTCCAGCCTTTGTCACTTACTCCACCCATCTTGCCAATCATGCCCCCTCACCTCAGTGCTTATGTATAGTATACTTGTACTGAACTGTGTACAAATCTCACTGTGCCTCGGTACATGAGACAAAAAAAGTATCATATCCCAATCAGTCTGAGGAAGGGTCAAGACCCAAAACGTGGCTTGTCCATTCACTCCACATATGCTGCCCCACCTGCCGAGTTCCTCCGCACTTTGTTTTTTTTGTTTAAAATTAATTTCGCACTTTATTGGAATTATGTGTAGTGTGATGCAGAGCCCAAATCAGGGAAATATGTTTTGTACTGTTTGGCAAATTCCCAGCTCATTTTGAGACTTAGCTGTGAAATCAGTCTGCTACTTTCACATTAAGTGGTTTCAGTTATGTAAGTGCTTATATCACTGCAGCCTAAGTGAGTTAACAGCTGTTAAGTGGACAACTCAATACCAAGTTTAACAGAGTAACTTGGTTTCAAGGGAGCATGGTCTTCCTGATTTCAGATCAAAAATTGAAATGGGGAATACAAGGAAACAAAAACATAAATCTATGCTATCTGCATAGGAACAGAAGAAGAAAACAAAAACAAATCTGTTCTGCCATTCAATTTGATCATGATCGATCCAAATCCCAGCTCAACATCCATAAAGCATGCAGACCATAAAAATGTACATCACAGGCCCACAATGTCTGTATCAAACATGATGAAAGATATACTGTTCTGAGATATACTATATCTGACTGCACATTATTCATATCCCTCCCCCATTCCCTGCATATCCATTTCACTTTTGTAAAAAAAATGCTTCCTGATTTCATCCTGGAAAATTGGTCCCCTGCAATCTGGATTCTTCAGCCAAAGGATTTTTTTGTTGTTGTTGTTTGGAACATAGAACAGTAGAGCAGAGGAACAGGTCCTTCGGCCCACAAAGTCTGTGCTGACAAGATGCCACAAACTGATCTGCCTGCACATGACCCATATCTCTCCATTCTCTGCATATCCATGTGTCCATCTCAAATCTTCTTAGCAGCCACTATCGTATCTGCACCACCATCCTCTGGCAGTGGGTTCCAAGCACTCACCACTCTGTGTATAAAGATTGCCACACATAATCTCCTTTAGGCTTTGCCCCTCTCATCTTAAGGCTCTGCCCTCTAGTCCTTGTTATTTCCATCCTGTGAAAACGATTCTGAATGTTATATCTTTGATACACTTTTTCAATTAAATTCTATAAATTTATAGTGTGAAAAGTCCAATTGATCGAGAATCAATGAGATTTTGTAGACACGTTTAGTTTTTCATTAGCTACTGTAAAACAGTCAGTCATTGACCTCCTAAATATTTCGCCCGAGAGTGTAAAATTATAATGGAAACACGAGATGGCCCACAATGGAATCTTTAGCACAAAAATCAATGCAGCAGGATATCAGCAGGTTTTTGTTTTCAGTCTGAAGAAGGGTCCTGACTCGAGACATTGTCTGTCCATTTCCCTCCACAGAACCTGCCTGGTCTCCTTAGTTCCTCCAGCACTGTGTTTACTGCTGTAAAACTATATACACATGTTCTGAATTTCATCATCAATGGAAAAACGTTATCAAGGAAAAACAGCACCTTAACAGGCAAATCGACCAAACCGATCTGTATTTATATTCCTTTACTTTTTTTAGAGATACTACGGGGAAATAGGCCCTTCGGCCCACTGAGTCCATGCCGACCAAAAATCACCCTGTACACTAACACTATCCCTCACACTCGGGACAATTTTACAATTAACCTACAGAACTGTACGTCTTTGGAGTGCGGGAGGAAACCGGAGCACCCAGAGAAAAAACCCAGGTAGTCACAGGGAGAATGTACAAACTCCGTACAGACAGCACCCGTAGTCGGGCATCATACCTGGGTCTCTGGCGCTGTAAGACTGTAACTAACGCTGCACCACCATGCCGCCCTATTTATATTCCTCTGAGTTTCTCCAACTCAACATAATTCCACCTATCAGCATAATTCGCAATTTCATTCTCATTCACAAGCCTTCACTAATCATTGACTTCAACCATTTCATGCAGCCGTGTATTCCGCATTTTGAAACACTCTTTGGCAAAGAGGTTTCTGGTGGCTCTCTTGCATTGATGGCCTCCAGTTATACTCTTCCTCGGAAGCAGAAACTTTCTGCGTTTAACCTATGAAAGCATTCCATCCTTTAAATAACCTCTATAGGTTCAAGAATAGCTTCTCCCCGACAACCATCAAAGTTACACAATACTAAACTCAACTATGAACTTTGATGGTTTGTCTTTGGTTGCGCTATAGACATAGAAAACAGAAAATAGATGCAGGAAGAGGCCATTCGGCCCTTTGAGCCAGCACCGCCGTTCATTGTGATCATGGCTGATCGTCCCCAATCAATAACCCCTGCACGCTTTCTCCCCCCATCCTTTGATTCCACTAGCCCCTAGAGCTCTATCTAACTCTCTCTTAAATCCATCCAGTGACTTGGCTTCCACTGCCCTCTGTGGCAGGGAATTCCATAAATTCACAACACTCTGCGTGAAAAAGTTTTTTCTTACCTCAGTCTTAAATGGCCTTCCCTTTATTCTAAGACTGTGACCCCTGGTTCTGGACTCGCCCAACATTGGGAACATTTTTCCTGCATCTAGCTTGTCCAGTCCTTTTATAATTTTATATGTTTCTATAAGGTTCTATAAGACGTTGGGTTTTTTGCATTGGTATTGGCATTATTGGTTTATTGAATTTTGTTAATACTATATATCTATATGCAATATGTTTACATGCCAGTTATGCTGCTAAAAATAAAAATGTCATTGTTCTATTGTCAGTGCTTACAGATAATTAAACACCCTTCATACTCTGCCTTTCTTTTCACAAGAGAAATGGACACCGTCTGTTCATTATACGTATACGCTTACATTTCCAGTATCATATTGTGTAGTAAACCTTTGACAATCTGGAACTCTTAGGAGACTGGAAATAGATAAGCAGTCTAGATGCTGGCAAACCTTCCACGTTTCTGCCCCCTGGTGTTCTGGATGTCAATCCTTGCCTCAGTACCACCACCAGTCAAAGTCTGGATCCAGTTTCCAGCAGCACCAGTGACCTTGGCTCTGGTCACAGATCCCACTTTGCACTTTGGGTTACCAAGGAATGAGCTAGAGACACTGGACATTCAGGATTTCTGAATTGGATTACTATAGTTTTACAGTAAATCTTCTCTGCACCATCTCCAGCACCTCCATATCTAATTATAAAAAATAATAATTGGGCAGCCAGGGCAGTGTGTAGTTCTACAAGTGTGGTCCAACCAAGGGTTGATACAGGTTTTGCATGGCTCCACCATTGTATAATTCTCCTCTGTCCTTTATCAGGCATCTGAACCACACTATCAACAATTAGAGAGCGGTCCTGAACTACACTCTACCTCACTGGAGACACTCGAGTATCTTTAATCGTGACTTTTTCTTGCACTAATTATTCCCTTTATCACGTACAATGTAGATGGCTTAATTGTAATAATGCATAGTCTTTCCGCTGACTGGTTAGCACACAACAAAAGCTTTTCACTGTACCTCAGTACATGTGACCATAAACTAAACTAGACTAAACTGAAGCCACAAGATTTTGAGGATTGTTCAACATTCGGGTAGAATTCCTCTGTTTTCATCCTTGCAGGGTTGAGAGAGATGCTCTGATCGTCCTTATATGTGGATTCAACATTGGAGTGAGTTGGAGGGATGTGAGACATTCGCAACCCATAGGGAAGTTGCTGAGACACCAAACTGACCTATTCTCGATATCTGGAAAATATCTTCTGGTTTATCCTTCCATGGGAATGGTTACCATCTTGACCTGACCTTAGTTGGTACAGCATGTCTCATTCCTGGTGATGACATCAATATCATGTGTGGAGAGACAAAGCAGATTGACCATTATTAAGCAGATCCATCTACACTTTGCGCTGCCTCAGACATGTCCCTCCCCGGTTATTCCTTCTTCTCATTGCTCGCACGGCGGAGGTACAGAAGCTTGAAAGTGTGCACCACCATACTCAGGGACAGCTTCTTCCCCTAATGTTATCAGGCCGCTGAATGGTGCTTCCATAAACTAGGGCACTGTCCGATTCACCTTTACCCTATTACAGACATTGGACTTTGTCTAAGGAACAGAAGCGCTACAATGCCAAGAACAATATTCAGCACTCTGTATCTTTTCTCTATCGATTGTACTTGAGTTTGAACCGATTGTATCTATGTATGGTATATCTGATCTGTTTGGATAAAATGGATATACTGTCGTATTTATCATTGCTGAATATATTCTGTTTATGCTGTGAGGTTCATGCAACTTCCGTAGCACCCTGGTGAATCAGTCGATAATGTGATCTGATCTCTGTTGTCTGTTGGAAAGCATCTCCAGGCACCTCATTCTGACAGAGAGCGATTTCCAGAATGATGCAGCAAAAGCCTGCCATTTTATCCTCTGTTAACGCCATCGTGTGAATGGGGGGCTGGGTTGTGCAGAGATAGTTGGAGTGCATTCTATAAATGGATTGTGTATCTATTATCCACAAAACCGACTGATGTTCTTACTGGACAACGATTGTTCCCTCAGATACTATAATGTATTTGGGAATCACATCCAAACATATTTTCTCACTGTATCTTAGTTTGTTGATTCACCTATGCCACCGAATAGGTAGGCTATTCCCTCTGTCTTGCAGCCTAAAGTCTTTTCGACTCTGGTTCCGTTTTCAATAATTTTTTGTTTACTTGCATGGAGCAAACTACAAACTCACGAACAACATCACAATCAGCTGGGCTTTTTTAATTTCACCATTGACCTCGGTACCAAATGTCAATTTTATTTTAATTTAGTGCAATTCATAGCAAAATAATATTCCAGCATCCACTATTGTGATTAATTTTAGCTTGTATGAAGCAGAAATGTTCTATAATCTCTCAAACAGTATTCATTCTATCCTAACTGTATCTTCACATGTTAACAGTATTAGTTCTATCCAAACCCAATCTAGGCTTATGTACTGTTATCATTACCCCAGTGAGGTTTACAAGTGTTCAAATGGGTACAGGGAATTCAATTTTGTTATCTGCTATTGTAAGCTACTAGACAAAATTGTTTAAAGATACTGGTCTAGAATGAAAAGCTAAAATAACACTCAGTTCAATGGCTCTCATCATTATGAGTCAATTCAAATGCATACATTACCAAATCTGTAAATAAAGTGATACACCAGGATATCAATCACACAGTTCCAAGATACATTTTTTAATCCATGCAGATCAGATTCAATTCACCTTTTAATTGACAGGGGTCATTATGAACAGACATTTGTCGTCCCATAGTGACCCCTAGTGAGTAAACTAAACAGAAATATAAAATACAGTATGGGCACGAAGGAACTGCAGATGCTGAAAATACAGTATTGTAAGAGTTTGTAATTTTTTGCTATACATTAAAATGATAATGAAACAGAGAGATTAACCATCCATTATTTAAATAATTAATTATGACCTTCCACTTAAAATTAGTTTTTTATTGATAACCAAGATCATTTCTGAAAAGATTTTGTAATTGATGTCTTTAGTTAAACATAAAATTTGATTTAAAGATTGGGTACGCGGGGATCAATTTTGCTATTGGATACCAGATAAAACTTTTTTAAGACACTGGTTGAGGATGTAATGCTAAAATAAAACTCAGTTCAATTACTTTCTTCATTATTAAGATGAAAATTGTCCATTGCAATATCAGCACACGTATCCTGTGAATTGCAAATTGCTGCACCATGGGGAATGATTTGCAAAATCTACCTCACTCAAAAGGCTGTTTACCACATCTCTCAGTCAATTTTATGAATTTTTTGTATTTGATGTTTCGTCCTAATCTGAACTCAAGTGGAATATCAGGTCCAGAATTTAATATATGTTTTTTATATTTTAAAAGTTTAAAATTCAATTTTATATTTCCAGAAATACTGATCAACCTCCTCAATCAAAAAAATACAATGTTTTAATATTTTTAATTCAGTTTAAGTTCCAGAAATATTAATCACCTTTTCAATCAAAAGAGACATTTAAAAAATATTTTAAAGAATATTTTAAACATTTTTAAAGGAAATTCATGCTTTAACAACCTTTCTGTTCTTCAACTTGTTTCTATATTAACCCATTTTTTAAAACCAAGGATGCTACATATAATATTTTTGCACGTCAGTGCACCTTGATCCCCTACCCTAATTAGGCATAATCAGGAACTAATTAGGCTTTAATCACAATTGTAAAACAGGTGTGTGAATATCAACTGCGAGTTACACTCACCTGTTCACATTAATTCCCCTTGAATTCATTAGATCAAAATGTGCTGAGATAAGCACAACTTGGGGATTGATTTACCAACACACATTTAGCAACAGTGTCAAAACTAAAGAAGCTGTGTGCAGTCTTTTCCCACCAAACGGCAATACCACTATCTATGTTAACCCACTTTCGCATCCACTCCCTACACACGAGGGGCAATTTAAAGAGGCCAGTTGACCTACAAACCCGCACGTCTTTGGAATGTGAGAGAAAATCCACACATCAAGGGGATGCAAACTCCACTAAGACAGCACCAGTCGGGATCGAACCTGGGTCTCTGGTGCTGAGGCAGCAGCTCTACCATCTAGACTGAAATTGATGCACTTGTACATTTATTCTGTAATTTATTAATGCCGGAACAGTGTAAACTGTGTCCAGCTGTTTTAAAACAAACTGCGCTTGTTGTCAAACAGAAGTCCGAGCATTGCGGGTCCAGCATTGTTGTCAAACAGACGTCCGAGCATTGCGGGTCCAGCATTGTCAGGTTCATAGAATCAAGAGTGTTTTATTGTTGTAAATTATTCATACATATTCATGTATATATTAATGAGTTGGTGTTGTATATAAGCAGGGAATGTTGGGTAATAAATCTCTCTCTCGTGATCCAGGCAACGTGCGTGTAAGTTGTTATTCATTTTGCCGTCCGGAATATAACAAAATTGGCAACGAGGATGGGATAGAGTTTGTGAACTCATCCTTTAAATACAGTGCAGGAGTGTTTTGCAACACACAGTATTGTTTAACATTTTAAACAGTAAATTTGTAGTTGTGTCGCAGTTGTTTGCGAGCTGGACACGATAGGCCGCAGATCCTTCTATGCAGGGGACTGTAGTTTAAAACAGCAGCTGGACAAATCGGCGAGAGTTTGTCAGGCTATCTCTATGTTGTGTCTACGTGGCAAGATGCCGTCCTTGGGATTGTATAAGATTTTTTTTTGTCGAATTCCTCAAGCTGAATAGCCTTTGTACAGCTAAGTTTTAGGTGAATTGTTACACCAGGAAATCAGGGTTTTTGAACGGACTTTAAAAAAAAAGAGAGAGACGACGCGATGGCAGAGTCCATGGGCTACATCGGAAACCTTGGCACTTTTGACAAGAGTAGAGAGCCGTTCAGCTCCTCTATGGAGAGGGTGAACATGTTTTTCATGGCAAACAACATAATGGAGATTAGTGGTGAAGGAGAGATGGTGACTGAAACAAATAAAGCCGTTTGCGAACGCATGAAAGCGATTCTGCTCACGGAGATCGGTCCTGAAGTGTACGCCACACTCATGAATCTCCTTGCGCACACAAAGGCAAAAGACAAAAGAGGGGCTAGCGGAATCAAAGGATATGGGGAGAAGGCAGGCACAGGTTATTGATTGGGGACGATCAGCCATGATCACAATGAATGGCAGTGCTGACTCGAAAGGGCCGAATGGCCTCCTCCTGCACCTTTTTTCTATGTTTCCCATGTGAAACGTGGCGAAATATTAGTGAATAACTTGCAGGTTTTCAACAAAGTAACTGACGATATTCGTAAACTTCCTGGCGATGTAGGTAAAGGCATACAAGGAAAATGTGAGAGTGATTTAGTTAACCAAGATCTTGAAGAAATAGAAAACAGTGCTAAAGTTCTCAAAGGTAATGCACAAGATATCGACTTGAATATAGAGTCTGTAGCTTGTTTCGGGTATGCACCAGTGACCTCAGCTGAGGTAGAAATAAGTTTTTCACAAATGAAGCATATTCTGTCTGACAGACGGCATAGTTTAACACCAGATAATTCGGAAAAAAAATTCTAGTAAATATGTGCAACCAGGCAACTTTGGTCATTTAATGTAGTTATAGACCTTTATATTATCATTTAAACCATACGTTGGTGGAAAAAAAAAAGCCTTTTTATTCCTTTTTTGTCAATAAATGCCTTTTTTGTGCCTTTTTTGTAATTTTATTATGCCTTTTGCCTGCCTATTTCAGTTGTTTAGTGCCTAAAACATCCTGGTTCTAGTAATCACTCATCCCAATTTTTTCAGTTCAAAATGGCCATGCTATAACTGCCTGAAGAAAGGCCATATCGCCTCAGCATGTCAAGCCAAGCTTAAAACAGGAAACCAACAATCTGCGGGAAACAAGCAACAACACCAGAAAGGAGTTCATAACTTGGAGATTAATCCAGATGGAAAGGAACTTGGTACACCATTTATGGAACCAACATCGATAAGCCTACAACCAGCCAAGGTAAGGACTTTCGATCTAAACTAATGATAAATGAACAGTTAATCGATATGTGTATTGACACGGCAGCAGAGTGTTCGATCATGAGCAGAGACCTGTACAAAACAAAGTTCCTACAGATACCATTGTTTGAGAGTAAGGTCAAGCTGAGAAACTACTCGGGCAAAGTTTTGGAGACGTGGACTGTAAAGTTCAGCATAATGGTCAGTTAGTAACACTGCCCATTATAGTGGCCAGCTACAGAAATAAACCAACCCTCCTTGGAAAGGATTGGCTGAGTAGAATAGAGTTAGACTGGAAGAACATTTTCAGCATCGATGTGTCCAAATCACGTCTTGAAAGCGTCATAAGCAAACATGCAAACATTTTTGCTGACAGTTACACGGGAATAACAGGGTATTCTGCACACATTCGACTTCAGCAAGATGTGAGACCTGTCTATTGTCGACCAAGACCTATACCATATGCACCAAAGCAACAAGTGTAGGAAGAACTCGACAAGTTAGAGCGGAATGGAGTACTCGTGAAGACAGACCAGAATAACTGGGCAACGGCAATTGTGGCCGTACCCAAGGCCGACAAAACTGTTCGACTATGCGGTGACTACAAAGTCAAAATCAACCAAGCCGTTGATGACGAACAATATCCGTTACCAACTCCGCAAGATCTGTACCCAGAACTTAGCGGAGCAAAAGTCTTCACTAAACTGGATTTGTCTCACGCTTACGCATCTCGACCCGTCTCGTCCCGAAACGTCACCTGTTACTCCAGCGTTTTGTGTCTATCTTCGGTAATAAATGTTGGTTTTGACAGTGGTGCCAGGATCCTCTTTATAGACTTATAGACTAAATACTTATGCCAGGATCCTCTTTATAGACTTCAGCTCCGCTTTTAATACAATCATCCCACAGCAGCTGGTGGAGAAGCTGAAGCTGTTAGGGGTGGATACTGGCACTTGTAACTGAGTCCTTAACTTTTTATCACAACGGCAGCAGACAGTCAGGGTGGGCAGTCGGACATCAAAAACCATCGCCGTGAGCATTGGCTCACCCCAAGGCTGTGTCCTAAGCCCCCTGTTTTTTAGTCTGCTTACACATGATTGTACTGCTAGACTCAATAACAACTATATCAACAAGTTCGCTGATGACACAACAGTGGTGGGTCTCATCAGCGACAATAATGAGTCGGCGTACAGGATGGAGGTGGAGCTGCTCACAGGATGGTGCAGATCCCACAACCTCACTCTTAATGTGGAAAAAACTAAGGAGATGGTGGTCGACTTCAGGAGGGCGGGAAAACAACACCATACACCGCTGTATATTGATGGAGCTGCTGTGGAGAGGGTCAGCAGTGTGAAGTTCCTAGGACTCCACCTGTCGGATGACCTGACCTCTATGACCAACACCACAGCAGTGGTCAAAAGAGCCCAACAGCGACTCCACCCTCTCCGGAGACTACGGAAAGCAGGTCTCCCCACTGCCCATCTAAGAACCTTCTATAGGGGCACAATTGAAAGCATAATAACCTACGGCATCACTTCCTGGTTCGGGAGCTGCAAGGCTTACGAACAATATCAACTAAACAGGATAGTGAAGACCGCCAGCAGGATTATCGGTGCCCCACTCCCTTTCCTGCTGGAGATATACAAGAAGAGTAGCATCAGTAGAGCCATCTCCATCATCCAGGACCCCTACCACCCATCACATCACATCTTTTCCATTCTGCCACCTGGGAAGAGGTACAGGAGCATCAGCTGCAAAACCAGCAGGATGCTGCTCAGCTTCTTCCCACAGGCAATAAGACTGATTAACGGACTTTGTCCCCTCCCAAAATATCGCTCATCCACACATCCAACCGCGCCCATACTTTGACAGTTAGGCACCTGTCAAAGTAAAGCCACTGTGAAGTCACTGTCGACCAGAATGACTGTTTTTATTATATTGTTAATTTTTAGGCCTACTTTTCTTTTTAAAAATGGTAATTTTAATTTGTTTTTAAAACTCTATGTATTATCCTTTTTGTTTTTATTTTTACACTGAATGGAAACCGATTGAGCAACGTTTTTTCGTTTCCTCTGTGTATGCAAGTACTCAGTGAAATGATATTAAAGAAATACTGATACTGATACTGGTGACCAGGTCCTGAATAAATTCATACCAAAAGAAAATAACTTGCAAAGTAACTTTTCCTGGGCATTATTTCAGTATTTGGTTCAGATGTAAGAGTGCAGCTTCTGTTTTCAGCACAATTGGGAATCTGTTCAAATTGCTTTGAAACTGTTTTTCTGAGTTTAAGTTATGTTTCAGGTTTCCATCCAAATCATTTGTATAATTGCAAACTTTAAAAAATCTTCTACAAACCAGTGGAACCAAATATAAATTCCACCTCCCCCTTCCACCCACATACCTTTGGCATCAAAACAAAATTGTTGAAATTTTAATCTGGCACAATTTTATTCAAATAGTTGAAAGTAGACTTATGACAAAACAGCCCTTTAATTAGTGTCATATTCTCCAGCTCATTACTACTCTGAAAATTAGAAATAACTACAAAGAAACATTTATCATCAAGATACCAGTTTCAAAGCAGGCATCACCAGATTCAAGAACAGATTTTTCCCCTGCTATTATCAGATTCTTGAATGGACCACTTCTGTGCTAGGAACAAATTCAATCTTCCAAGCTACCTTGTTGTGGCCCTTGCACTTTAAAAGAATTGTACTTTCTCTGTAGATGCACTCGGTTTACTTTATCTTTTGCATTATTCAACGTCTTCACGAATGGTATGAAACCACACAAAAAAAAAAGTTTTAAAACCAGCAGGAAGTTTATTAACAATCGATATACAGTGCCCTGCATAATGTTTGGGACAAAGATCCATCATTTATTTATTTGCCTCTGTACTCCACAATTTGAGATTTGTAATAGAAAAAAAGTCACATGTGGTTAAAGTGCACATTGTCAGAATTTAATAAATTTTCAAATATTTTTTAATTTTCAAATAATTTTTTATACATTTTGGTTTCACCATGTAGAAATTACAGCTGTGTTTATGCGTAGTCCCCCATTTCATGGCACCATAATGTTTGGGACACATGGCTTCACAGGTGTTTGTAATTGCTCAGGTGTGTTTAAATGCCTCCTTAATGCAGCTACAAGAGAGCTCTCAGCACCTCGTCTTTCCTCCAGTCTTTCCATCACCTATGGAATCTTTTATTGCTGTTTAACAACATGAGGCCCAAAGTTGTGTCAATGAAAATCAAAGAAGCCATTATGAGACTGAGAAACAAGAATACAACTATTAGAGACATCAGCCAAACCTTAGGCGTACCAAAATCAACTGTTTGGAACATCATTAAGAAGAAAGAGAGCACTAGTGAGCTTACTAATCGCAAAGGGACTGGCAGGCCAAGGAAGACCTCCACAGCTGATGGCAGAAGAATTCTCTCTATAATAAAGACAACAACCCAAACATCTGTCCGACAGATCAGAAACACTCTTCAGGAGCCAGGTGTGGATTTGTCAATGACCACTGTCCGCAGAAGACTTCATGAACAGAAATACAGAGGCTACACTCCAAGATGCAAAAATAGGTTATCAGGGTTACAGTTTGCCAAGAAGTACTTAAAGGAACAACCACAGTTCTGAAAAAAAAGGTCTTGTGGACAGATGAGACAGAGATTAACTTATATCAGAGTGATGGCAAGTGTAAAGTATGGAGGAGAGAAGGAACTGCCCAAAATCCACAGCATACCACCTTATCTGTGAAACACGGTGGTGGGGATGTTATGGCTTGGGCATGTATGGCTGCTGAAGGTACTGGTTTACTTATCTTTATTGATGATACAACTACTGATGGTAGTAGCATAATACATTCTGAAGTGTGTAGCCACATCCTATCTGCTCAAATTCAAACAAATGCCTCAAAACTCATTGGCTAGCGGTTCATTGTACAGCAAGACAATGATCCCAAACATACTGCTAAAGCAACAAAGGAGTTTTTCAAAGCTAAAAAATTGCCATTCTTGAGTGGCCGTCAATCACCCGATGAATTAATCAATACGTTTATTGGCCAAGTATGTACACATACAAGGAATTTGCCTTGGTGCACCACTCGCAAGTAACAACACGACATACAGCAACAATTAAGAATGACACATAAAACATTAATAATAAAATCTTACAGTTTAAACATGTGAATGAATTAAAATACCAGAGCAAAATGAGGCTACAGACTTTTGGAAACTGGAGCACGTGGAGAAAACCCACACGGTCACAGGGAAAAACGTACAAACACTGTACAGACAGCATCCGTAGCCAGGATCGAACCCGTGTGTCTGGAACAGTACGGCAGCAACTCTACCACTGCACCACCCAAATAAAGTGGAAATTATCTTGTTAATCCTGGCTAACTTGGAGAGGCTAGGACTTCAAAATGGGGTAAAAGCTTCAGGGCTGCTCGGAGATTTGGTCAATTTGTAATTGCTCTCTGCAGAGCTGGGACAAGCTGCGAAGAGGTGCCAGTGTGTCTAGAGCTTAGATACAATTTGCAAGCAAAGAATAGGAACATCTGCCAACCCTGTCAATTAGGTGAAAAATGCATAGAATGTATTGGATTGCTGCAAACCAGACATACACCTTGTAAATAATTGTAAATAATTTTGCAGAGTTTGACTTAGCCGAGTGTTGATTGGATGAGGTATTGAGCCTTGTCTGGAATACCTGCAGATCAGGATAAATATTTCTAAGTTCCTTATGAAGGCTGGTTTGAATACAATGTATTGAGCTGTTGTATTATTGGGTTAGGTGAATGTCTGTTAGGTATGGGGTTAATCGATATCTCTAATTGGGTTGTTAAGAGACCACCCCCATGTGGTTCGGCCCCTCGAGATCCCAGGACACATAAAAGTTCGCTACCACTAGGTTCAGCGTGGATCTTCTGGGAGAGGGGACTGTGTGAACTTCTGGAGTGTCTCTGTCTGAGCGAGGCCTAGAGGGCTTGAACAGTGACGCGCTTTTGTTAAAATAAAATTTAGTTGTTTCAAGTGCTTGATTCAGTGTTTTTACTGAAATTAGACTGGGGGGAAGCTTAGAAAATGAGCAATTATCAATTGACCCATTGAGATACCAGTAGCATCTGTGATAAAAAGTATTTCTGTATCAGCAATCATTTTTTAAGATCATTCATTCATTTTTGTTTTCCTGATCGAGGACACCGTGGTGGCGTCTTGAACGTTGATGTTGGAGACTGTGAATTAGTATTTTTAAAAGTATCATTGTCTTGAAGTAACTGGTTCTGTGTTTTTTTGGGCCTTGAACTCCTTTCTTCAACCGGATTTCTTGTTCGCCCCAGTAAAAACTGTTCCCATTTAGGAAGTTGTTCGTTGATGGATGCCCAATATTTGGTCTGCATTAAAGAGTTACAAGTTTGCAAATAAAAAACAACCTTATTCGAGTCAATTATATTTTGCCAAGCCGTATGACTCTATGACAAATTCTGGACAAACAAAAGGAAAAGCTGATAAAATTATAAACAGTAAGTGGGCATGTACCTCAAGGGCGATAACAGTTGGATGTAGTTGCGTATGTAGTCCAACTCTTAAGCTGTCCTCGGCTGCTTCCAAATCCTTAAAATAAAACATTTTAAGGAGAAAATATTCAGGAAATAAAAATGTGATCTATCTTTATTATATTATTATTATATTACTAAAACTCTCATCTTGTTTGTATGCGTGCGTGAGATCCCGAAACCCCGCCAAAACGGTACATAATAGCACTCCGATTTTTGTTTTCAATTTGATTTGGGAAAGGAGGGAGGCGTGGAGTGGGAGGGCAGGGGGATAGAGGGAGAGGATGGGGGTAGGGAGGGGAGAGGAGTTATGGAGGGACAGGGGAGGGGAAAGGATTGGGAGGGAGAGGTGAGAGGGTGGGGGAGCGGTGGGTGAGAGGGGAAAGAAAAGGGAGGGTGAAGATAAGGGGAAAGGGGTGCTGGGGATGGAGGAGGATAGAGATAGGAAGAGGGATGGCGAGGCACAGTTGGGGGAAGAGTTGCCATGACTCGCATCACACCAGGGATCTCTGGTGTCACAACGGGACCCCCTCAGCTGCGCCTGAGCAGTTGGGGGCTATGGGACTGTGGTGGAATATTGCCTTGGGGGACCGTGCCCAACAGGTCCGCACCTGGTCAAGTTATTTATTATAAATCACAACACCAAAAATCAGAAACAACACAGTTAAATTCTTAATGTAATTAAAAGGAACTGCAGATGCTGGTTTATACAAAAATAGAGACAAAATGCTGAAGTAACTCAGCGGGTCAGGCAGCATCCCTGGAGAAAATGGATGGGTGACGTTTGGGGTCTGGACCCTTCTCCAGACTGGATGCTATGGATTAAAAAAACATTAACAGTATAGCAACTGCTCAACCCAGTGCATCTATGTATCTGTGCAAGAACTAACCTACTTGGCCACTTGACAATTTTAATATTTGACTTAAACTCCTTTAATAAGATTTTTTCCCAAGGTTATAATTATATTGTATTCTACTTTTGCAGCATATTTTTCGATAGGTTATATAAATAAACCCTTGCATAAAACATGAATTTTTCCTAACCTATGCTATTTTTGTAATGAGCTTAAACTTTATTCATCAATCACAAAAGTCATAGAGCAATATTGCATGGAAACAGGCCCTCTGGTCTAAACTTGTCAACGGTGACCAAATTGCTTAACCACAACTTCTCCTCTAGATTCTCACAGAATGCTAAGATACACTTGATCAGGTCTGAGGACAAAGCTTTGTTTTTCTTTTTGTGTTTCGTCATGACTTGAGGGTCACACCTCCGTTTTCTTCTTAATTAATTTGATTATATCAATTATATTATAAATGTCCAATTCCTTCCAATTAGGAATCACATTATTTTAATCTAAGTAGGAATGAGATATAGTGTTGATATGGTAGATGTAGGAAGTTAACTTTAATTTACTGGCATAGAGGAAAACAGATTTCTACTATACTTTCCACAGTTTAAGGAAAACTAAGTCATGGCAAAAGTTGTTATATATTAATTTCTAAAGATGCAGAACATGTGATAGAATTATCAGTAAATACTAACCGAACTGTACCAGTGGTCAGAGCTAATGACTAGCAATTTATTTTTGCAGTTTAATTAGTATGCACATTACAATAGTTTTTCTGAAAATTTATATTTATATTTACAGTCTGATTAACAAAAAATGACAGAATAAGCGGATCTGATTTTAGACCAATTTTTAATGATAGGCAAAAATAAATCTCAGCCTAGGGCAACACGATGGCGCAGTGCTAGAGTTGCTGCCTTACAGGGCTGGAGACCCGGGTTCGATCCCGACTACGCGTGCTGTCTGTACGGAGTTTGTATGTTCTCCCCGTGACCGCGTGAGTTTTCTCGAGATCTTCGGTTTCCTCCCACACTCCAAAGACACACAGATATGTAGGTAAATTGGCTGGGTAAATGTAAAATGTGTCCCTAGTGTGTGTAGAATGTTAATATGCGGGGGTCGCTGGTCGGCGCAGACTCGGCGGGCCGAAGGGCCTGCTTCCGCACTGTATCTTTAAACTATTCGAAACTAAACTAAATAGAACTTACTTTTAAAAGTAACGCATTTCTCTCATTTGCCGACTCAAACTTTACTGCTCGCAATTTTTTCTTCTTTGTCTGACTTTCAAGCTGCTCTTCCATTTGCTGAAGCAATGCAGTTCTTTGACCTAATCTAGAGGGAACAAATGCAAAATTACACCGATTTCATGCATTTGGCAAATAAAATGTTACAAGAAATAAAAAAGATTGGAAAGAAAAAGGCTCTCAGCCAACAGCTCCTGCTTCACCATACAATTTAAATATTTACACACAGTTTTGAAAAATAATCTCCAACTCAGCCACCACAAGCCCATTAGAACTTTGGCTAAATGTACAACTTAGGCAAACTGTTTCAGGCAAGGTTTTCAAGCAAGTCCCTTTCAATTATGTCTTATTCAACCCTGTCTTAGCGATCAACTAGCAATCCAACACTGTTAGTGAAAGTTAGTGTATTTTAATTGTGCGTCTTTAAGTAAAAGGATAGAAAACAAAGCCAATCTCTGCATTCTGAGCTAGCGTTATTGTGAACAAAGGCTAATGCAGAGGTCAATTGTACCCAACATATTAGTTCAAAATATCTCAAGAGAATAGGTTAATGCCTTGAGTTTAGGATTGTGTTAAGGAATCCTTCTTGGCCAGGAAGGATTGAAACTCCACCCACAAATCTGATAGTCAGCTCAATGATACCTCCTAGTGGGAACTGACAAGAGGACTAGTTTTTGCCACATAACTGAGCATCTGAGAGAAAATTGTAATGGGAACGCTTAATTTTATGGGTTGTTTTACTCACCAATTCAGTGACAGTTGCAACTCTAAACTCACGTCGATACTGCTGTTTTAGTTTTGTTATGAGAATGGCGATCTAAATTATATTTATCATACTACAGTGGAAATATAGCATGGCCATTTTCCAAAATTAAACAGTCTTGATCTCAATTGTTCAACACGGCATAATAAAGAAGGACACAAAGTGCTGGAGTAACCCAGCACATCTCTGGAGAACATGGATAGGTGACGATTCAAGTTGGGACCCTTCTTCAGACTGTTTTTAAGAAGGGACTGCAGATGCTGGAGAATCGAAGGTACACAAAAAAGCTGGAGAAACTCAGCGGGTGCAGCAGCATCTATGGAGCGAAGGAAATAGGCAACGTTTCGGGTCTGAAGAAGGGCTTCGGCCCGAAACGTTGCCTATTTCCTTCGCTCCATAGATGCTGCTGCACCCTTCTTCAGACTGATGGGGATGGAAAACGCTGGACAGGTGGGGAGTGGGACAAAGTCTGGAAAGTGATGTGTGGACTCAAAATGTCACCTATCCACATTCTTTACAGATACTGCCTGAACTGCTGACGTACTGCAGCACTTTGTGTCTTTTCTTTGTATGCCTGCAATTGCAGTTCTTTGTGTCTACATTTTTATTCACTTACATTTTCTCATGACGTTTGCTCAGTTCAACTTCATATGCTAAGTAAGACATTTTTATTCGGTTTCACTGTAGTGCAGGTGTCCCAGCTCCTTAATGATCGCAGCCTGAGCCAGCCAAGTGTCAATGAACACCTATTGGATGTAAAGGAAATAAAAACACAAAGGCATAGTTTATGGGTCGAAAATAAACCAGAGGCAGAAAAGTGTAGTCATGTATTAGTAAAGCCCCTTTCCCACGGTAAGAGTTTACCCAAGAGCTCACCCGAGTTTATAAAAAAAAAAACTTGTGGTACTTCATCACGAGAATTTTTTTACTCTTGAAAAATTTTCACTGTTGAAAAAACTTCACGAGTTTCCGCGTTTCCAGAGTACCTGCCGTTAGCATTACGAGCCGCTAGGAGACATCGGCGAGCTCTGACGTACCCGCTACGTACTCACAACGAGTTTGATTTTTTTTTTAACTCGGGAGAGCTCTTGGGTAAACTTGCATTGTGGGACAGGGCCTTAAGGGTGTCAGGGTTATGGGAGGCAGGTAGGAGAGTGGGGTTGAGAGGGAAACATAGATTAGCTATGATTGAATGGCAGGATAGATGGGCCAAATTGCCTAATTCTGCGGCAAGAACTTAAGAACAGTGGCGCAGCTGGTAGAGCAACTGTTGTACTGCATCAAAGACCTCAGGTTCGATCATGACCTTTGGTGTGTGGAGTGTGCATATTCTCCCCCCATCAGTCTGAAGAAGGGTTTCGGCCTGAAACGTTGCCTATTTCCTTCGCTCCATAGATGCTGCTGCACCCGCTGAGTTTCTCCAACATTTTTATGTACCTCCCTACGACCATGTAGGTTTCCTGCAGGTACTCCAGTTTCTTCCCACATCCCCAATACATGCGGGTTTACAAGTTAATTGGCCCCTGTAAATTGCTGTGTCTAGGGAGTGGGATAACATAGAAATAACTAGTGTGAACTGGTGACCAATGATCGGCGAAGACACGGTGAGTTGAAAAGTCTGTATCTATGCTGTATCAATTAATGAATAAACCTCCAGAAAAATGGAGACAGAAGGAGCTACAGAAGCTGGTTTACAATAAAAAGACACAAATTTCGCAGTGGCAGCGTCTGTGGGGGAACATGGATAGGTGACGTTTCATTTATTTATTTATAAACTTTATTACGGACTCAAGGTCCAGACAAGGGGCAACATTACATTAAACAAGCATTGAACCATGCAGCACAGAAACAGGCCATTCGGCCCAATTTGTCCATGCTGACCAAGGTGAGCCATCTACACTAGCCCACCTTTTGCCTACACATTTGGCCCATATCTCTCTCTATCTCTCAACCTTTCCTATCCACGTACCCATCCAACAAATGTCCTTTAAGTGCTGTTAAAGTTTCTGCCTCAAGTTCTACCTCCTCTGGCAGCTCGTTCCATAGACCCGCCACCCTCGGCTCGGGGCTCTCCACCTCCGCGTGTTTCGTACGCGCTCCACAAGGGGCAATCGGTGGCAACGAGGTATAAGCGCAGGAGTGAGTTTATCTGCGGGGTTCTATTGCCGTCTTGCGGCGGGCTGAGGGGAGGCGCAGGCCGCTAGGCCACGTTGCCACGGAGACCAGCGCCCCGCCGCGGGGAACGCTGGGACCGGAAGGGCAGCCGTTGCCGTGGCAACCGCCCTGGGGACCGGGGAGCGAGTAAGAGGAGCGGCGCCTTTAAACTGAAGAGAGAGACACGACATGGTCTATCGGCGGGGCAGACCAAAGATCCTACAGCGAGCGTCTGTGTGGAGAGAAGGAATGGGCCGAGACCCTTCTTCAGACTGATGCCAGGGGAATGCGAGGTAGATAGATACATATTGCCATAGAGGGAGTGCAGAGAAGGTTCACCAGACTGATTCCTGGGATGTCAGGACTGTCTTATGAAGAAAGACTAGATAGACTTGGTTTATACTCTCTAGAATTTAGAAGATTGAGAGGGGATCTTATAGAAGCTTACAAAATTCTTAAGGGGTTGGACAGGCTAGATGCAGGAAGATTGTTCCCGATGTTAGGGAAGTCCAGGACAAGGGGTCACAGTTTAAGGATAAGGGGGAAATCCTTTAAAACCGAGATGAGAGAACTTTTTTCACACAGAGAGTGGTGAATCTCTGGAACTCTCTGCCACAGAGGGTAGTCGAGGCCAGTTCATTGGCTATATTTAAGAGGGAGTTAGATGTGGCCCTTGTGGCTAAGGGGATCAGGGGGTATGGAGAGAAGGCAGGTACGGGATACTGAGTTGGATGATCAGCCATGATCATATTGAATGGCGGTGCAGGCTCGAAGGGCCGAATGGCCTACTCCTGCACCTAATTTCTATGTTTATATGTTTTCTATGTTTATAAACACATAGAAGGTGCAGGAGTAGGTCATTCAATGTGATCATGGCCGATCATCCACAATCAGTACCCTAGTCCCGAGAGCTCAATCTAATTCTCTTTTGAATGCATACAGTGAATCGGCCTCCACTGCCTTCTGAGACAGATAATTCCACAGGTTCACAACTCTCTGCGGGAAAATGTTTTTTTCCTCAACTCAGTTTTAAATGGCCTACCCCATATTCTTAAACTGTGGCCCCTGGTTCTGACCCCCCAAACATCGGGAACATGTTTCGTGCAGAGATAGCCTGTCCAATCCGTTAATAAGGAAGTGTGAAGATGTGAAAACGGGACAGTCGTTGGCAGTATATCTGGTCGGAGAACTGGGAAGGAGGGAGGGAGGGAGAGAGATGGGTTGGGAGTGGAGAGAGAGGGAAGGCAATGGTTTTCTTGAAGTTAGAGAACTGGGGTGTAAGCTGGCCAAGCGAAATATGAGGTGCCGTGGAAAGGATTGGGGATCTATCGGCGTCCGCCAGAGATGCTTCCCAATCCGCTGAGTTACTCCAGCACTTTGGATTCTACTTAAAACTTCAAATCTGGTTGAGATTAGATGGTGGAATTTGATAATTCACCCTTCCAGAAACTGACCAGTCTGAAGCAGGGTCCCGATTCGAATCATCACCTATTCATGTTCTCCAGAGATGCTGCCTGACCCGCGGAGGTACTCCAGTATTGTGTGTTCTTTTGTATATTCACCAGCATCTGCAGTTCCTTCCGTTTACCTCATCTGGAAACTTTGCCTGACGTTTGATGAGAGCCCCGAGCCGAGGGTGGTGGGTCTATGGAACGAGCTGCCAGAGGAGGTAGAACTTGAGGCAGAAACTTTAACAGCACTTAAAGGACGTTTCTCCGTATTTGATGGAAATAAACGTGCCGCTTCGAATTTAGCCTGGGGCTGAGGTTTCATTGATGTGGGCGGGTCTGCACCCCGTGATTCGGTCTCCGCTCTGTACGCTGCTAAAGTTGCTCAACCTGGAAAAATTGCAGGACTTTTGCCACCCGAGTAAGTTTGCCATCTCTGATTTGTTTCCATATACAGTAACGTGTTCTCTTCATATTCAGTATACTTTCTACTTTGGAACGTTTTAGCTTGGCAGCTTCAATGTGTTTGCAAAGGCAGTAGGGCACTGCGTGTACAGAGTCAAGTGCGTTTAATTGTCATATGTACCGACAACGAAACAGTGAAATTCTTAACGAGCAATGCACACAGATAAATATAATTATAAAAAAACAATAAATGAACAACCATAATACTAGTGCAAAAAGCACAGTCCGACGTGCAACCAAATACAGAGTCCACAGAAGTTATTGTGTAGGAAGGAACTGCAGATGCAGGTTTAAACCGTAGAAGACAGATTTACCCCGGCTTTTTGTGTCTTTCCACAGAAGTTAATTGTGTTGTGTCGTGTTCACGAGCCTGGTTTGTAAGACCGAACACGTAACCAATATAATCGTTAAATTCCTTCCGCCACTTGTTTGAGTCGGTCCCTTTCTTCGTAATATGGTTACAATGTTACGTGTATGTAACAATGTTACGAGCATGTTACAATATTACGAGTATGTAACGATGAAACGAGAATGCCACGTGGATTTCATCACCAACAGTATAGCGATATCTTAAACATAGAAACATAGAAAATAGGTGCAGGATCATTCCGCCCTTCGAACCGGCACTGCCATTCAATATGATCATGGCTGATCATCCAAAATCAGTACCCCGTTCCTGCTTTCTCCCTATATCCCTTGATTCGTTGGCCCAATGAGCTATACCTAACACTCTCTTGAATACATCCAGTGAATTTGCCTTCTGTGGCAGAGAATTCTTCTCAAAGATAAGAACACAACGTATTCATGTAGCTGGATAATCTACATAGAGATTTTTGAAACAAAGCTTTTTTGTCGTCTGCCCTTTCTCACACTTGTCATACCAACCTGTGAATAAGGAGCAGAAATACTATCACTGGCTTCTTCACTACCGGCGCCTTGCCCTCCCAAGCCTCCAACCTCAGTGTTCTCAGCCCCGCACGGTCCAATTTTACATTCTCCCCAAAATCCACAAATCCTGGCAGATCCATTCATTGTTTCTGAGTTGCCTTGTCCCACCGAACTCATTTCCACATACCTCGACTCCATCTTATTCCCCTCTGGTCCAATCCCTCCCTACCTATGTCCAAGACGCCTCACATCCTCTTTATCTCCCCCATGACTTTGTTCATCTTCACCATGGATGTCCAGTCACTCTACACCTCCATCCCCCACCAGGAGAGTCTTAAAGCACTCCGTTTCTTCATCGACCGCAGAACCAACCAATCCCCGTCTACCGATACTCTCCTCCGCCTAGCGGAGCTGGTCCTGACCCTCAACAACTCTTCCTTTGACTCCTCCCATTTCCTCCAAATCCAAGGCATAGCTATGGGCACGCGCATTGGCCCCCAGCTATGCCTGCCTCTTTGTAGGGTACATCGAGCAAACTCCTAACAAGGACAGTCTCCCCCTTGTTCTCATTTCCACCCTACCAGCCGTCACATACAACAGATAATCCTCCAACATTTTCGCCACTTCCAATGGGATCCCACCACTGGCCACATCTTCCCATCTCCTCCCCTTTCGGCTTTCCGCAGAGACCACTCCCTCTGTAACTCCCTGGTCAATTTGTCCCTTCCCACCCAAACCACCCCCTCTCCTGAAACTTTCCCTTCCATCCAAGGACCCAATCAGTCTTTCCAGGTGAGGCAAAGGTTCACCTGCACCTCCTCCAACCTCATCTATTGCTCCAGGTGTCAACTGCTCTACCTCGGTGAGACCAAGCACAGGCTTGGCGATTGTTTCACCCAACATAGAAACATAGAAACATAAAAAATAGGTGCAGGAGTAGGCCATTCGGCCCTTCGAGCCTGCACCACCATTCGATATGATCATGGCTGATCATCCAACTCAGTATCCCATCCCTGCCTTCTCTCCATACCCCCTGATCCCTTTAGCCACAAGGGCCACATCTAACTCCCTCTTAAATATAGCCAATGAACTGGCCTCAACTACCTTCTGTGGCAGAGAATTCCACAAATTCACCACTCTCTGTGTAAAAAATGATTTTCTCATCTCGGTCCTAAAAGACTTCCCTCTTATCCTTAAACTGTGACCCCTAATTCTGGACTTCCCCAACATCGGGAATAATCTTCCTGCATCTAGCCTGTCCAACCCCATAAGAATTTTGTAAGTTTCTATTAAAAATTCTTAAGGGGTTGGACAACACCTCCGCACAATTCGCATTAACCGACCCGATCTCCCGGTGGCTCAGCACTTCAACTCTCCCTCCCATTCCGTATCCGACCTTTCTATCCTGGGCCTCCTCCATGGCCAGAGTGAGTCCCACCACAAATTGGAGGAGCAGCACCTCATATTTCGCTTGGGCAGTTTACACCCTGGCGGTATGAACATTGACTTCTCCAATTTCAGGTAGTCCTTGCTTTCTCCCTCCTTCCCCTCCTATTCCCAGCTCTCCCACATCCCACTGTCTCCGCTTCCTTTCTTCTTCCTGATAATCCTGATATTATTTTGCCCAATGTAAACACGGTCCAGGCTTCTAATCGTAAAATTAACTCTCCACCATCAATCACCTCACACCTGTCCCTATACCTCCTTCCTCGCCTCTGTCCAGGGACCCTGACAGTCCTTTCAGGTTTACTTGCAACTCCGCCAACCTCATCTACTGTGGCAGATTGTTCAAAATGTGGACTTTTATACATCAGCGAGACCAAACATAGACTGGGTGATTGTATCTGTTGTTCAAGCGATCATTTCGCTGAACACCTTCATTCAGTCTGCCTGGACCTACCTGATCTTCCGGTTGCTAAACACTTTAATTCACCTTCCCATTCCCACACTTACCTCTCTGTCCTAGGTCTCCTCCATTATCAGAGTGAGGCTAAATGCAAATTGGAGGGACAGCATCTCATATTTTGCTTGGGCAGCTCACAGCCCATTGGTATGAAATTGATTTCTCTAACTTCAAGTTACCCCGGCAATCCCTCGCTCTCCATCCCTCCCCACCCATGTCACACCAGCTTCTTATTTTCATCCAACAAACAGCTAACAATGGCCTTTCCTTTATCATTGTTACTTTTTTACATATCTTTCATTCATTTGTTCTTTATCTCTCTACATCACCGTCTATATCTCTCGTTTCCCTTATCCCTAACTAGTGTGAAGAAGAAGAAGATCTGAAACGTCACCCATTCATTTTCTCCAGAGATGCTGCCTGTCCCGCTTGCTCCAGCTTTTTGTGTCTATCTTCGGTTTAAACCAGCATCTGCAGTTCCTTCCTAAACTCTATTACTGCCAAGCCAATTTTTGATTCATTTGCCTTCTTCAAAGTGTGGCTTTGAAGTGACTATCCAAAAGGCATTCTTTCAATGTTGCCTGCGTGGTCTCCACTAGTTCATCTCATATAAGTTGGTTACATTCCATAGTTTTTTATACAAAGCCAAGTATTTGTTAATTGAGTTACACTTTGTATGTCACTTGCTGGAACATCTGTTGAGCCTCGACTGACTAGGTTTTCAATTTGATGCTGTTTCTATCAACCTGGCTAGACTTGCAAGATGTACAGACATCTTATTGAACAGTCTGTAACTGTATCAATTAATATGTTAATACACTATTGTTAACAAACACCTTTTCTCCACTATCTGTGTCTTCTTAGGCCCTCTTCGGTTATGGTTGACCATGTGTGTCTCCAGGGTTGGAGGACGCCTGTGCGTGACTTTGTTTAACGTCGGGAGACTGGTGCACAGACAGCCACCACACGGTCCTTGACAGATCTGGGTCGGGATCCAGTGGCATGGAGTCCAAGACGACCGGAGACCCTTTTCTGCTGCAGCCTTCATCTGCCTTCCCAGCCGTTGTGATGCTCCACTAAGGTCAGCCATCATCCTCCACCTGTTCCACCGTTGAGGTCTTGGTTGTATTGCTCTTTGTCAGAGTCCTCCCCCTCGACCTTACCACCATGGGTGGCCCTACCAGGAGCATAGCTCCAGACGGCATCGCTCTCAGGATCTCAGGACCACACAAGCTTCTCCACCACGACAAGGTGACAATCCACAGAGAAGGTCTGTGTACTGCCATTACAATCCCAGTTTCTACAATCCCAGTTACATAGAAACGTAGAAAATAGGTGCAGGAGTAGGCCATTCTGCCCCTCGAACCCGTCATGGCTGATCATCCAAAATCAATGCCCCATTCCTGCTTTTTCCCCATATCCCTTGATTCCGTTAGCCCTAAGAACTAAATCTAACTCTCTTGAAAACATCCAGTGAATTGGCCTCCACTGCCTTCTGTGGCAGAGAATTCCCCAGATTCACAACTCTTTGGGTGAAAAGGTATTTTCCGCATCTCAGTCCTAAATGACATACCCCTTATTCTTAAACTGGGACCTCATTGCTCATTGAATGAGTAAAAACAGGAAATACTCAGCTGCGTCTATGGAACAGAACCAGTTAATCTTTCAGATGAAAGGGTTAACTCTTTCTCTTCTCACAAATGAGGCATGACCTGCTGTGTATCTCCAGCACTTTCTGTTTTCATTTTAGATTTCCAGCATCTACATTTCAGTCAGTGTGGAATACGGCTCTGGCCAAATCTCAATTACATTACCTTCCTTCGCTCTCAAAATATTACTTTCAATTGCCATGATATTGATCATTTTTAATGAATATGTCAATTTGCTCAAGGTCTGTGATATATACTGAGATTTCTGTCATACATGGTCATGGTCAGCATTTTGTTCCAATCCAATTCTACAATGACAGTTAAATTTGGGATGTGATATTTTAGTGATAAATGATCACCACTGTCCTTTACCATCACAAACTAACAAAGCCGCTGTAAACATTGGTGTTTTGTACATTTTGAACATGAGGCAACTGATCCATGTTCCAGCATAACTATATTTATCAATGATAGTTAGCTCAATAAAGCATTTCTACACCTTGAAACATGGTGCATTAACGTATAAATATTCTGCAACAACCGAGATCAAAGGCTCTATGGTTTTCCAGTACTGCTTTGGAGACCTTGGGGAAGGAGGAGTTAGATAGTAATGAACTGATCTTTGTAGAAGACGATGTTACCTTCTCAATGTATTCACAAGAGTAATTGTAGTCGAGCAGTAGTCATAAAATCCCACAGCATGGATACAGGGTTGATAGGGGATGCTGGAGTAACTCAGCGGGTCAGGCAGTATCTCTGGAGAAAAGAAATGGGTCACATTTTGAGTCGAGACCCTTCATCAGACTCTGTGTCATCAGGTGTCTGACGATGGGTCTTGACCTAAAAAGTCACCTATTCTTTTTCTCTAGAGATGTTGCCTGACCCGCCGATTTACTCCAGCATGTTGTGTCTATCTTCAGTGTAAACCAGCACCTACAATTCGTTCTTACACATGGAAATAGGGTCTCTAGCCCAACTCATCCATGCCAACCAAGATTGCCAAAGTAGTCCTTGTACTACACTGAGTTGTGGTGGTGCAATTGTTTGATACTGTGGTTCAACTCGGAGAAATGCTACCTGAAAATCAAGTATGGATGTGGCCTCATGCTGAGGGTGCATCAATCCCATCACACCTTCCTTGTCTAGCATGTAGCTTTGTTCTTCATGCATTCTGCTTATTCTTTAACAAGAGGAAAAGCAAACAAATGTACACGGATCTATGAGCAACTAGATGTATAGAAACTTTGAATTAGATACAACATGCCTTACTGTAGACTAACAGGTTTAATCAATATTAGAACCACTCAGTTCTTGTTAAGTTATACCAACAACCAGTAGAAATCAACAGGCAACTAATATCCACTTAGTTGATTTTAAATGGTACGTTGGGTAGGCGAGGTATCCTTCCTACTGCTCGCTTTGTGTCCAATATTGCAAGGTTAATGCACGGCATGAACTAGAAATTTGCTTTCTAATTTGGCAGCACCAGTGTCATATTTGTGTGGTTATCGCAGTCCACCTAATCTGAATAGGTATGTCAGCAATTGTCCTCACAATACAGCAATGTGTGACATTTGCACGTTTGTATTTTCTGTATTTCTTTCATTGTCGATGACAGACCAGCAGATGGCAGTACAGGAACATGGTTTGTTACTAAAATAGATTAAAATGCTGGAGAAACTCCAGCAACTAAGGTTTTTTCGGTACATTTGTAAACTGAAATATGGAAGCTGAAGTGGAAAAAGTTATTGTTCCCTCATATTCCTTCAGTTTAAAACTCTGCTTATTAATCGACTAAAGCAAAAAACGTTTATTTAGGAAAAAAATGATTAAACCGAGTAAGGTAGCAAAGATTTTGTCAAATCTTGACTAGTTGATGTGGGAATATATTGTTTTCTCTCTGAAAGTAACTCATGGCCACCAAAAGCAACTATAGATAGACAAAAAGTGCTGGAGTAACTCAGCGGATCAGACAGCATCTCTGGAGAAAAAGAATGGGTGATGTTTCGGGTCTGGACATTTTTTCAAATTTGTCAACAGCTAATATTGTCACTCATCATTAATTTAAATAGGTTACATATTCCTTAAAAAAAATTGACAAGAAAAGACGCACTTCATTGAAAGTTTCATTTGCTCATATTACTCTGTAATTTCTTGCAGTGGTGTACAATTTAAAGTATTTGTTTAACAGTTTTTTATGCACATGAACTCCTCGAGTACCTACAATTTTGTATTTCTACCACTCATTGGAATTTTTCGCCTTTTAATTAACAAAACAAGTATTTCACATAACCCTGTACTGCCAGGACTTGTCTGCAAAATTAATTCTGCTGGTTAGAATTTGGAATAAAAGTGATGAAATTTAAATTAGTGATAGATTAAATGGAAATTTATCTGCTGGTGAAATTTTCGCAGTTTAACATATTTTGATTGTGCATCTCAATGGGATGAATTAGAAGGGATCGTTTTAACATTTGGCACAGAAGTAAAAGAATGATGTGGAAAAAGGAATTAGGAAAGTCTGCATTATCATTTTGATTTTGCTTGTTTTATGCTTCCATGGAACATGATTCCATTGTTTTTTAGCTATATATAAATTACTCTTACATGATATTTTCAGAGCAACATCTTTATGAATTTGTGGGGATGACTATGAAAAATTCACATAATCTGAAATCATTAATAAAATGATTATCTAAACTATTTGCAAGCTTGGCATCCTATTTCACTCTCTAAACTTCCAGCCCCATATTCTTTTTGTTATAAAGTCTGTCTTCATTCACCTCTATAACATTTCCCATCTCCATACACATTTCAGCTCATCAGCCATTAAAGCCCTCATGTATGACTGTTCTATATTTGATTATTCCAATGATGCACCTGCCCTGCTTTCCATATTGAACAGGAGCTCATCCAAAAATCTTAATCCTAAATTGCAACGGATTCTATTCAGCCTGTGCCTTTCCTTGCTGATTAACATTGGTTCCCCGTTCAGCAAGCCTCAATATTTAAATTCTCATTAATATATTCAACTTCCACCCTGGTCTTGTGCTATGCTATCTCTGTAACCACATCCAGCTTCACAATCCTCTGAGACCTCTTCGGCCTTCCAATTATGCTTCCTTATTTTCACCATTCCATCAGCAGCTGCCTTGATTTTGGTTGCTAAGTTCACAAGCTCTGGAATTCTCTCCATTACATTCTGTACCTTATATCCTCTAAATCTCGGTCCCACTTTCCGCTTTTTAAACATTCCTTCAAGCCCACTTCATGAAAGAATATTTGATGGTTAATGGGAGTTTTAATAGTCGTATTTGGATGTATTGTTGTGTTTTGGTGTGAGCAGTAAATAGAGGTAAAACGGAAGAATTAGTAAGAATAGTCTATTTGCATTGGCAACAAAGTCAGGGTTCAGTGGATGTAGTTTCAGGAAAATTGGCTTTTGGGAAATCAGTTAAAATTCTGTTTTCAAGACATTGTTGAATTAATGTATAATCACATACCTGGAGATATGACCTGAAATGTCCCCTATCCAGAAAAGCTGCCTGACCTGCTGAGTTACTCCAGCACTTTGTTTCCTTAGTTCAAATATATGGAAACTGTGAGTCATGATCCCTAGAGTGTTTTTTTTTGTTAATGATATAAAATTATGTTTATCAAAAGTAGTGGCAAACTCGTTCATAGTAATTGAAAATTAAAAAAATCTGCAGATTTAGAAACCTGACATGATAACATAAATGCTGAAAATGCTCAGTGGGTCATGCAGCATCGGTGGAAAGTGAAAGGTAACATTTTGGTGAATTAAAATTGGGAAAACGAAAGGACGAGGAAGGGATGGATAAAATAAAAAGAGAGTATCTCTGATAGAGTATTGCTATGGTTGCTTTGGAGTTACGTTATTTGGAAGACAGTTATTTTGTTGGTTAATGAGCCCGGTTTTCGGGGGAAATGAAAGACACTTGTTAAAATCCAAGTCAGAAGCGTTTGAGAGAACTGAAATCAAAAGCAGAATTTTGGAAATGGCCAGTGGATCATCTATAGGGAGAGACAGAGTTGATGGACAACCATGGTCAGTTCTGTTATTAACACTGAAAGTGAATACCTGAATTCGATATGTCCAGATGGAAGAGGCGCTGTTTCTCAAATTTACGATGGACTTCATGAAACTGTGCAGAGCATGGCTGACATTTAAGGTAAAATGGGATTGCAATTGCAAGTTAAAGTGACAGTCAAATGGAAGCTCAGGGTTGCCAATTTTCCAGATTTGATAAAGCATCTTTAATCTGAAACATTAACCTGTTTCTGTTTCCACAGATGCTGCTTGACCTGTCGAGTGTTTCTAGTATTTTTTGTTTTTATGTCAGTAATAGTGGTTCTTTAAAATTTTAATGATCAAACAGCAGAAAAATAGCGTATCAGTAATAAATATAATAAAGTGATTAATGTAACCATTTAATTTTAATGATAATCATAAATCAGGACAACATACAAGGATATACGAGACTGCTGTGTGTTTGTCTTCACTGAATCATGGCTCCACGGCAATATCCCGGACACGGCAATACAGCTGGAGGGAATGACATCATTCCGTGCGGACAGAGAGGCAGCTAGCTCTGGTAAGAGCCGAGGTGGAGGCCTGTGCTTGTACATAAACAAGGACTGGTGTGTGAACGCTACGATAGCCGGGAAACACTGCTCTCCGCTGATAGAATTCCTCATCGTGAAATGTCGGCCTTTCTATCTGCCGAGGGAATTCTCCGTTGTTTTTGTTGTGGCTGTATATGTTGCACCAAGTGCAAATGTAAATTCTAAGGCCAACGAAGCACTGGGAGCCCTGCATGACGCCGTCAGTGAGTTCCAGACCAAACATCCTGATAGCTTCATTGTGGTGGCCGGGGATTTTAATCACACCAGTCTTAAGACTGTGCTCCCAAAATTCAAGCAATATGTGGATTTTGAGACCAGGGGAGAGAACATCTTGGACTTGGTTTACACCAACACCCCAGAGGCTTACAAGGCAGCCCCACGCCCTCACCTGGGCCACTCGGACCACATTTCAGTGTTTTTAACACCAGCCTACAGACCTCTGCAAAAACAAGTCAGAGCGGAGACAAAACACACCAGGGTCTGGCCATGGGGAACAGCCTCAGCACTGCAGGATTGCTTCCTGCACACTGACTGGGATGTGTTCAGGACAGCAGCATCCTATGATGACCTCATCAACATCGAGGAGTACGCAGAGACTGTACTGTAACCAAGCTACATGTCACCAATGCAAACTGAGGAATGTAAACCAAATGAGAGACTGTAACCAGTAATTGCCAAGTGCACTGAGGGATGTCACCATCATGAAAACTTTCACTGCACGTGGAAACGAAAAGCCATGGATGACAGCAGAGGTGCGCTGCGCTCGCTGAGGGCTCGTGATGCAGCCTACAGAGCCGGTAACACAGCCGCCGCTCTCCGATCCACCAGGACTGCACTGGGAAAAGGAATCAGGGCAGCGAAACGTGCCTTCGCGGGGAAAATCCAGGGACACCTCTGCTGACACAGGAGACACCAGGAGGATGTGGAAGGGAATCGAAACATTGACGGGGTACAAGGCAAGGCAGCAGGTAACCGACACGGACACTTCTCTCCCAGATAAATTAAACAACTTCTTTGCACGTTTTGATGCAGCAAACACCACACCCCAAGAGGAGAGCCAGCCCCTGCCTACAAACCGACCAGCCAGTCCTGACCATAGACACAATGGACACACGGCGAATCCTGTCTAAGATCAACCCGTGGAAAGCAGTCGGACCCGACAACATCCCAGGACGTGCGCTAAAGGAATGGGCTGAGGTGTTAGCAGATGTGCCAACAGACATCTTTAACATCACCACTAGTCAGTCCATTGTCCCCACATGCCTCAAAACCTCCACGATAATACCCAAACCGAAGAAACCAAGGGCTGCCTGCCTAAATGACTACCGCTCTGTCACCCTGACCCCAATAATAATGAAGTGTTTTGAACGCCTGGTGAAACCCCACATTACTGCCAGCCTCCCCTCATCGTTAGACCCCCTACAGTTTGCCTATCGCCCCAACCGCTCTACAGAGGATGCCATCTCTACCACGCTGCACACAGTAATCGCGCATCTGGAACACAAGAACACATACGCCAGAATCCTGTACATTGACTTCAGCTCAGCGTTTAATACCATCATCCCACAGAGACTTGTGGAGAAACTAACCCTGCTGGGCCTCAACACCACCCTGTGTCACTGGATCTTGGACTTTCTGACAGAGAGACCGCAGTCAGTCCGTGTGGGCAAGAACACTTCAGGCTCGATCACGCTGAGCACCGGCTCCCCTCAAGGCTGTGTGCTCAGCCCGCTGTTGTTCACTCTGCTCACACATGACTGTGCTGCCAGATTCAGGGAAAATAAAATCATGAAATTCGCGGACGACACTACAGTGGTGGGACTCATCAGTGGAGATGACGAAACAATGTACAGGGAGGAAGTAGAACAACTGGTGGACTGGTGCGGCAAAAACAACCTAGAATTGAATGTCGACAAAACTAAGGAGATGGTTGTCGACTTCAGGAGGGCGCAGCCAAAGCATACACCGCTCAACATTAGTGGCACTGCAGTGGAGAGAGTGGAGAGCATAAAGTTCCTCGGTGTGCAAATAACGGACAGCCTCACCTGGTCCAGGAACACCACTGGGACCGTCAAACGGGCCCATCAGCGACTGCACTTCCTGAGGAAACTAAAACAGGCCTCACTCCCCACCAACATCCTCAGGACTTTCTACAGGGGCACGGTGGAGTCTGTACTCACGTACTGCATAAATACGTGGTACTCCACCTGCAACTGTTCGGACAGGAAGGCTCTGCAGAGGGTAGTGAGGGGAGCAGAGAGGATCATTGGCGTCTCCCTACCCTCGGTACAAGAACTGTTCCAGAGCCGCTGTCTGAAGAAAGCACAGAGAATTGCCAAGGACAAACTGCACCCCCTCCACGCACACCTGGATCTCCTGCCATCAGGCAAGAGATATCGTAGCATCAAAGCCCGGACTACGAGGCTGCTAAACAGCTTCCTACCACAGGCTGTGAGGCTGCTAAACAGTCACTCTGCACCCACAGTCACTTGACTTGACTCTGCGGCTGGCACGGACACTTTAATACTGGCACTGGCCACTCGAATCAGCGGCCCCGGACATTTTTTATGATTGGTTTATTGAATTTTAACATTGTGTTTTTTTTACCTGCTTTTAACTATTTATACTGTTCCATCAGGGACTGGATTGTTTTTAGTGTTATTATGTGTGAAATGTTTAAATTTCATGTGCGATGCTCCGCTATTCACTGGGAAACGTCTTTTCATTTTGCACTGTAACAACTGTTGCTTGCAAGATGACAATAAAGGTTGATTGATTGATTGATTGATTGAATAGTACAACCATGCGATTTACCTAGCAGATGCCAGGCTGATGCTTCAATAAATATAGGAGATAAGCATTTCAAAACAATTATACCAAATATGTCAGGTAGTTTTAGTTGGTAGCAAGAAGTTGACTCAAAGATGAGCAGAGGCTTCTGCTGTCGTAACCAACGTACTCCTTCTGAATAATGACTTTGAAAAATAGATTTTATTGCCATTAATTTATTTCCTCCCTGCAGAACCTTAATGTAGGAAGTGTAGGTCGAAACTGCAGATGCTGGTTTAAACCAAAGATAGACACAAAAAACTGGAATAACTCAGCGGGATAGGCAGCATCTCTGGAGAGAAGGAATGGGTGAGGTTTTGGGTTGAAACGTCACCTGAAACGTCACCCATTCCATCTCTCCAAAGATGCTGCCTGTCCCGCTGAGTTACTCCAGCTTTTTGTGTCTCTCTGCAGTTACATTTATTTGCATTTTCCAAGTATTTGGTAATACTGAATATACTTTCTTTTGACTTTTCAATAACAGAAATATCTGATTAATTGTAGGATTTACTCATACATAGAATAAAAATAATATTTCTCCATTCTCCCCAATGGTTTAAGTAAGTTGTTTTCTTTATTTCTTTCCTTTTCTCCTCTGGTCATGTGGCTTTTTACACTGGTTTTGAAATCTTACTCATCTAGCCATTTTTGCACATAAGCCCTCCATAGTGTGAACATGAGCAATCTATTCGACTGCAGTGAAGATTATGACCAGTTGGCCCCATGCTGACAAAGACCATTTCCAACTAAAATCATTGGAATCTGACGAGGAACTTTATGGTGGATGACCTTCCCCTTCATAACTTTTAACTCCACAGAGCAAGTTTTAACCTGTTAAGGTTGTTACAGCTGGTTCTCCTCTAAGCAGCTGAATCATCCAGGGATTGACTTTTGTTGTTTTAATAGTTTTTTTTAAACCAGAGAGTATTATGACTCTTTTGTTTGCTCATAATGAGCTGTTACTGACCTTAATTCACCTTTTTTTAAAATATCTACTTCATGTAAATTAAATATTTTTGCTATTATGATAACTTCACTTAATCAATCAATCAGTTTTATTCGTAATTCAATATGGTGCAAGTTCCCAGCAATGGTCCAACATATGCTGAACTACCATAATTCATAAAGTGCAAGTGAAATGAATTACTGTGTAAATTTGGATATCTGTGTAAAGAAATATACTTGAACCCTACAGAGAAGCACAACATTGCCATCTTCATTACTTTGAGCATCAGTTAATACATGGCTAATTTTGTGAAGTATGTATTTAGAATGGTTTTCTAAAATAAATTGTTCCCATCCTATTGATAAATGTAAGATTAGGTATGATGAATCTTCTGCAGTTAAAGATTTCAGATTATTCTTTGTAAAGAAATCGTTAAACAATCATGAAGTAATATTTCAGAGCTTGTGTTTCTATCATTGAGTTTTTTATTTGGCTTTGAAAAAGTTTACTTGAAAATCATTGCGGGCATCTGTGCATTGACCCATCTATTTTTTGCTCTTTAAATCCTAAAGCTATGTCCCCATCTAATTTGAAAATGTTTGAATTGTCACTCCTCCTCCTCTACAATGTAACCATAGAAAGTAATCTGCCTATAGTCTTCAAGGCACACAAAAGGGTGTGCTGGATTGATGTAGATGTCGTTGAATGAAGAATACTTTGGTTGTATACCACCTTATCAAAATTCAAGTCAAACATTGGCATTGCTCACTTTTATGTGCTGAGCATTGGAGGAGGCCGTTGACCTATGGTGGGGGAGAAGGAACAGGCACAATATTCTAGTTCAATTTGCACAATATGGTGCAAGTTCCCAGCAATGGTCCAACATATGCTGATCTACCATAATTCAACTAGGAAATTGCTGCACAATCAATTTTTGTGGGTTTAAATCCTTTTTCAATTGCATCATGTTAAAACAATCAGCACTATTTAATCCAATTCTGAAGCAATAATTTCTTCAAGCACCACTCCCAGTTGCTGCACCAGTTTCACTTGAGAGGTAATGTTAATGAGCATCTTGCTTGTTTAAACTTGACATCCTGTACTTACCCAATGGCTTTTATAACTGGCATCAGGTTTTTACTCTCCACCCTATTTAGTATTTATCTGCTTTTCGTTTTTCCCTGAAGCCAATTAGGAGCCTTCGTCCTCTGGGGGCTTTACATTAATTAATTCTTTGCAATACCGAAATATGGAGCATTGTTCCATTGACACATCTTCTAAATGTTAGCTGGGCTGCAATGCAGAGAACCTCCACTTTTATTGAGATATCAGAAGTGCTGCTTCAATATGTCAGTATTCTACTGCCAGATTAGTCTGGTGAGTGGCAGTACCTCCTCACATCTATGCACAACCAGGGTGCTGTGTTCAATATAGCCACCAAACCTCACGAGGAAATTCTTACTCACCAATAGCATGCTTTCCTGACCCAAGTATCATTATACCTGCCTGGAGAATAAAAAAATGTCACCTGAAATCCAGTACTGATTGTTACAAACAAGCTGTAGAATAAGAAATGTGTAAATCTTTCCAATTTATGCAGAGTGTGAATTATCACCTAAAGTTAGTGCATTAGGGCATTTTTGGGAGTTTTGCCAGTCTATAATATTGAACGTTCAAGGGGAAGCGTGTTAGCTCTCTTATCGAAGCAAATAATGATTGGCTTTTACACATCAGTAGCTAGTCGATTGGTTTATTTGGTTGATGACTTCTAGGGAAGTCTGAATTGAACAGCAATTATAAAAATTAAAGGCAACTGAAAATGGTTATTAGATTTAACATAGTACATATCTGTTTGAAGCTGACCACATAAATTGGTGTTGAAAGTCCTAACGAATTGCAGTAATCGCAAGTATTGCTGCACTTGCATATGGACGTATGTACACTTTTATGGATGGATTTCTTAGTGCAAATCGATAGATGTAGTTAGCCAAGATTAAGAATGATCTGTTTGGTATCTACCAACTGGCATTCTTCTTTATCTTTTGTATAGCGATGTTCCTGTGGGAAACATAATATAGCACCTTTGGATAAAAAATCACGCTGTTGGTTGTTTTGTGTCAATAAACCAATATGCATCAGAATTATGATTAAAGGAAATCTCATTCTTCATACTTTCACAAAGCCTTAAGGCACATGTTTTAATGTATGCACATCAAAGTAATGCATGGCATTTTGATCACCCTGTCCTTGTTGTTCAAACTGAGAAGGATCCTGCTGTTATACATAAACTGGCATTAAAATAAGTATTTTCATTTTCTTTAATGAGAAACGAAACCAGCAGAAAAAAATCATGAACAGTAATGAAAAGGCTGGAAATTATTCAAAGGCATATATAGTATTTTTATGAAGGAACTGCAGATCTGGAACAATCAAAGGTAGATACAAAAATGCTGGAGAAACTCAGCGGGTGAGGCAGCATCTATGGAGCAAAAGAATGGGTGACGTTTCAAGTCGAGACCCTTCTTCAGACTGATGAGGGGATGGGGGGGCGGGAAGAAGAATAGAAGAGGTGGAGACAGTGGGCTGTATTTTTAGATGTGTTTCAGTAAACACCTTAGATACCAACAACCTCAACACACACGTTTTACTTGAGTGTGCTCTCGGGCCTGGTAACAAATACATGACATTTAGAAAATGCACTGTCAAAAGAAACATCATTCAAAATATCGGATTATATTTAACTTAACATATTCACTTTCCCACAAATACATGTGATATGCATCATTAGACCCAATAACACCCATTTTATTCCCAAAGAATGTAAAATAACCTGTTGTTGCTAATCCTGAAAAATGAATTGTTCAAGTGACAATTTTGTATGTTACATACTTAAAATGATACTACTTATCTGCTGCAAGATCTCAACACAAGCACTAAATAAGTATAGCATTTGGCATAGCTTCACAATCGAATCCTCACATCTGATTAGAAAGAGACTTCATTCTTCATTTGGCCATTCTTAGTGTATAATTCTTTCTAATTCTCATGTTCTATATGTCAAGAGTGTTTTATTGTCATGTGTCCCAGATAGAGCAATGAAATTCTTACTTGCTGCAGCACAACAGAATATGTAAACACAGTACACTGTAAACAATAAAATAAACGAGAGAGAAAAAATAGTTCAGTGTGTAAGTACACACACACACACACACATACACAGACACACAGGCACACACACACACACACACACACACACAGGCACACACACACACATACACAGACACACACACACACACACACACTAAAAACAAATATAGCAGTGTTCATTCATTCATATTGTTTTGGATCTTTTAAAGGTAGAGATAGATAGATTATTGTTTAGTAGTGTGTCAGGGGTTATGGGGAGAAGGCATCAGAATGGGTTTAGGAGGGAGAGATAGATCAGCCACGATTGAATGGCGGAGTAGACTTGATGGGCTGAATGGCCTAATTCTGCTCCTTGAGCTTACATAGATACAGTGATGTAATGGACAACAATAGGGCTAAAGGAATTAAGGGATATGGGGAAAAAGTAGGAGCGGGTTACTGATTTTAGATGATCAGCCATGACCATATTGAAAGCTCGATGGGCCGAATAGCCTACTACTGCACCTATTTTTCTATGTTTCTAAATCACTCTCAAAATTGGTAAGGAAATCAACTACTGTTCCAGAGTCACAGAAGAGCTGGATGCAAGTTCACTAGTTCTAAAGGCGAGTACAACATCAGAGACAAGCATACAATTTAAAAGGCCTTACTAATCAATCAGCAGACAATCTATAATTTAAGTGTACAATTATGAAAAGTGTTTATATATTTTTTTCCTCTAAGTTCAGCAGAACCAAGTTCAATTGCTTGCAAAAACAATGATGCATTCACGGCTCTGCTAGTGTAAAAATAGTGTAGACTGTGGAATGGTGCAGTATTTAACAAAGAGGTTAACTCGTTCGCTCGTGTGTCAGACGACACATAGCTCGCTGTTGCTGTTGGCTTGTGTCGTCGTCCAACATGTTGACAGAATTGGCCGCCCGACGCGTCACTGAGTGCATCGTGTCATCGTTTCCAGGGATCGCCACGAGCAGGCTTCTGTCACGATCCCCAAGAGGTTGACTAACAAAACATATATCCTGAAGCTCAAGAAAAACTTGGAACACGTGCTTCACCTTTAACTGATGTCTCCACAGTCCTGTTGAAAATAGGTAGATAGAGAGCAGTGAATAGGTGTTTGATGCCATTACATCATATATAATGCAGATAAATGTTAAGTGAACTGTGCTCCATTATTGGATTTTAATTAAAAAAAGAATAAGTGGTAGGCCTGGTTGTGCTAAGTACTTGCACAGCAAGGCCAACCTTTGAAGAATGGAAATTCAATGGCCCTGTTCTGCATGTACCCAGATGTATGACATCAATCCTTTTTGAGTGAGTGTTGATGAATACAAGAATATAATCATTCCCCCTTCAACAAAAGCGAGCATGGAATGGTTGTAGAAAATTTACATTATATTAGTGGTGAAGTAGGTAGTTTTCCTCTTCATTGCAGGCAAAAGTTCCTCCCAATTTTCATTAGTATTCAACCAGTACAAAACTCTGGCTTTTCTTGTTGAAAAATCCAGTATAATCAACGTGTAGCTTACCTGCAATGCTTTTCAGGTGCAACGACCACTTGACATCTCTATTTTAAACATCCTAAGTTGGTTTATAATTGAACCAGAAATTATAGCATGATTGTAAAGCTTCATTTGGACACTTGGCCAAACCAGCGCATACTCACAAAGTGAGTTTGTCCGCTGCCTTGGGAATCATCTTGCTGATTCATCTGAGCAATCAGAGTGGACGTTCTTAAGCAAATCCTTGATCCTTGTCTTTACATTGCAAGATTAAAATTGAGTTTTCACAATAAATATCAGATGATTCATGAAGCAATCTGGACAGATGTCATCTTTATCAGTGCATACTTGTGCCTAATCAGAGAAGACATTGTAGAATCCCTTGCCTGGGATTGCCCCCAGACTTACCATCAAGCTTGCAGTCAGGAGAGGCCGAGTTGGGAGCTCCAACGCCGCAGAAGGTTCAACCAGCCCCGACGTGATGTTCGATCGCCCGGTGCGGGGGAGCTGACGTCCCCCCGATGCGGGAGCTGATCGCCTCGATGCGGTGGGCCCGAACGCCGCCGGCTACGGGAGTCAAGATCGTCCCGTCAACGGGGGCTCGAGGCCCACGACCAAGGAAGAACTGAGGGAAGGGACTTGAACTTTATTTCGCCTTCCATCACAGTGAGGAATGTGTAGGAGTCACTGTGGTGGATGTTCATGTTCAAATGTGTTTTTGAAGTGACCTGTTACTTTTAATTGTATGATCTGGCCAATGGAATTCCTCGTATGTTGCAAAACATACTTGGCGAATAAAGTGTGATTCTGATTCTGAATAGGAAACTCAGTAAGAGTAGCAGTACTTCAACGCAATAGGAACATGAGGGTGTATTTAGCCAGGTTTGCAAAATTCTAAAGATAGACACAGAAAGCTGGAGTAACTCAGCAGGACAAGCAGCATCTCTGGAGAGATGGGTGACGTTTTAGGGCAAGACTCTTCTTCAGACTAAAATTCTAAGCACTAGGAGGAGGACTCTGACGGCTAGAGCAGTAAAGGAATCAGATATCTGAGGGTCTTGGTCAAAATTGTGAAAGACACAGCTGGCCAGTACATCTAGGTAATTTTGTTTTTGTTGAGTATGTGTCTGTTTAATATGTAAATCAATTCCTTCTCCGTATTTAGATTTTGTTGCAGACTCAGGTGCAAGCTCACAGACCAGAAAGTGCTACACTAATGGCTATGACTTGAAAATAAATTAGTGCTGAAGGCAAATTAATTGTATCCATACACTAATAGTTCACCAGTATTGAATTTTAAACACAGATCCCGCACAGGATTACGGGGAATAACTAATTAGAGACTCGCATAACGCCAAATATTGCTGAGTGTGAAGAAAAAGTATAGACAACAAGGAGACCAGAAATAAAACTAGCGTAAGAAATAGAAGCAAGAATATGCCGTTGTTCCCCCTTTGTCCACTCTGCCACGACTGATCTTTTACCCCAGTATTAGTTTTGTATGCTAGTCTTGTATCCTATGATTCCTTTACCATCCAGAAATTACCAATCTCCATCTTGAATATACTCAATAGCCATGTATCCATAACCTGCCTGGATAGAGAATTCTAAGAATAAGTTTAGATAGGGAAATTTCTTCCTATGTCAGTCCCGAATAGTTACTTGTTTTATTTTGTGACCTCTAGTTCTGGACGGGCAACTAGGTAGCTCCGTCTGCGTACATTCTGTTCTGAAATCAATCTGTGAGGTTTTATCACAGTCCTTTTATCACAAGTATATTCCTATTTATAGACACCAGACCTGTGCACAATACTCCATGAGCTGTTACACCATGTATCCATATAATAATAGTAAGATATCCTTTTGTCTCAAATCCATTGTACCTTCATGTTAACTTTCAATGATACTTGCACCAACTCTTTTTAATCTGTTATCATTTAGAAATGCTACCTCCAAATGCTACTGAGGTGGACAACCTTACTTTCTTCCACATTGTAGTACATCTGTCATTTTCTTGCCCATTCAATTATCCTGTCTCTGTCACTCTGAAGCTTCTCGGCATTGTCCTCCTGACTTGAATGTCCCCAGCTTTGCATCATTGGATTCCCTCATCCGAATCATTGATATAGATTGTGAACAGCTGTGGCCCCAGCATTGAACTCCAGCACTCGTTCGTCACCTTCCAATCCAAAAAATGATCCATTCATGCCTTTTCAATTTTTTTCAGTATGTTTTTGTTCAGAACAAAATGTGTTTAATATAAAAAATAGCTCACCAAAAGCAAGTCAGGATGGTTAAGAGAAATGCATTAAGTTTACATTGTCAGGAAAATAAATAATTATTGTTGCTACCAGTGAAATCACTGATTGCACAAAAAGAGGCCAATGTTTCAGAATTTGTAAAAGGTTATTTGGTAGCATAGTGATGTTTTATGCTACAAATGATGTTGTACTGTCTAGACCTCTTCCTTTCTTTTTCCCGCCCCCCCCCCCCCCCCCCCCCCCCCCCATCAGTCTGAGGAAGGGTCTCGACCCGAAACTTCGCCTATCCCTTCGCTCCATAGATGCTGCCTCACCCGTTGAGTTTCTCCAGCATTTTTGTCTACCTTTGTTAACTCAATTATATCTTTGGGAATTTCCTCCAAGTTGATCTTATACCATAGCCATAACTTTTCTAAATATACAACGTAACTCTCATTTATGTGTAAAGTGATTTGCTTGGAATTTTGGTGTGGTTATGGTGGCAAAGTGAAGATAACCGTGGGGAATAAAATGGTAAGATATTTATAGGTGAGATACAGGTCCATCCCAGTTTATGTGCGCCCGACTTAATGCCTAGCCCATCAGGTGAACGATCGTTTCAGATAGCGAAGGAGGGATTTGCAGCTTTCTGTGGGCATGTAGGCGGTTGTTCTTGATACTAGCTGGAGGTTTCCAATATCAAACCCAAGATGGATTCATTCTAGATAAAAGATAGATGTCCATTTTACGAATGCTATCTAGAGACAAGGTGTCTGAGCCAATTAAACCTCGCAGTGAAATCTCTTCAATTGATATAATTATCAAAGTTGTTGATATCAGCTTTATTCAGAAAGGCAAAAACAGAATGTGCCTTTACATGATCTAATCCAATGAGACACCCCATCTCTGTAGGTATCTTCTGCCATGTACGCACAAGATTCGCGGCCACGTTTCTGCTCGGCTTAGGAACTGTTCTCAGGAATGGAACCCTGTCATAACCTGTAGTGTACCTGGAGTTCTTTAAACTGTAGATCATGAAACTGATAAATGTATTAAAAGAGATCATTACATTCCAGCCCATCACAACCTCACCCTCATAGGCTGTTTCTTAAAAGGCTTTTAAGGATTTTACTTGCCTTGGTCCAGAAACCTAGTAGTTTAGTTTGGTTTGGTTTAGCGATGCAGCTCAGAAAAAGGCCCTTCGGCCCACCGTGTCTGCACTGACCAGCGATCCCCGCACATTAACACACTAGGGATAATTTAAACTTATACCAAGCCAATTAACCAACAAACCTGTACGTCTTTGGAATGTGGGAGGAAATCAAAGTTCTAGCAGAAAACCCATGCGGTCACGGGGAGAACGTCCAAACTCAATACTGACAGCACCCGTAGTCAGGATCAAACCTGGGTCTCTGGCACTGCAAGCACTGTAAGGCAGCAACTCTACCGCTGTGCCACCATGCCGCCCAAAATCGTGTGGTACACATACGTGTTCATGATTTTGGTGATAGGATTAGTTTACGTATATAGTCATTCTGACCTCTCATTAAAGGGTGGTGTCGACAGCATTCATTTCTGCAGTCAGTCAAAATCGTGAGTGAAGAGGGTGTAAATTGTGAGCTTATGGGCAGGGAATGAATGAGCATTCACTGCAGGTGCTTCAAACTACATGCAGGCATTTAGAAAATAATCAATGCCTGGCTGTATTTATGCTGTCTGTTGCATATGATGATTGACATTCTCCGTCTATGATACTTAGAATATCCGCCACAAGGAGAGAATCCTTAATTTCCTTTTATGAAACTTCAGCCCAATGCCCTATTCACAAATAGAATGGAAAACCTGTGAATCTGAAATGTAAACAGAAAATGATGATCAGTCTTCAACCTGAAACCAACACCAACTGGTATTTCTTTCCATGGATGTTATCTGCCCAGCTTAATGTTTCCAACCTTTTTTGTTAGCCCCATATATACATTTTTGATACTTGCATGATATTCCCTAATTCAGTATCATTGGTTATTTCTCTGTTATTTTGCAGCCAATATCAATGATCAAAGCACCATAACAGTAAGATTTGAGTGGTGATTTTTCTTTATTCATTCACTGAATGTAGATATCATTTGTTAAAGTTTGCCACTGATTGCCTGTTCCTAATTGTCCTTGAACTGAGTGGCTTACTCAGTCATTTAAATGTCACCCACATTGATCAGTCTAGATTCTCATATAGAATAGTGCATCATTCCAGTAATGATCTAGGTATAGGAAGAATGATAACTAAGTTTGCTGATGACACAAAGACTTGTTGTGGAAAACGACGTGAACAGCCTTCAGTTGTAGAAAGATATTGCTGGGTTGGGACGATGTGCAGAAAAATGATAAGATGGGGAATTTAACCCTGTAAATGTGAGCTGATACATTTTGGGACAACTAATAAAGGATTGAATAATGCACAGTGGAACTTCAGGAAATACTGAAAAACAAAGGAACAGACTACATATCCAAGGATCACTGAAGGCAGCAACACAGGGGGGAGGGAATAAGGTGGTTTAGAAAGCATGCAGGACACTTGCCTTCATTAATCAGGGTGCAGAATATAAGGGCAGGGAGGTTATGGCACAACTATATAAAAAAATTAGTTGGGTTTCAGCTGGAGACGAGATTTACTGGGATGTTTGGCATGGAATATTTCAGCGATGAGATGGCACTAGAGCGTGGCGACTCTTTGTGTGCGGTTCCCAGAGGAAGATCTATCATCGATATAATCGCCTAGTCTTGTAAATCTCTTTTCTACCTGTAAATCTAGACCTATTGTATTTGTTTGGCTAGATGGCATTTATGTATAATATTACCTGATGTGATTTGATTGAATAGCGTGCAAAACCAGGCTTTTCACTGTACCTTGGAACATGTAATGATAATAAACTTAAATTTATGCAAGTTAATCTCTTGGATACTTCCTTTCTAATTGTGCAAACGTGATTTGTTAGAACATTTCAGCGGGTCGGACAGTACCCAGGGAAGGAAATGGACAGACGCCGCTTTGAGTCAGACCACTTCTTCAGAGTTTGTTTTTTGCTCAAGATTGCAACATCTGTAGTCTCTTGTGTCACCAGTATTTTTGTTAATCTGATGATTCTTCGTAGATAAGAGTAATGTATGGAGTACAAAGTGAAACATAAAAAAACACGTCAGCATCATTTTCTAAGCTTAATGCATAATTTTATTGACTGTTACCAGGTTGTGGACAATGTCAAGCTCTGCCTCTGTTGCCCTACAATCAGTCAGCCCACCTGCAATGCATTCGGAGCACTTTTTGTGTACTAGCATTCTGGAGGAATTTTAATTTTTCTTTATGTCAATGTGAACTATTGCTGTTAAAGCCTTCATTTTTCATACACTTCATGTGCAATACACACACTTTCTATTGTGCTGATTCTGTCTAATGGTGTTTCTCTTGTATCTACCAATGCCCCACACAGCTTTTAATCCTTAAATGGGGGACCGTCAGCTACACGGTTTGCAGTCTGAAGTAGGGACCCGACCCAAAATATCACCTATCCATGTTTTCTAGAAATGCTGCCTGATCCGCTGAGTTATTTCAGCACTTTGTCTTTTTTTGTAAACTAGCATCTGCAGTTTCTTGTATCTGTTTTACTTTCGGGATCATTATCCACTAGGTATGTCCATGCAATTTAGATAAAAAGGGCCGTTCAATGCAGCATACTGAAAGCTCACCTGAATAGCTTCTCGTGTTGCTAAATAATTGGCAAGCCAAAAGGAAAATCTCTATTTATTACCCCGTGCACTCATCCTGATCTGACATAACTTTGTATTATTTAGTAGGTTTTTGAAAATACTGTAACCTAATGTAGCTCTTTTCACTACAATCCATGCTTTATGGTATTGTTTATATACTATTTTTCAATCATAATTAAATATAGTGGTACACCTGTCTATTTCAGGGCAGTCACAATAACTATGCATGGCTAATAAAAGATAACAGTAAATTACACTTACAAGCATTTTTTAATCAAATTCGGTGCCAATTGGCTGCAGAAATATAATATACAACAGTACAGACTATCTGGCTGAATTATGCCAGATCCACACAAGTGGAAATTAGGTGCGGTATAACAATGCACAGCACTTCTTTTATTAAAACTTTCATCTAGAGCGTGGCAGTGGTGTGTGAAATGGGATGCACACAGTGTCTACAGTTTTGGTTCCTCATGAGAGAATTTCAGTCGGCTCCATCTCTCTGCTGCTCTACCATCTGTTTACCGATAGTTATTTATGCATTTGGGGGAATTGAGTGAAAATACTACTTTTAATTTAGTGTGCAATTTTTGTCATCCGAAACCTTATTATATAGCCTCTAATCTAAACAGTGAAAAATCCAAGAAAAATGCGGTACAAGTCGGTCACAACAGATAAAACAGCAGGGTAATGTGCAGCATGACCTGAAAACCAGTCACACAACTGCAAGTGGTGAAAGCAAATTAAATCAATATGGCCTATTTAAGATCATCCAACCAGAACAAGCCTACACGCTCTAAATTAGTGCATCTAATTATCTTACAGGGTTGACAGTCAACATGCAGCAAATATGTTTCCCTGGCTAAGAAATCGAGGAGATGGGAAGAAATATCTTAACTCAGTGGGTGGTGAACCTTTTGAATTCTCTAACTTCGTGCATGACACTAGGTTCTCGATCTCTTTCCTATGCTTTGTCACATCATCATTGTTGACACGGTTGATAACAGCGGTATCATCCGCAAATTTAATGATAGAGTTGGGAAAGATAGGGACTGAGCACAAAAGCCTGAAAATCAGGGTGGAGGCAATGCTATGACCGATTATAATTGTCTGAGTTCTGCTGGTCAGGAAGTCCAGAAACCAGTTGTAGTTGTTGGCTCCAAGGCCAAAGTCCAAAAGTTAATGATGAGCTTATTTGGTGTTATGCTGGTGAAGGCTGAGTTGTGTTCAATGAAGAGCATCATAATATACATGTCTTATTAACAAAGTGATCCAGAGTTGTTCTCCATAGATCTATTTTTCTTGTGCGTTAGTTGTAAGGGATCTAGATTATTTGGAAGACTGGCACAGGCAATGGCCATTAAAGATTTTTAATATGGTCGATGTTAGAGTTATTGGGAGTTAGTCATTGAAGCAGGTCACTTTATTTTTCTTGAAGAATGGAATGATGGAGATATCCTTGAAGCAGATGGGGACCCTATCCCGCTGAAGTGAGAGGTTGATGGTATTGGCAAAGACTGGCTAGTTGATTGGTACACTATTTCAGAACCAGTTCAGGGACTCCATCCATGCTGGCCAGTTTCTGAGATTTGCATGAAAACAGATCTAAATTCTGCTACTGAGATGCATGGGACAGAGCCTGTGGGGGATGGTCCTAGCTGGAACTTTGCATGTACAAAAAGGGCATAAAAGGCTTTGAGCTCATCTGGTAAAGATGTGCAGTTGCCAGAGATCACACCTGATTTCTGTTTGTAGCTAGTGATGTATTCATGGTCGCCTGGCATCCACTCGAATTAATCGAGCCTCCAGCTTGTTTTGGAATTCTCTTGGCATCGCTGATAACCTTGCGGAGATCATACTTGGCCTCCTTGTTCAGTGAAGGGGTCATTCTTCTTGAAAGCCTTGGATCTGGATTTTGCAGCGAGAGTGAATCTCCCTGTTCATACAAGGTTTCTGGTTAGGATAGACCCTAATTGTCATTGGTAGGACACAGTTGTCAACACATTTCTTGACAAAACCAGTGGCGACTGAGGTTTATTCATTCAATCCGGATTAAGTGGTCTTGATCACATTCCGGCCCACCACCCCCAGTAATGGTACTGAATAGTTAGGTTGGGATTGATAAATTACTAAAGTGCTAATCCCACTTGGCGATTTTTTTTTGGTGACTGCCGGCATCATATCAGTGTCGCCAAAAGATTTTGAACACTTCAAAATCCAGCGGCGCCAAAAATTTTTTTGCGACCCTTGAAAAAACACCGCGCGTCATACGTCATCACACCACATAATCGCCGCATCACACCGCGTATTTTTCGGTGACCTGATACGTCAGTCAATGATGCCGGCAGTCGCCGAAAAAATCGCCGTGGAACAGGCCCTTAAGGTAGACAAAAATGCTGGAGAAACTCAGCGGGTGAGGCAGCATCTATGGAGCGAAGGAAATAGGCAACGTTTCGGGTCGAAACCCTTCTTCAGACTGATGTGAGGATGGGGGGGTGGGAAGAAGAAAGGAAGAGGTGGAGCTAGAGGGCTGAGGGAGAGCTGAGAGGGGGAGGAGAAAGTAAGGACTACCTGAAATCAGAGAAGTCAATGTTCATTCCACTGAGGTGCAAACGTTTGCACCACATCAGTATGAACATTGACTTCTCTAATTGAGAAGCAGATAACATTGATAACATGTAGAACTTGATTACGATTGCACAGATTGCTTTCTTTTGTTGGAATGATGCACAGGATTCTGACTTGGTTATTTTGGATTAACCAAAAGATCTTGCAATGCATAGAGAGAAAAGACCCTGTAGAAGGGTCTCGATCTGAAAAGTCACCCATTCCTTCTATCCAGAGATGCTGCCCGAGATGCTAGCATTTTGTGCCTATTTTCGTAAGAAAAACTTGTTTTGTTTGATAAAAATTAATGCACTGAACTAGTCCTACAGATATTGTGACTGTGGCATTACATAGATACATAGACATAGACAGGTGCAGGAGTAGGCCATTCGACCCTTCGAGCCAGCACCGCCATTCAATAAACAATATGTGTAGGAGTAGGCCATTCGACCCTTCGAGCCAGCACCGCCATTCAATGTGATCATGGCTGATCATCCACAATCAGAACAACGTTCCTGCCTTCTCTCCATATCCATTGACTCTGCTATCTTGAAGAGCTCTATCTAGCTCTCGCTTGAAAACATCCAGAGAGCCAGCTTCCACCGAATTCCACAGGCTCACAATTCTCTGTGTGAAAAAGTGTTTCCTCATCTCCGTTCTAAATGGCTCACCCCTTATTCTTAAACTGTGAGCTCTGGATCTGGACTCCCCCAACATCGGGAACATGTTTCCTGCCTCCAGTGTGTCCAAACCCTTAATAATCTTATATGTTTCAATTAGATGCCCTCTCATCCTTTGCAATTCCAGAGTGTACAAGCCCAGCCGCTCCATTCTATCAACATATGACAGTCCCGCCACCCAGGGAATTAACCTGGTGAACCTATGCTGCACTCCCTCAATAGCAAGAATGTTCTTCCTCAAATTGGGAGACCAAAATTGCACACAATACTTCAGGTGTGGTCTCACTAGGGCCCTGTACAACTGCAGAAGGACCTCTCGTCTCTTATACTCAACTCCTCTTGTATGAAGGCCAACATGCCATTTGCTTTCTTCACTGCCTGCTGTACCTGCATGCTTACTTTCATTGACTGATGAACAAGGACCCCCCAGATCCCATTGTACTCCCCCTTTCCCCAACTTGACTCCATTTAGATAATAATCTGCTTCCTGTTTTTGCCACCAAAGTGAATAACCTCACACTTATCCACATTAAACTGCATCTGCCCACTCACCCAATCTGTCCAAATCACCCTGCATCCTCACAGTATCCTCTTCACAGTTCACACTGTCACCCATTTTGTGTCATCTGCAAAATTGCTCATGTTACTTTTAATTCCTTCATCTAAATCATTAATGTAGATTGTAAATAGCTGCGGTCCCAGCACCGAGCCTTGCGGCACCCCACTAGTCACTGCCTGCCTTTTCTGAAAGGGACCCGTTAATCCATACTCTTTGTTTCCTGTCTGCCAACCAATTTTCTATCCATGTCAATACCCTACCCCCAATACCATGTGCTCTAATTTTGCCCACTAATCTCCTGTGTGGGACCTTATCGAAGGCTTTCTGAAAGTTCAGGCATACGACATCCACTGGTTCTCCCTTGTCCATTTTACTTGTTGCATCCTCTAAGTCCCCTTTCTTTGGTCAGCTCCTCCCTCATGCCTCCAGTCCCCTTTGTTCAACTGCAATACTGCAAATAGCTGAAACAACGTCAACTTCCTCTCGCAGTAGCTGATGATTCTCCTCAATTTTTTTTACTTGTGATTTGAAGTTTCTGCTGCTGCACCATTTTGTTTTCTCCAGCAGTCCTTTTTTGGATGAATGACAAAAAGGAAACAATATCAATCCTGGAAATGCTGGCTGTTATCAAACCAATTTAAAATGCATTGGGGAATAATGTAGGCTTTAAACCATTGGAATAAAATTGTCCAGTCAAATCATAAGTGTCGGCTACTGGTCCATCAAAACCCATACTTTATTTCATGTATAGGAATACAATTTACATATTAAATAACACTATAATAGAACAATTTACTATAGTTTCCAACAGAACAAAGCAGATTTTTTCAAGTTACAAAACACCACATTTTTGAATGGGTTATGAGACAAACTTGTTCAGCAACTGCCTAGGTCTATTCCTATTGCACACACCGACAATATAGTTGAAAATACCTGCAACTTCGACAACCACTGCCCCAAGAAGTAATATATGTTAAATGCCATTGAAATGTGGTGACACTGTATTCATGGTACTACTGAATGCACATACAGCTTTTTTCACATAGCCACCACAAAACTATGAAGGAGTTGAGACTAGAAAAAAATTAGCTTTATATGAAAATATAAAATTCTGTGATTATATACCATAGATACAAAGTCCCCATAAGATGCCTGCAAAGCAACAAAATATTTACATTTTGATTGTGTCTGCTACCTTTAAGAATGAATAAAGATTATGATTTTAAAGACATGATATATGATCTATTAATGTAAACTGCAGAAACAAAAATATTTTGAAGACAACTACCCCAAATGTTGGAGAAACATGAGGTTTAAAAAAAAAATCAAAAATCTCCCCTTTGTTGAGAAAAGTTTTTTTTCTTTTTATACTTTTCTTGAAAACAGTTCAAGCTTTTTAATTGCCTAAAAGTCTGATTTCATGTTTGCCTCTTCAAAATGTTTAGCTTGTATAGAAAATGTCTCCCACTTTGTGAAAATACCTTTTTTTTTTTAAAACACAAAATTTTGAAACTTTTTTGTTTTTACTTCTAGGTAGCAGTTTTCTTTTAGGATGTCATGTCAAAGAGAAGCATCACAGCAAATTCTGTCCAGCATCGCTGTATTCTTCCCACTTATGAGAACAAAGCTACATCTGCAGATAACTAACTGACTATCACAAATGACTCTTATGTACAAATTTGGTCAACCCTTTGAAAAGAGAAACCATACAATTCTAAATTGAAATTAAGGTATGTACGTCTGTGTGAATGTTTGTCCAGTAAGCAGAATTGTTCATAAAAATATGAACTGGCATCTCGATTAACATTCATCTTATTGAGTCACTTAATGAGTTTACAAATTAAAAAAAAACATCCTGTACTGAAGAGACGGTTTAAAAATAATTAATAAGACAATCAAAATCATATTTCGGAAAAAAAAAGATTCTGCTGAGAACTACTTTATATCTTTGGTAAGTTAAAAAATTCTGTCCCACTGACATTGTGATTTGATATTCTTTTAAAAAATATGATAATTATTGAGAAGGCAAATATGCTACATTACATGGTGTAACTTTCTTATCAGATGTTCCCTTATTTTGGACTGTGTAATGTGCAATAGCACATGTTAATCTATATTTTACAATATCAGTCCTCACATCCTGGTAAAAGAAACCAACTGTACATGTTCATATTAACCCTTCACAAGGCTTAGTAATTCTGCACCACCTTGCATACAAGATGACTTCCCCTAGATCAGGTATTCATTACTTTTTGGCTACATACAAAAAAGTCAATAGTTTCTCCATAAATCTCCAGTCTGGTGCAATACATTTTTTTTTTAGAAATCGATAATTCAATTGCTGTATCTATACCCCTGGCAATAAAATCAAATTCATAAAATAATTATTTTTGTACTCTGATCACTGGAATGTTAGGTTGTATCACAGGTATTCACAAAGATGTGCCAGGTGCATATAACATTATACTTTAAAAGAAATCCAAAAGTACACCACTGATGATGGGGTTCATCTGAGCTGTCTGCCATCAACACAGAATGAGTTTGTTTGCAAAATTATTGTAAAGCTGCCTGTAATCACAGATTCCATCTTCCTATGACACTCATGTAATAGAAGATTGCAGACAGTATTATTTAATGGATTTTGGGATTTTTATCCTAGGTTGTAATAGGCTTTAACACTGATCAAATAGTGCAAACTAGAATGAATTGTGATTTCATTTTGTGAAACTAAGAGGTGCAAATACTCAGCAGGATAACAATAAGATTCAGAATGGTTAAAACAAACATTGACACTCTCATCACTGTAAAAAGTACAGGCAGGTTATCAGTAAACTTGGAACCTGGCAAAAAAAGGCCTCAAAAGTCATTCAGTCAAACATTTTTCGCATGAAGTGCCATTTGCAAAAAGCTTCCTATTACACAAGAGATTCCATGCTCTCCGCTGGGTCAGATTCGTCAGTGATGATGATGGTGCCATTTTTGTCAAACGATGAGAGGCCATTCCCATTCTCTTTTGTGCTGATTAAGCTGAGCATTGCTTTATATAGAAACTGATACTGCTCCTATACAAAGACAGACAAGATGATTTACAGTGTGAGAAATCTGTTGATTATGTACATTACTACTTCAACATTGTGGGCAATGTTCAGTATACCCTTATAATGTGGCTATTTAAAGCAGAGCTCATCAATTTTTTAAAGATTAGTGAGATAAAATTATACAATGCCACATATATATTAAAATAACATAAATATAAGGTAACACTTGACCTTGGGGGGTGGGGGGAGTTTAACATCATGTGTAAATTTTGCATATCTTTAATGCAGAAATCCAATGCCATATCACAGTTTCCAGGGAATGTTTATAAACTTTGTGGTTTTCAATGCAAAATTATAAAATATTTTATTTTTTTATTGTCCAGTACTTACGATGTCTGTGAAAACTCCAGGCCTCATAAGATTTATCATCTTTGCAACCTGGTAAACATCCACAGCAGATTCACACTCCAACTGCTGTGACAGGGTGGTAAGGCCACAGAACAGCCCGGCAGAGACGCCTCCAAACCTGCACAATGTGGAATGACGGTAACTGGTTAAGATATCACAGTATCTCGTCAAAAAACAATCTGCATTTTCTATTTCCTGCAATATATCTGTGCTGAGATGCTATTTCAAGATGTCCCAGATTACCTCTCTGACTGGCAGTAACTTTTTTTAAACTACATTAGTTTAAACAATTTGTGATTGGACTGTATAATATAAAACAATGAAACACTTGTTCATTTTACAGCAATCATCATTCATTTTATCCAACACAACTTTGCTTTCATTTGTAACAAATCCTCCTCTTACAAATTCTACAATTTTAGATAAGGTTATAGGAAGGGGAAATACAACAAGGCATGTTTCATATTCCTTGAAAAATGAAGTGGTAATTTCATTAATGATCATTTTTCATTATTGTATGGAATTTTTTTGATTATAAAAGTTGTATAAGATCAAGAACAAGCCTATTTGCTTCCCCTTCCACACAGAGAATAACATGATTAGATGTGTGTGAAGGCATTATCAGGAGGCAGAAACAGGAAGTACTTACTCATCGTGAACAATGGTTGGTCCATCTCTGGTTGAGGCCTCTTCTTTTAATACATTAATCAGTTCAAAGGTACTGCTGAGAGGAGCATCTGGATTGGGCCATTTTGGACACTGAAAGTGACGCACTTCCAGTACATAATCATCCTGAAGAAAAAGTGGGTATAGATTTAGATTGTTTGCAAACTATTCCCTTGTCTTTTCCATTCCATTAATGTTCATATTAATGAAAAAATATGGTAAAAGAATCTAGTTCCCACATTCCAAAACTTCATTTTCATATAGATTTTATCAGAATGCCATGGGGAAAAAAAATACCCTCTTGTCTTTCCTGTAAATTTAATTGCATCCTGGTGCAAAATTAAAGCACATGGCTTGGGGGTAGGGTATTGACATGGATATAGAACTGGTTGGCAGACAGGAAGCAAAGAGTAGGAATGAACTGGTCCTTTTCAGAATGGCAGGCAGTGACTAGTGGAATGCCGCAAGGTGCTGGGACCCCATATTGTTTACAATATATATTAACGATTTAGAGGAGAGAATTAAATGTAACATCTCCAAGTTTGCGGATGACACAAAGTTGGGTAGGAATGTGAGCTGCGAGGAGGATACTATGAAGCTGCAGGGTGACTTGGATAAGTTGGGTGAATGGGCAGAAGCATGGCAGATGCAGTATAATGTGGATAAATGTGAGGTTTTGTGGCAAGAACAGGAAGGCAGATTATTATCTGAATGATATCAGATTAGGAGAAGGGGAGGTGCAACGAGACCTGGCTCGAAGTGCCGAATGGCCTACTCCTGCACCTATTTTCTATGTTTCTATGTATATGACAGTCTGAATTTGAGGAAGACAGTCATAGTTGCAGGAAGATAGTATTGTATTATATCTTGTGCAGGGAAGTGGCACATGTGATGTGGAAGTGACGAGAGGCTTGAGGTATACATTAGACGAGTGTGACAAGCAAGTGAATGAAGAGTGAATGATACTCAGAACTGCAACAAAATGGGGAGACAAAATGTGTAGGAAAGAACTGCAGATGCTGGTTTAAATGGAAGGCAGACACAAAATGCTGGAGTAACCCAGTGGGACAAGCAGAATCTCTGGAGAGAAGGAATGGGTGACGTTTCGGATCGAGACCCTTGTCTTGGAGTGCACATCCACAGATCCTTGAAGCTAGCAAGGCAGGTGGTTTCTATTTGGAGCGTTGGTGCTTTTTCTTGGCAGAAGGTTGGAATGTAAAATGATTAAATTACTAAATGGATCAGAGCTAGGGTACTGTGTTTAGTTTTATTCACCACACTAGGGAAAGTAGATGAGTGAAGATTTATAAGGATGTTGTCATGCCTGAAGAATTATAATCCAGAGAAAAAAATTGGATAGCTTAACTTTGTTTTCTTTGAAGCAGAAAAAGCAGGGAGATTTAGTTGACTTGTGTAAATTAAGAAGGGTTAGATAAAGTGGCCAGGAAGGATTTATTTCCCTCAGCAAAAAGATCAATAACCACGAGTCATAGAATTATAGAACTTGGAGAAGATTAAAGGGAGTTGCAAAGAAACCTTTTCACTAGTGGGAGTCTGGACGTTGCTGACTAAAAAGAGTGGTTGAGCTAGAAATCCTAACTGCATTTTAAAAGTTCTGGAAGGAGCATTTGAAATGACAAGACGTTGGCAGGCTGCGGAGCAAGCACTGGGCAGTGAGCTGATTCTCTAGTGGCAGGTGTTTGATGGCTCAAATGCTGGCTCTTGTGCCATTTAATCTTTCTGCTATTGACTCTATGATTCATTATCCATGATCCCAGCAAAAAGAAAATTGGTTCCATTGTCATTAATTACATCCTTTCCCTAGCCAAGTCTCAAACTGAAACCAACTATCCATAAACATAACCATCTATCCAAACGTTGGCTGAGCTTTACCCCCCAATTACAAATTCCACCAATATCTTCTTCATTAATCATTTATGATTTTGTCTTAGTTCATTTGCTGTTGAAACTCTTAACTGTGATTTTGCAACTCCCAGACTTGATTATATCAGGGTTGGCTGGGCTAGCTATTGTCTTCAATGAGAACTCATGTTCTCCCTAAACTCTGCTAACTCCCCAACTCTGTGTCACAACCCAGATTATGTTCTCTCCAATACAGATCTTCGATATTCGATGGCATTGCATGGCTGTATCTCCCAACATTGATATCCTAAGATCACCATTGACCAGAAAATCTATGGGACCAGCTGTATAAATACTGTGGATACAAGATCGGGTTAGAAGCTAGGTGTCGTGATGAGATCGATTCAACAGGGCACAAATCAAGAGTGTGATGGAATACTGGATGAGTACATTGGCAACAACTCTCAAAAGCTTGACATCATCCGAGACACAATTAGGCAACTTGTCTGGCGATGCCCAGATCCCCAAAATGAATAAAGAAAATGTGTGTCCAATATATAATCTGATGAGTTCTATAGAATGCTAGAATTACATCTTTTGACACAATTGTACTTATTTTTAGCTCCTTAAAATGCAAATTAAATTAGTTAATTAAAATGCAAATGACAGTTATAAGCAGTAAATTTCTTTGTGGTATTTTTCATTTCAGGCTCTCACTTGCATCACGTCCAAATTTTTCACCTCTCAGTAATGTCCCCATATTAATACAAGATACAGATACAGGAGACAAATAATTCATTAGCCAAGTACGTAAGAACATACCATGTGATTACCAGAACTGACTCCTGTATAAGACATTCTATTCTTTTGTTCATAGCTATTCCACATATTGTTAGTACCAAATCCATTATTAAACTCAGTTCCCATTGTACAGTATTTTGCATTTAGGTAGCTTGATACCTATTGTAACATAACCCTGTCATTCATCTTTTCTGATATAATATAGAAAGGTATGTCTTCCTTAATGGAATTTTATCTGCCACTGATTTGCCTCATTTCCATATTTTATGCAGCTTGATTCATCAATCTCATTTGGATTGTGTCTCTGTCTCCAAGTCATTAACTTAGATTAGGAACAGAAGGGGTCACAGCACTAAAGCCTAGGGCAAGCTATTCAATATTTCCTCCCCAGCCAATTCTTCATCCCAACTTAACCATTATCTCAAATCCGACTGCACCACATGGCAGCATTACTTAAATATCAGGAGGCATATTCTTCCTTTTAACTATTGTGGCTGTATTTCTAATTTTTATTGTAAATGCTTTCTTGAAATTTATTACCTGTGATAATAAATTAGCTGTTACTTTGGATTTATGAGTTTGCAGTTGTCTTGTTCGATTGTCCTCTTTTCTTGTTTTCAATGTTTAATTGCTGGTTTATCTAGTTTGTGTGACAAGACCCATGCACAAGACTCCCTATTACCTCTACTTTGTTAATGCACTTACATTTATACAGGCTGGTAGCACAAGGGACGTGTTGTTTACGGTGAATGTTTATCAAGAAAATACTTATCCAGCATGTTAATTTCCATTGGTCGCTCTTCATTTCACCTTTACTACCATTGTTTAGGCCTATTGCAATTTCTTGCTGTTGTGATTACAGCACAATTACACCTATTTTTAGCCCCCTCAACCCCTTTACCACTCAGGTCTGACCTAGTGAAAGTTGAGCATGCAGATCCCATGGCACTAAATCATAATTAGGAATAAAATGGAACCAAATCATATTTTGATTAGTTTGTTAAATGCAAGTGATTTTCTTATAGTACTTTTCATTTTAGATGAACTCCTTGTATCCCAAGTTCAAGCAACTTGAGTGGTGTCACCAGAAATACAGTTGGATCTGTCGACTTATTTGGGCAGAATAATTGAAGATTAATGTTTTTTTACACAAACACTATCATATAATGCAAGGCAGCGGATAAAACCATTGCCATTGCAGCTGCAGAAATACATGGAGCTGGGTCTTACAGTGATACTGGGTAAAAAGCCAGCTTCTATCTGGCCCAATTTCTGCTGGTAGCGACACACTGGTAATACCACACTCCTGCTTGCCAGTTTGGCACGCATCTATGGAAGAAGGTCTAAACTCCCACTCCCAGCACTCAAAGGAACAAAAATATTTGAAGTGTGTTGATTGTGCAAAATGAGGTTACTGTTAGCCTCAAATAAATGTGTTTTATTCTAATACAAACTGCAGCCTCCTTAACATTGATCTGTCACTGGTTGTAAACCCAACTATCCTGTAACTTTGGCAAGCGTCCTCTGATCATTTGTGAAGAAACTTAAGAATAACGAAAATGAATTTGTTCCAAATAAGAACAGAAGATAATTATTTTTTTAAGATAAGCCTAAAGAGCACTAACACACCAGAGTTTAATGGATTGGTGGTTGTGTAAAAAATGTAAGCAGTATTTTTTTAGCATTAAAACAATCGCAGGTTTCATTTTCTAATTCACATTGAAAGAACATTAAGGGGTTTAGTGTGAGATGAGCGAGTCAATTAACCCAAGATTTGATCAGTAATTCTTTTTTAAACAGTGAGTTTTATATTGTACCTATATTTAACCACTATCTCCAGACCTTTAGTTCAATTTTTTAAAATCTTTTAAGGCAAAATCATATGATTCCAGAATATTTTCTGTACCTGTGTTGCCTCCAGGATGAAATCATGTATGATGACTTGCTCTTCATTAGAGAGGCACAGTATGTCTTTGCTGATGAGGGTTACAGTAAAGGCTTCACAATTCATGGATTCTTCCCGGCTTGGCCAATATACAGATTCATCCTCAGCCTGTTGAAAAAGAAGCATATGTTTCAAAGATCGGGAATGCTGTCAGTCGTGCAATTCATTATCATGGATATGGAATTCTTATTGATTTAGACCAACAAACTCTTTGGGCAAAGAGAGTGGGAGTTCATTCTGTAATGCATGGATATTTTGCAATAGACACATACTTTCTAGGCCAGTCAGTTACTCCTAGGCTTTTGTCCATTGCATTTTAAACTTCCAGCTGGGATGTGTGCAGAATCAGGCCTCAGTTATCACCCATCAGATCTGAACTTGTTTCTGTTAATGCTGTTCAGTGTTTTTTTTCTTTACATTTTAAAACAGATGTCTCCGAAGAAGAACTGCAAAATTGTCAATCCAAATGGCCAGCAAAAGAGACTGATTTAGACAGCATTCGCAGAGTTTATCCGAATTTGGACTACTCCAAATGTGATGATCTACAGGACATTCTTAATGGGAAAGTAGTGGGCAGAAAGGCATGTAATGTGCGGTTTGAAGAGCAAAAACTTGTAGTTTACAATGCCAAAATGGAAAAGTTGAGGAAAAACAAGGTGTACAGAGTTGCTTATTGGTTACAATCTGAGAAGTATGATGATGCTACTGATTATGATATGGTACCAGCTAGCAACTTATCTTCTCCATAAAGACTTGGTCTTTTACTAGAAATTGTAATTTATTTACCTGTCTGTTACGGACTTACATCATATAATGCAATATTAAAGTTCTGATCTTGAGAATATCACATTTTTTAATTTTCAAGGCAGTCTGGGTGTTTATTACTATTTCCGTCACAACGGTCAATTTTATAATTAGCTACAATTAGGTAACTAACTAATTATCCAAGTAAGATGTTTCATATTTGTTTCAGAATGCTTCAATCTATAATAATTGACACAATCATTCAGTTCTCATAATGTTTAAGAAAGTTATGGGCTTTTGACTGTCCTCGATCACAGCTTTTGTGTTAAGTCAATGGAAAAGCAATCGGCAACAAGATGTAAATTTCCGAGTATGAAAATGCCCATAACTCTTTTAATACTTAAGATGTGAAAGTGAATTAGGTATCAAATTAAATTTCTTTTTATACTTTATCTGAAGGGATAAATTACAGGCTTGATTTTCAAAATCTCAAAATGTTGTAACATTCCTAACTCCTGTGCGATGGTTTAGCATTTTACATTACAGCTGCTTTAACCATCACTGTCTATTTTGACACCTTCCTGGCAACTGTTCTGACAATCAGCTGGTAAATAATTGTCTACTTTAGGACTTGGACAGGCATTAAGTACATGCACAATATTAAAAATGAATCTTGCCTCCAAATAATCTGACAGTTGTTTAATCAAGCACAGTAAAGAATAAGTAATGAAAGTCCAATTCCAACAGACTGACCACGTTAAGTAAAATTTCCATTTGTGGTTGTCAAAACTACACTTCCATAAACAACCCTACGTCTATTCATTAGGCTCAATGAAGTACCCGTTCTTCATGTTTATTGGGAAGAAAAATTAAATTTAAATGTTCCACAAATAAACCTGAATTAATTCCTAAAAATGTATACCTTGGACCGATCTGATACTTCTTGTAACTATTTGAAGGTAACCAGGTGAAGAGTGGTTTGCAGCACAAGGCTTGGCACAAATTAGTCACATGTAACATTCTCTGCATCACAATTAACAGGCCTGGGCCCAACTGATAAACTTGTATGATTTATTTGGATATGAACAGGAAATTGAAAGATTACTCTGAATTCCAGAGATGCTACTATAGGAGTAAAAATGACAGCACAGACATTTTTAGTGTTAGGACAAAGTCAGGACACATCTGTTGGGAGAGCAACCAGCAACTTAAGTTCTGGGCCTAAGTTCATGCAAACCTTCTAAAATTGAAGACTACAAAAATGTCTCTGGCTTGTACCTGTGATCTCCTCAGGGACACTGACTAGGCCACTGTGGAAGTGAAGAAACACAATCTGGTCAGTTACAGAAGCTTAGGAACGGCAATAGGCCATTCAGCATCTTGACCCTGTTTTGCTTGCCTGCTGTCAGATTTAGCAAATCCTAAACAAAATTATACAACACATTCAAGGGATGTCTCGACAGCAGCTCAACCCAGAACGGTCAAGGGCATGCGTCCATGTTATTTTAGCACAGCACAAAATCTGTCTAACTGTGTCCCCCATATTTTCCCCTTTTGACATAATTTTCATTCACAATATTGCTAAATTGTAATGTACTGATGCTGATTTATTTCTTTCAGACTTAAGTTAAGAATACAAAAAAAAATTATGTTCTCATAATTGCATAATTTTGAAGATAATCTGAAAAAATAAAACACACCTCAATGAGTTCCTGTTTTGAATTGCATTCATTAGAGGTTATCACCCATCGGTTCACTGACCCTTACAGCATTTCTCCTATTATCCCCCCAGTTCCCTCCAGTGGGTTCCTGGAAGATTGCGATACAGCAGGAGCAGGGTTCCAGGAACAAGGTTCAAACACTGGCAGTGGTGGGACAAGCTCCAGGCAGAATAAACAAGAAGCGTAGGATCTCAACCGTGGAGGGAACACTGACCCAATAGTGGGACCAAGTGGAGTGAGGTCCTGATTAATTTTAAATGAAAAGAAACATTCCTTTGGTCTTGCGCCTTTGAGTAGACAAGGCATTTTTAACAAACACCTTGTTTTGAGTTTGCATGGTTGCTATTCAATTCTGTGGGATTTGAATATTTATATATTTTTTCCTTGTGCTAAAAAAAAGGGATGTTATTACTTAATCAAGTTTTGAGGTGAAACCTACTTCAAATGATTAACAGTAATCGTAAATTTGATAAGATTTACATTTTCTAGAACTGGGGCTCACCATCTCAAAATAAGGATGAGGATGAGAAGAAACCTCCTCAAGCAGAGGGTGTTGAATTCTCTGCCCTATAGGGGTATGGCGGCATATTCATGATTGGAGTTTGATCGTTTATTTCCAACATTAAGGGATTTGAGGGACATGGAAACTAATAGAGAAGTAGAAGAGCAGCTCTTGAGATGATAGACAAGTCACTAACGGCCAAATGGCCTACCCCTGCTTCTTTTCCTCACCTTATTTAAAAATAAAATACACAGAACAATTAAAATAAAACAGGAGCTGAAATAATATTACAACAAACGGTTGATACTCACGAGCCCATGATTGTCTGGCAGCATGACAATAATTTGTGCGTTGTGGTCCCAAATCATTCGCCAAAAGTCCTTTGTCGTATGTGGCAAAGGGTGTTGGGTGATAATAAATTCATTGCTTCTGTAGTATCCCTGCAATAATAAGCACTATTCAAGCACCACTGCTTTTGTGATATTAACGGGCATAATGAATGATAACGACACATAAACAGAGCACATTCCTCCAATGGTGGACGTATAAAAAACAAGCAACTCACTTGATCAGCACCCCATTCACATTAAATATTCATTTCCTCCACCACACCAGCCATTGCATGCCAATGCTTCTTCCACAGCACTTCCCAAACTCCAGTCCCCACCAACTGGAAGGTCAAGGGCACCTGGTGCGGGGGTCAACCAACACTCCCTTCATGGTCAACTGGATCAAAATCCTGAAAATATTTATATAACTACCGTGTTCACTATATGGCCACACTAATTCATAAGAAAGCATGTGGTACCATCTTCTCAAGCCAATTAAACCCGTGATCCCTGCATACCATGAAACAATCAACTAGAAACAAAGTTACGTTTTGGCCAAGAAATCAGAACTCCTTTGCTCTTCTTCCAAAGTTGCGTTTGTCTTTTGGTTAACACTGCATTTGATGGACAGCACTCAGTGTTGTACTGTGGAAACAGGCTGAATCATTGGCTCAAGCTTATGAAATAAGGTTTGAACTGTGACAAAGTGATTAACGAGGTCATGGTGCCTAAAGTCATGACCTTCATCATAAACACGCTCTCAGCATAGCACTTTGTGAATATATAAAATCTGTGAGAGTAATGCAAAGCCTGTATTAGTTAGTATTTCAAGAGAAAAAAGCAACTCATCAGCATTCAAAATTCTGGATTAAACATCCAGTCTGTCTGTCAATATATTGTCCTGTTTAATTTTCCTCAGAATTTAGTCAGTAGGTAGGGACATGGAGTGTGGCATCCACTCAACATCTAAATCATTGTTTGATAGACAATCATATCAGGTTGTGTAAGAAGCAACTGCAGATGCTGGTTTACACCGAAGATAGACACAAAATGCTGGAGTAACAGCGGGACAAGCAACACTCTGGATAGAAGGAATTGGTGACGCTTTGTGTCGAGATCCTTCTTCAGACTGAGATTCAGGGGAGAAGGAAACGCAGAGATATGGAAGGGTAAGGTGTGAAAATTAGACATCAAAGGGGAGGGGGATCAAGGAAAATGTAGAATAGATAGTTGTTAGCTAGGGGAAGCTGATAACAAAGCATACAAAGATAAAATTTAATCAGGACAGTCAGACTGGCCGGAGAAGAAGGTAGGGGGAGGGAAGGAGAGAGAGGGACCCCTTACTAATTTTGCGTATAACTTTCAAGCAGTTGGAAACGTGTTTAATACTCACCATGATGTACGATGCATTGATGTAATCAGTTCCTTTTGTCCCAGGCAAAGGTGCAAGGCCTACCCGAGCTCGTTCCGCTGAAAGATTGGGAAATAGTTTGGGGAAGGGGGTTAGTTATATAAATAAATATTTCACTAAAGTTCACAGCAACCCTGTTGATGTAGAAACATAATCTTAAAGTTGATGAACAATAAAACATGAGTTTATGTTGATAGCTTTCATGTAGGTCTTGAAATTGATATTTGCTGCATATGGTCGCAGTTGGGGAAAGTATTGTCAGTAACAGTCCAGCCGTAGGAATCAGGCGACTGTGCGTGGTTCTAAAATGTGTAAATTACATATCTACAATATCTTTTATACCATTTCTCAATCTTCAATTCGTAAATATCACTTGTTGACGTACACAATTAATCTTAAAATATGTTAAGTAGTTCAATAACAATTACATAATTTTTCACCAGTACTCAGAACTGAGGTCATTCTTACATGGCACAACTGAGGAGTTTCTGTTCTTCTCTTTATTGCATTCTTTCTGGGCACTGAAGCACTCAATAAATTTTGCATTGCACTGAGTTACCAACTGCAACAAAAAAGATAGTTGCTGTGATTTCTGTAGAAAAATCAATGTTTGAGTTTATGTTGATAGCTTTCATGTAGGTCTTGAAATTGATATTTGCTGCATATGGTCGCAGTTGGGAAAGTATTGTCAGTAACAGTCCAGCCGTAGGAATCAGGCGACTGTGCGTGGTTTCAAAGTGCAAGGCCTCACCATGCTCGATTGATGTAATCGCCTGAAAGATTGGGAATAGTTTTTGGGGAAGGGGTTGTTTATAAGCAATTTCTTAAAAAGGGTAAAAATGCTAAGATATTTAAAAATCACAATATTCTATAAATACATGCTATATATATGGTGTATGTTATATATATATATATATATATATATATATAAAACCAAATGTCAAATATATACTGGCATTAACATTTCAACCATACATTGTTGTTATTAAATGTAAAACATCTTTCCTTTTCATTATGTTCTGCTGTAGTTAATTATACCCAATATTCCTTGGTGATAAAAACAGTACAGTCATGAATTTATTGGCCCCTGTCTAATTTGACCAGTGAAGGCATAAGACAAACTACAATGAGATTCATAGCTATCATTTATTATCTTCAGAAAAATCCAGGTAGACTGCATTTTAAAAGGGCACTGGCTTTATGAAAATTTCCTGACAAACTTATTTTACTAGAAAGAGAGCTTCTAACTCCAATTAGTCATATGGTCACTGGCCTAAATCCTCAGTTATCATGGATAGAATAATAGAAATCTGTTTGGGATCGTGAAGGAGAACTTGTGTACATGGACAGTGTAGCCTAAAATCATCTAGGAAATAAACAGCCATGAGCTAATTTCTTCAATAGGCATCAGATGGATGTGAGTGAGCATTGGCAGCAGTGGTTAATGGTGCCACAGCATCTGTGAAGGGAAAGGAATAGATGCCGTTTTTTTGCTGGGATCCTGCATCAGGATTGAAGAGGAGAGAGGTAAGGCCGGAGCTGGCAGGCAATAGGTGGAACCATGTGAGGAGGAAGATGATGGGTAGATGGAGCCAGGTGGTGGAGAGGGAAGGTGGAGTCAGTATACAGAGTCTGGTGGGTGATAGGTGGATAGAGAAAGAGAAAAAAATATGCAGAAGGAACTAGGTGGGGATAGGGAGGATGGAGATTGGGGCAGAAACTGCAAGGTGATAACATAGAAACATAGAAATTAGGTGCAGGAGTAGGCCATTCGGCCCTTCGAGCCTGCACCGCCATCCAACTCAGTATCCCGTACCTGCCTTCTCTCCATACCCCCTGATCCCCTTAGCCACAAGGGCCACATCTAACTCCCTCTTAAATATAGCCAATGAACTGGCCTCAACTACCCTCTGTGGCAGAGAGTTCCAGAGATTCACCACTCTCTGTGTGAAAAAAGTTCTTCTCATCTCGGTCTTAAAGGATTTCCCCCTAATCCTTAAGCTGTGACCCCTTGTCCTGGACTTCCCTAACATCGGGAACAATCTTCCTGCATCTAGCCTGTCCAACCCCTTAAGAATTTTGTAAGTTTCTATAAGATCCCCTCTCAATCTCCTAAATTCTAGAGAGTATAAACCAAGTCTATCCAGTCTTTCTTCATAAGACAGACCTGACATCCCAGGAATCAGTCTGGTGAACCGTCTCTGCACTCCCTCTGGAGTTAGATAAGAGCTACACAGGAGCTGCAGATGTAGAAACTAATAAGTAAGGAAGGCGATCAGTGGAACCAGATGCAGGTGGGAAAACCTGAAGATGGAGCCATTTGGGGAAATGTACCATGTGGAAACAGGCAGATGGGACCAGGTAAGGGATGGATGAATGGAGCACAGTGGATTACCTGGTTGGAAAATTCTATGTTCATTCAACATTTCAATGTGCAGTTCATCCAGTTTGTCATTGGCTTCACCATGGCAATGGAGAAGGCCAAAGATTGACAGATCAGTTTGGGAATGGGAAGAGCAGTTGAAATGGTTTCCAACCAGGGAATCAGATTGGCCAATGCAGGCAGAGTGTAGGTGTTCATCCGAATGATTCTGTCACATCTCCATGCGAAAATTGAGGTGAGGATTGAGTTATTGAGCTGCACCAGTTTTTCCATATTACACTGTAATGCAGCAGCAGGCTTAGTAATGCTGAGCAAAAGAAAATCCTCTGAGGTGGAGTCGAGAGGGTTGACATATAATCCAATTAGTAACCTAACCCATCTCTTTTTTTTTGCACCCAAGATCTTAAACTCAAGCACTTAAAAAAAAGTTTGCCAAGGAAGGAGCCATGAGTTTTAACAATTTCATCAATATTGCTTTGCGAAGAAACATTACAGAGTGCCTAGCACATTGTGGGTGCAGCAGAGTGATCATTTCAAATGTTGTTTGCAGCTATTACATGGAAAATGCAAAGTCATAAATATTCAATTTTCTTCATTCTCACCCCTCAGCATAACCCAGGTGAGATTTATAAAACACAAAATGGTAAATTACAGGAGAGCAATAAAGTACTGGGAGTTGAAAAATGCCTAGCACAGTTAAATGTGCAGAGTGAATAATACTGATTTTGTTTTAGTGTGCCTCGGTAGTGCTATAACAGTGAACTGTGGATTGTTTGAGGCTGTTTTAGAACCCGATGCCGTAAATCTTACAAGTGTCAGTATGTAAGAACATTGAACTGTACAGTAGTGATGGTCATCAAATATTATGAGCTAAAAAGACTTGATGTATACCAATTGCTTAAAAGAGTAGAATACTAGGAAGCAATTCTATTAACTCAAGTACTTAGGAATTACCAATAAATAACTTAGCCTTATTGATTCCCAGGATAGTAAAATGTGCTGAATTTAATATTTTCTAAATACATGACATAAGCATAAATGTATAGGAAGGAACTGCAGATGCTGGTTTAAACCAAAGATAGACACAAATGTGGGAGTAACTCAGCGGGACAGGCAGCATCTTTGAATAGACTGAATGGGTGGCATTTCGGGTCGAGACCCTTCCTCGGACTAGAATCAGGGAAAAAGGAAACGAGAGATATAGACAGTGAAGTAAACAGATATAGAACAAATGAATGAAAGATACGCAAAAAAGTGATGATGATAAAGGAAACAGGCCATTGTTAGCTGTTTGCTGGTGAGAACGAGTTTGCTGGGTGCGACTTGTGTGGGGGAGGGATGGAGAGAGAGGAAATGCAGGGGTTGTTTGAAATTAGATAAATCAATATTAATACCACTCGGTTGTAAGCTGGCTGAGCAAAATATGAGAGCTGTTCCTCCAATTTGCGTTTAGAAGATGCCGAGGACAGAAATGTCAGTGTGGGAATGGGAAGGGGAATGAAAGTGTTTGGCAACCTGGAGATCAGGTAGGTTCGGGCAGACATACCTGATCTCCCAATGATCGCTTGAACAACAGACACAGTAGATGAGGTTGGAAGGTGCAAGTGAACCTCTGCCTAGCCTGAAAGTCCTTTCAGTCCTTGCACTTCCTCCAACCTCATCTTTTGTAGCAGTTATTCAAGATGTGGACTCTTCTATTTAGACCAAACGTTGACTGGGCGATCGTTTCGCTGAACACCTTTGCTCAGTCCACCTGGATCTACCTGATCTCCTGGTTGCCAAACACATTTAATTCCCCTTCCTATTCCCACACTGAGCTTTCTGTCCTAGGCTTCCTCCATTGTCAGAGTGAGGCTAAATGCAAATTGGAGGAACAGGATCTCATAATTCGCTTGGATAGCTTACAACCCAGTTACAAGAATATTGATTTCTCTAACTTGAAGTAGCCCCTGCATTCCCACTCTCTCCCACCCAAGTCACACCAGCGACTTCTCTCCTTCTCTCCAGAGATGCTGCCTGTCCCGCTGAGTTACTCCAGCATTTTCTGTATATCAGGCATGATACTCTTCCAACTTAAATCGGAATTCCGATTTTGTTTCTTTTCCTAACAATGAATCAGATTTTTCAAGTTTTTGTGTCCGATTTTGACACAGATTAGTTGGCAAGATCCTAAAATAAAAGGGTGAGGGAAGGAGAGTCAGTGGAGGTACCGGTATGGAGGCGGGCAAGCTTGTGACTCATGATGGAAGTCAACAAGGTCAGCCAATAGCGGGGGGGGGGACACGCGGGAGGGACACGCGGGAGGCCGTGGGCGGAGGGAACACAACAACGCTCTTTGGCTGATGTGCGAGCTGCGACGGTGCCCGTTTGTCGGAGGCAACCAGAGCGCGAGTAGACGAGACGATGGGGCCACGAACAGGATCGTGGGCTCGGGGTGATTGGGACGCTGAGCTGACAGCTGAGACGGGGGTGATGGCTACGTTGAATTCCCCCCCCCCCCCCTCTTGTGGGGAAAATAAATAAATGAACACAACAGTGTTTTGTGTTTCCCATATGGAGCTGCGACTGGAAAGGAAATAGTACCGGCGATGATAGTGGGGGTTAGAGAGATGCGGGGCCCCCCCTCCCAGGCAGCGGCTACCCCCTCCCCTTTCTGGCGATTTTCTGTTTATATTGGGAATTTTTGTTTTCATTGTTATTGGCAGAGGTTTTTAGTTTTCTACCTTCTTAGCGTTGTCGATGTGACATCAGTGTATTGACAGTTAACTGTGCCTTGCCGTATTGTGCATAATTATGTCTTGTGATGGTACCTTTCTAAGGTGATGTGTAGGTCCTACCTTTGTGTTCTTTTGCCATCTCTACAAATGGCTTATTTAGAAAGTCAGGTAACATTTTTTGTAAAGATTTTTTTAGCTGTATGAAGTCAATTATTTCATGAAATATTTTTCTTTTTGGGGTTATTTTACTGGTTATGTATTAGAAACATTCTAAGCTTCTGTTATGTAAACTACCAGCAGAAAGCTTAGGAATTAGTTTCAATTGAATGAAAATGCAGGAGCCCCCTGAACCCAGTCAGGGACATAGCCGGCCTCTAAGACACCCGGCCAATACTTCCCACTTTTTTTTCTTACAACCCAGTTATAAGAATATTGATTTCTCTAACTTGAAGTAACGCCTGCATTCCCTCTCTCTCCCACCCAAGTCACACCAGCGACCTCTCTCCTTCCCTCCAGAGATGCTGCCTGTCCCGCTGAGTTACTCCAGCATTTTGTGTATATACAAGTATAAATATTTTTTCTAAAATGAACATCTAAATAATGCATCACAGTTCTGAGCTACTGTCAAGCTGCAAAATATAATCTAATTCTAATGCATAAACCATTCAGAACGTTGAATGAATGTCAAAACAGTTTGTACTTAATGGGCTAGACATTCTTCCAAATGCAGCAATGTCTCTGTGATAGCAATATTTTTCTGCGCTTCACAAATAAATGAATGTAAAATCTAATTGTTAAACATTTGTATCTTTGATGAGGTATGTGGTGTTTCCAGCATCTGGTGTGTGCCCGATTACCAGGTTTAATCATGGGAACATCACTAGATTCCCCTTTCTCAGTTGTACACCATTGAGATACATATCCATATCATGTCAAAAGGCCACAAAGTGTTGGAGTAACTTAGCGCGCCAGGCAGCATCTCTGGAGAACATGGATATGGGATTTTTTGGGAGCCGGGACCCTTCTTCAGACTGACTAGGTAAATCCTGGAACTCCATGCACTGAAGCTGATTGGATTAGCTGAACAAGAAGGAATTCCATGGTTCCTTCCAGAAAGTGGTTGACTATCACCTCTTCATGGGCAGTTAAGGATGGGCAAAGACCAGATCCCAAATGAACAAAAAGTTAGTTAAATGTTGGAGCCAGCAGAGGAATGGCCTATATGTACTTTGACACATGCAAGGCCTATTATGCTTGATGCTTCATGCATGATGTGGAATAAAATACTGTTGCTAAAGAGCAGCATACAAATAGTCCCCAAGAAGTCTATTTGGGGAGCTGATTCCCTGTTGTTATTGGCAGGTTCACTGTCAGAAAGTTTAGGGTTTTAGTTTGGAAATACATGTGGTAAATTGATGAAGTTGCTTGCATTTACAGGAGCAAACACCAACACCTCACAGGAGAGGATTCAGCCCATTATTATTTTAGAAATATATAATTCATGCATAAAAGTAGCATGTTTAGAAATATTCTAATAAAAGCTTATCTTTTGTAACTTTACAACATATTTACTTTGACATTTTGTATCTTCAAAGCTTCCTTACTTCATCCTAAGGGTGGCACAATGCTTCAAAGAATAATAATTTTATAAATTTATATCAAAAGATAATAAGATATATGGTTTGGCATTAATTTATATCCTCCATTGCTTTATATCTTTCCAGAATTATATTATACTTAAATCCACTTAGGTGTATTATGCTATACCATTAGCTAATTTCTAAGTTTGTTTCAATTTCAATACATATCCATTAAGACTATCAATAAAATTTAATTTAGAGGATTCTGTTCGTATTATATTGAAAAGTAAAAATCCATAAGCTTTAAGACTCTCACACATACATTCTACCACGGAGCATAGATTAGACCCAAGAGTCTCGTTCTAGTAACTGACCTTGAACTGTTTCTCAAGCCTCATCTTCCCAGAGGGACCTGGAATTAAAATACTGTTGACGTAAGCATGTAGCTGAGTTGAAGGTACCTCTGTCTCTTTCCCATGTATTGCTTCCCGCAAAGCTTCATGGATAAAAATATATTGTTCCTTAAAAGGCAAAGAAAGCAAAAACAAACATGCATAGAATTGTTTTTTCAAAAAATATTGCAGCAGGTCATGAGGAAAACAAACGTAATAATGTAAGAGGGGGCAATTATAATTACCGAATAACTATTAGTTTGGATCCATTTTCCTCATTGAAATAGATCCTTGGGCTTACTCAGTGTACTTGCCTACTACTGGTGCTGCTCATAGCACCCCAAAATGAAGATTTAGTTAGAGGCTGAAGACTCATGAAATCACGAAAGATGCTGGAATCTTGAGCAAAACACAAAGTGTTGAAGGAACGTGGCAGGTCAGGCAGCATCTGCAATAGGAATGGACTGTCGACGGTTTAGGTGAGGATCCTTCTTCTGGGTCCTGACCCGAAATTTCATACTGCTATCACTCCCATTTTCAGAATTGGTTGTAAATCCTAGTCGGACCTGGTAATTTTTTAATCTCCCATCTTAAATATTCAGAAGTTCCCTTCACAAACACCAAATGAACCTTGAAGAGGCTGGCTAAGTTTATTTAATACAATTAATGCTGTTCTGAATGAAGGAATGTTAACTGCGAAACAATAATACTTTGAATTGTTCTCACAACACAGAACATATCGATGATAGCAATACGAGTGTGTGTAGCATAGTGTTAGTGTCCGGGGATCGCTGGTCGGTGCGGACTCGGTGGGCTGAAGGGCCTGTTTCCGTGCTGTATCTCTAACCTACACAGCACCAATCATGAGCCAAATTAAACAACTACTTTCTTGAACTGCACAAAGAGAATCAGGAATAAGGAAATAAAGTCCCTTGGTACACAAAATGCTGGAGAAACTCAGCGGGTGCAGCAGCATCTATGGAACGAAGGAAATAGGCCACAAATTGCTGGAGAAACTCAGCGGGTGCAGCAGCATCTATGGAGCGAAATAGGCCACAAAATGCTGGAGAAACTCAGCGGGTGCAGCAGCATCTATGGAGCGAAGGAAATAGCCTATTTCTCCAGCATTTTGTGTACCTTCGATTTTCCAGCATCTATAGTTCCTTCTTGAACAAATAAAGTCCCTTGTCTGTTTATTTTATATTTACTTACCTCTGTTTGGACAAGGTAGTTCCTCTGGGTCCTGATGTGTTTGAGGAAACCTAGAACATTAACCGTGCTTTTATCTTTTATCTGTTTCAGCATGCTGTCAAGCACAATGTATGTTCCAGTTCTACCAACACCAGCACTGCAGGGTGGAGAGAACAAGGAATTAACACACGATCGATGAACAAGCAAAAACAGTTAAAAATGATAATCTATCTTTAAGATCAACCATCAATTGTGCTAATTAAATTATTTTGCTTGTTGACTTAAATCCATAGAAAATCAGCAGATAACAGCTGTTCTTTAAATGCATTGACAACCAGCTCAATGTATGGTAGTTAATTAAAAATGTAAGTGTAATTATTGACAAAACCTATCGGAGCATCAGAATTACTATGTTTCATCATAAGTGACCAAAATGCACAGCACATTGTGCCAAGCTGCTTCTAGTTATTTCACCCCAGCATAAGCCACATTTCATTTATTTCTAAAAAAGACTTGCGGGTGCGACTGCCAGTCAGACAGCATCTCTGCAGGACATGGGCAGGCGACATTTTGGGTCAGGACCCTTTCAATTTTTTTCTTCTCCCACGTTTTCAACTTAAAACAGTGCTCAAGTAGACTAAATTAACTTAATTTAAATGAAATGTTGTTCACACTGCAGCTAAGTAAACAGCTCAGTGGTTTCAATCACAGGTCTTCAGCACCACGAGAAGATCAACTGATTGAATTTGAACTAATTTGAGTCATTTCAAAGTCACTGCAGCATCCTGTGTGTTGTTTCGATTGACTGGTGGTCATTGGAGCTGCAGGCTATTGGTGACAGACTGATGAACACGGTGGACATCCAACTATGATGCAACAGCCTTGATTGGGTATGTTTAAAGAAAAAGTCACAGATTCATAGAAAAAGAAACACCATGGCATTTTGGGGATAGAACAGCTTTGTAGATTATGTTTGGTTTGAATTTTGACCAGAGTGCCGGTGTGGAGATGTTGGGGCAAATGTGCTCCTTCTGAAGTCTGACCATTCGATGATTCTACATGATTTCAGGAGCAAAAGTTAAGTTTTCAATATTATGATTCTTTGCACAATATAAGCCAGTTAAGTTTCTGGCCCATATTGAGGGTGGAGGACTCTCTCAGTGATGGTAATGCCATTGAATATTAAAGAGGCAAGAGGTTGGACGCTCTCTCTTTGGAGGGGCTCAATGTCTGACAGTACTGTGGTACAATTGTAATTTGTCCTCCATCAGCCCACTGTCTTAGATTTGTTGAATTCAAATGTGGCCGATTCATTTGCTGGGAAGTTACAAATGGAATCAAACCGTGAAGTGTAACGTACAATTACATTTCATTGGAACAACTGAAGTTAACGTACCTGCAATGTACCACCACTGGCCCCATGTCTGGTGTTTGAGCTGCAGATGATTTTCTCACAAAGGTGAGTACAGGAAGCGCGTACTCTGGTACTCCCATGTCAGGCCACTGAGTGTAGTGATACTGGATAACCATGCGTTCATTCTGACGTCCCTTGGGGTTTCCCTTTTGTCCCTGGAACCACAGTTTATCAGCAAACATTAGTGAAGATAGTCTAACTTAAGCCCCTGTCCCACTTACGTGTCATTGGCATGCTAATTACGCGACCTCATGGTCGCGTTGAGCCGCGATGGTCCCGCTGAGCCGCGACGGTCCCGCTGAAGCACTGAAGCCAACTACCTTTCTAGTCACTGCCTGCCACTCGGCAAAAACAAGTTTATTCCTACTTTTTGTTTCCTTTCTGGCAAATCTGTCAGTCCTAATTAAATATTGAACTGTTGTGTCATCAACAAGTTCGCTGATGACACAACAGTGGTGGGTCTCATCAGTGACAATGATGAATCGGCGTACAGGATGGAGGTGGAGCTGCTCACAGGTTGGTGCAAATCCCACAACCTCATTCTTAACGTGGGAAAAACTAAGGAGATGGTGGTTGACTTCAGGAGGGCGGGGAAACATCACCATGCATCTCTGCACATCGACGGAGCTGATGTGGAAAGGGTCAGCAGCATGAAGTTCCTAGGACTACATCTGTCTGATGACCTGACGTCCACGGCCAACACCACAGCTCTGGTCAAGAGAGCCCAGCAGCGACTACACCCTCTCCGAAGACTACGTAAAGCAGGCCTCCCCACTACACACCTACGGACTTTTTATAGGGGGACTGTCGAGAGCACATTGACCTACGACATCACTTTCTGGTTCGGGAGCTGCAAGGCGTACGAACGGCACCAACTAGACAGGATAGTGAAGACCGCCAGCAGGATTATTGGTGCTCCACTCCCCTTCCTGCTGGACATATACAGGAAGAAATGTATCAGCAGAGCCATCTCCATCATCAAAGACCCTTACCACCCATCGCATGTCATTTTCTCCATCCTGCCATCTGGGAAGAGGTACAGGAGCATTAGCTGCAAAACCAGCAGGATGCTCCTCAGCTTCTTCCCACAGGCTATAAGACTGCTAAATGGACTTTTCCCCCTGCCAAGTATCGCGCACAAACCCCCAACCTGGACACACTGCAGCAGAGCCACTGTTGTGCCGTTGCCGGTCGGAACGCCTGTTGAATGTTTAGTAGAGTGTTAAATTTGTTCATGATACATGTATTTTTTATTTCTATTTATTTTTCATGCACAGTGAATGGACACTGGTTGAGCAACGTTTTTTTGTTTCCTCTGGGTATGCGAATACTCAGGAAATGACAATAAAGATATACAATACAATATACGCTAACGTGGAAACTTGTTGAGAGCCTTCTGATAATTTAAATATATGTAACAAAATATATCACATTCGCTGGTTGTCCCCACTACAATTTTCTCATTACATTCTCGAAAAACATTTCCAGTGAATTAATTGTGCATCATTTCCCTCCCGCAATCGGAGGATTTGAACGGCTCTTTATAAATATGAAAAAAAGGACATAAAGTGCAGGTCAGGCAGCATCTCTGGAAAAGGTGGATCAGTAATGTTTCGGGTCAGAACTCTTGGCAACTATTCATGTTCTCCCGACATGTTGCCTGACCTGCTCAGTTGCTCTAACACTTTGCGAACTTTTATATATTAATCAGCATCTGTTGTTCTTGGTTTCTACCTTATAAATAAGAGTCTGTTTTAACTTTCATTGATGTAATTGTGTTTATGCCACACCCAAGATTCCTTAGTGGTGGTATAAGATTGAAAGATGTATATTTTTAAATTTACCTTTTTAACTTTTGTGTTCCTTATGGTGAAGCGCCGTACAGTACAACACGCCCGTACTTTTGTGCTCTTCAAGGTGACAATAATGTTGCCGTACTCTTCATTGCTCTCACTTGGCCAGTACTGATCACATTTCCGCTGGAATACAAGGAGGAGGCTTCATTACATCCAGAAAGTGCTACATTTCACTCCCTGAATTGCAGATTCAAAGCTGTAGCTGTCATATTCAATGTTCCACGCTCAATTTAAGGTCCATTACTGAACTGATAAAGCATCTTGTCACTTCACAGTAGAATCTGCTTTGTTAAACTTAATGACAATTTATTATTATAGCAAGATTCTGAAATCAAAAGAATTATGAAAGTCACCTACTCGTCCTTTTTCCACTAAATTTGTAATCATAACAATGATTCCTGTATTCTGCTCCCAGATCATTCTCCAGAAATCTTCAAATGTAGGTTTAAGCGGTCCTTGCGAGGCTATGTAGGCTTTTGACTTGTTGTAACCCTTTAGGGAGGAAGAAATAACACAATTTAAGAATTTTGTTCCACTAAATTTATAGACTTTAGAAATACAAAATTTGTGATTTTATTTTTAAAGCTCTGAAGGCTTTGGGGTTTCGGTGACAATATGCTCACTATTATTTTGCAGCAAATTCTAAACTATTATTTCACCTTTCAAGTACTATTATGATTTTGCTGTTCAGAAGTAAGACAGTCCATGCACACACATTTCAAGTATAATTTTAAATCCACATTTTCATCAGGAGCTTCTAACACGTTTAAGAACTTTTTATTCTTCCTGTTGTGCTCAAGATAGAGGATTTTGTCAGCTTATCTTTGATTTTAAGCAACTCGAGTTTGGTTAAAAGTGCCTTTTACTCAATAAACACAAACAAATACAAATTCATAATTGCACCAGTACCTACAAAAATAAATTATTTCCAACAACAATAAACTTAATGACCTTCTTGAAAAATAATTACCTGATTAGTGAATATTTGTGAGCTGCGTTTTGTTTGGATTTGCAATCAATGGAAACTGAATTGAGATGACATTACCTAATTTTACATTGGGTATTGTATGAAACAAAGAAAGGCAATGCAAGGGCAACGCCAAAGGGGAGATATTGACTTGTGTTGTCTCAGTCTGCCCTGGACTTTAATTAGGCATGAGAAATGAACCAAGAGTATACATTCATGGATCTTCAATTCAAATTGGATTTCTTTGAATTGAGTGACCATGACAAATGATACAAATATAGTGCATAAAAAAAGAATGACTTACATCGACATAATTGGCATTAATGTAGTCACTGTGCTTTGAATCCTTTCCTGGTATTGGCCTCAGCTTAACTCTACTGTGATCATCTGGAGAAATAGTAATATTAATCCACAAGAATAACTACTTTGATCTGCAGAGTTAATTTCAAGTGTTCATCAACAAATATAAAATAAATTAAAGTATACATGAAAATCAGAGAAATCATTGCTTACTGAAATAATTTACAACAGCCACAATCGATTTGCAGGTCTGAATAATGATTTTCAGAAGCATTTTTAATTGAAAGAGAACCTCAATTAACCACGTTGTACTCCTTCTCCATCCTACATAGGAGAATCTCAATGATATACTTGAAAAGGATGACTCAAATATTAATATTTTAGAATGCAGCATAATCTTACATGCTACAATGTTGATGTATCGGTTTTTGTGCTTGTTATCTGGATGGTTGGAATGCTCTGAAGTGATGTTCATATCGGCTGTACAGCGTTGCACTTCCTATAAATTGCAAAGGAAGAAGGAAAACTTCATTGGTTTCCTGTTTCAAAACATATTTACAACATGCAAATGTTAGATGCATCACAACTTTATTTATGTACACAATTATCAAATACAACAGGCTGGTTATAAAAAATGTATCATCCATGCATTTTAAGGATGCAGCCAATATGTCTCAAATAAGAGAAAATTATTTCATACTTAGCTAATATAGAAATGAAATCCCTTTGAAAGCTCTTTTGAATGACCGAGTTTATGACAGCATGGGTTCCCAGTTGTGTTGCCTGGTATTTGCAACTAGATCAAGAGTTGAAACACAACTGCTTACATTTGGAAGAGGGAAATAGCTTGGATGTCTCTTTCTGACTGCTATCCAGCTCTTCCTTGCTTCCAGGGTCAGCCAGCTCGGTTGCAAACACCCGCTGAGTTTGCTAAGTACATTGTTTTTTGATGTACCCAAGAAATGTGGCTTTTTAAGTGGAGGTAAATAATTAAAATAGTTGAAAATAGGGAATTAAAGAGCTACTACTTTTCTAAGAGGTTGTCAAAAAGACCAAAGATAGTGTTCAAAGAGCATTTACATGGAAAAACAAATCTGAAGCTCCTGGAATTCTGTAGACTGTAGAGCTTCAGCATAAATGTCTATACATCCTTGGGAAAAGCCAGAGAGAATCGAGTTCGGCAGAAGCAATCTTGCTCCAAATCTCGCTCTAAACCTATCCAATTTTCCTTTCAAATTAAGTTACTGGTAGGAAAATCCAGCAGGTTCTATTCAAGCAATCTCCCTGCCAGACATTCCTTTCTGTCTTCTAGCTACCTTAACGGTGGAAATCTGCATATTTTCTACATTAGTGGTTGAATGCATCAGGCTTTTTAATCAGTTCCAGTTTAAAATATTATTTAGGGAGCTATACACATGAAATTATGAACAAAATTATATCTGATAACTTCTTTAACCCCATCCTAATGAGGAAATTATATAGGTACAATCTAAAGCTCCTCAAATATTATAAGAATTACAAATTGGAAGAGGTGCTTTTTTGTCAAATTCGTTGCAATTTCTATAAAACCTGCTCATATTCCCACAATGGTAATCACACGAAGGAAGCATAAATGTGGCTAACAACCAAATCAGTTCTCGGTTAGAATTTTCTTTCTAACTCAGTGATCAGGGCATCATAATTTGATCGGGTGATGGCTTCAACTCAAAACACCTATTTTCAGAAGGAGACCAGGATCCACTGAAGGGAAGGTGGAGGTTTAAACTAAACTAGGTTATCAAAGACAACAATAAAAGTTCATATCCTGATGAACAGCATATCAAACCCTACTTTAGGATAACAAATTTATTAAAAAGACCAAAAACCAACAATATAAAGATCTGCAGATACCTTACGTATTAATTTAGATATGAGAGACTGAAATGGAATTTAAGCCAGGCCTCATTTATTTACTAAGATATTTTGTGCATTGGTTAAAGCTTCTGTATCTTTACAGCAGATAGGAATGATCTTTCAGAATTGCATGGCTTAGAGAGGAGGAATCTCAGAACATGTACATATAATTGCCCACTCTTTCCTTCATACTGCTGTTCACCTATTGAAGGTGCTGGTGACTCCAGGGAGAGTAGTTCCAGGAGCCCTTTGGAATTGCAACCAAATAGCAGCTGCAACTTTGCAAAGGCTATTCAGCTGCAGTGTGTACAACATAGCCCACTCCTTACCTGATTTCCACACTGGGGAAATTCAGCTCCAATCAGTGACTTCAACGCTTCATTTCATAGGTAGAGTATAATGTACGGCTCTTAATTTATAGCAGGTTTAGTGTTACCTTAAGGGATTAATTTTGAGACAATGGACTTTTCAGCATGGTTCATTGATTAGCAATCAGGAAAGTTAATGTTAGCTAGCATCCTCGCTCTCTGGAATGGATGTGTTAAAGCTAGCTTTGACCTTCCAAAGGAGAAGAACCTCACCTTTGAAAACTAACATATCCCAAGCACGATGCTGAATTTGACATTTTCCGGGTTTGTATACTTTCAACTTATTCTAAAGATGTGTGTTTTGCCAGAAACGTGTCAACAAGTTTGCTCATCTCTGTTGCCCTAAAGAGATGGTGATGCAAGGTATTTTAAACCACCGGTTGCTTGGAATACATTTTTAGGTCACTTCAGAGGGTGCATAAGACTCAACCACAAAGATGTGGAAGTGGAATCACACATATCAATCTCAACGTTTTATTTCCCTATTTTTGGTAAACTGGAGTAACTTACTATTAATTCTCAAATCCTGAAGGATTTGACCTTACCTGAATAGTTTGTCCAACAATGTACATCACAGTACATCAGTATAATCAGTACATCACACCACTCACAAATTATTCATGGAGGACTTAACTTCTTATTTTGTCCTTAACTCCTCTGCCTACTCCCCTGAAAATGACTCCTTCAATGGAAAAGGTTGATTTGAGCACCAAAACTCACTGTTACTTTAATTAAAACACTATTTTTCATGGATCAGCTTGCATAAAGAATGACATATGACCAATTTTTCAGGGAGCACAATGCCCAAACCTGATCCTAAAAGGCCTCAATCTCCACATTTACCTCATCAGGGAAATTATCAGCAGAAATTATTGTTAAATTATTGAGAGGTGTAAGAGTTCTGAACAATTCCTTTCCCTAGCCTCAGGGAATGAAACCAGTTGAAGTGTTCGTACTATTAGTTTCAGGATAATATTGATTCCAGTTGAAATGTTCTTAATTTGTCCGGCGCAACTACTCATTGATTGAATCAATCGATCCAGTTAAGGAACATTTATCTAGCTTCTATTGTAACAAAGTCACTATTTTCACTGTTACAGTAAAAGTGACAAAAATATGACATTTAAAATGTGTAGGGAGGAACTGCAGATGCTAGTTTAAACCAAAATTAGACACAAAAAGCTGGAGTAACTCAGCGGGGCAGGCAGCATCTCTGGAGAGAAGGAATGGGTGACATTTCCGGTCCAGACCCTTCTTCAGACTGGTTAGGGATAAGGGAATCGAGAGATATATATGATGATGTAGAAAGATAAAGAACAATGAATGAAAGATATGCAAAAAAGTAACGATGATAAAGGAAACAGGCCATTGTTAGCTGTCTGTTGGCTGAAAACGAGAGAAGTGTGACTTTGGTGGGGGAGGGAAAGAGAGAGAGGAAATGCCGGGGTTACCTGAAGTTAGCGAAATCAATATTCATACCACTGGGCTGTAAACTGCTTCCCTCCCCCACCCAAGTCACACGAGCTTCTCGTTTTCACCTAACAGCTGACAGCGGCCTGCTCCCTTTATCATCGTGATTTTTTTTGCATATCTTTTATTCATTGATCTTTATCTCTCCATATCATCGTCTATATCTCTCGGTTCCCTTATCCCTAACCAGTCTGAAGAAGGGTCTGGACCCGAAACGTCACCCATTCCTTCTCTCCAGAGATGCTGCCTGTCCGGCTGAGTTACTTCAGCTTTTTGTGTCTACGACATTTAAAATACCTAGTTATGAACTTGTTAACTTGATTTGACTATTGTTTTACTTTATCAGTAAATCATTTGTAGCTATTTTCAAACATTGTGTTCTATTCATGTGAATTATATAAAATAACCCAATTAATTAGAACTATTCCCTGGCCATCGAGGTTCAAGAACAGCTTCTTTCCAGAAACTATCAGGCTCTTGAACCATACTGCATAACCCTACCACAACCCTAGCTCAGCAATGTATTGCATTTTTGATTATTATGTATTTATTTGTTGTGTTACTGCATTAATGTTCATGTGAAGCTGAAGGAAGTCAAGAGTTTAATTGTTCCATTATACAATAGTACTGCTCATGAATATCATACATACAAAATAATGGAGCTCTCCTGATATTGGTAGTAAATAAAAGACAAAACATTTTTTTAAACATAATTTTGATGTTTATTACATAATCAATGGAGCACAAAATATTTTTCAGGGAAGCGTTGGACCCAAAAAGAGGCATGTACAGGGTTATGGCTGCATCCCAATGCTTAAAATGTTCCATCATGCAGAAGGCTCCACAGCAGTCTGACAAATTTAGACATGGGGCTTTCGTGAGAGGATTGCATGGTGCCCAATGTAGGCCCTCTTGTCAAAATGGGGAAGGGAATAAACAAGTAATATATACATCTACCAGCCTAACACCTCTAATGGCCAATCTAGGTCAGAATATAGATAATATTAATACTCACCTAGAAAAAGATTATTTACAAATGCATGCTCAAAATGTTGAGGTAATCTTGGATTATGGATGCTCATAGTTGAAAGGATGAGAGAGAGAGGGAGAGAGGGAGAAACACAATACAGAGTTTGTTCTCTATTTTGTGAGACAATGATTAGTACACTAAGTGGGCAGTAGTGCAGTAGATAGATTTCATTGTGGAGGTGTACAAGATCATTCATTTTGCACTTGAGAAATCAGTTCGTCTTTTTTGGTTGCGAGACTGGAAACTGGTGAAAAGTAAATGAATCTAAGTGTCTATGTTCACAACTTACAAAACACAATGGCTTATGTACTAAAAGTAGTGAAAAGTTGGCCTTTAACTCAACGTGGCTGGAATTTAAAAGTGTGGACTGACGTTTCAGTTGTAATGAGCTTTATCTGACCTCATAAATAGTGCATTCGATTTTGGGAAAAAAAATCTCATGAAAGATACAAGACACAACACAGCAAAATGTTGAACATAATTATATCAGATCTTTAAATGTCAAAATACAATACATGTCGCACGTTTTCTTATTTATTTGAATGCAAAGAGTGTTTTAAAGGATAAAGAGAGCTTGCGGCTGAGACGGTTAATCTGGTAGAGGAATTCAGGTGCAAGACGAAATAATTCTTAAAATTAAAGTTAGGATATTCAGAAATAATCTGTAAATTCACATGTAGGGCAATTTGAAACTTATAGCCCCAAAATACTGTGGGTAGAGTGCCGCTGGTGTTATCAACAGTTCGATAATTGATCAAGAGGTGCATCTGAGGGTAAGTGTTAGTCCCCATTTGATGGCTTAAAATGTGCAATTGCTGTGTCACACTCTACCATTGAAGTCAACAGCTGGCCTTGATAAGTGAATGGAGAAACGCACATGTCTAGGAGAAGGGGAAACCTTGGGTATGTGGAAGTTTAGTTTGTAGTCTTGAAAAAGGGTAGAAAGGAGCTGAGGAAGCCAAATGGATGAATTCAATCTTAATAACACATTGTTGGAAGCTAGAATGAAGAAAATATTTTTTAGAAATGGAGGCACAAGAAACTGCAAATGCTGGAATTTTGTGCAAAACACAAAGTGCTGGAAGAACTCAGTGGTCAGGCAGTATCTATGGAGGACATGGTCAGACAATGTTTTGGGTTGGGACTCTTCTTCAGGCTGATCATAGAGAAGGGGGGGGGGGGGGGTCCTGACCAAAATGTTACATGCCCATTCGCTCTTCAAATGCTGCCTGACCCAGCTCTTTGTATTTTGCTCAATTATTAGAAAAGGTGGAGTTTACCTGTGAATCGTGGGATGATAAACTAAAACAGCAAATTTCCATCTGGTTGTTCCTTGTAGAATCACGTCAGATAAAACAAGCCGTGATTATTACTATGAGCATGTTTCTATGTCATGGTGCTTGAATGTGAACATCTCAAGTTTAGCTGGGCTTCCTCACAAATATGCTGGGTATGAACTTCAGTGCTACTCTCAGTACTTTCATTACAGGTGCAGCATTGGAACACAAGCATTGAACTGCCAGCACGGTCTTGTTCTTCAAAGTGTCCATAGCATAAAACATCCTATAATATGGTCAATTAATTTTCCATTCACTTCTGCTGAACAGGAAGCAAATGGGATGATTTAGAAACTAATCCCTATATCAATTACTCCCTCTCTCAGCATCCCATATTATTCTGTGAGGTATGAAAACATGTAGCTTTTTTCAAATTACAATGACGACAAATACAAGCAAATACTCTTGGCTATCTGGACTACACTTCTTCACACCCTGCTTCCTGTAAGGACTCCATCCCCTACTCCCAATTCCTCCGTCTACGCCGCATCTGCTCCCAGGATGAGGTGTTCCACACCAGGGCATCGGAGATGTCCTCATTCTTCAGGGAACAGGGGTTCCCCTCTTTGACTATAGATGAGGTTCTCACCAGGGTCTCTTCTATATCCCGTAGCTCCGCTCTCACTCCCCATCCCCCCCACTCGTAACAAGGGCAGAGTCCCCTTGTCCTCACCTTCCACCCCACTAGCCGTCACGTACAACTAATAATCCTCCGTCATTTTCGCCGCCTCCAACGTGGCCCCACCACTCGCCACATCTTCCCATCTCTTCCCCCTTCCGCTTTCTGCAGAGACCGCTCCCTCCGTAACTCCCTGGTCCATTCGTCCCTTCCCACCCGAACCACCCCCTCTCCGGGCACTTTCCCTTGCAACCACAAGAAATGCTACACTTGTCGCTTTACCTCCCCCCTTGACTCCATTCAAGGACCCAAGCAGTCTTTCCAGGTGCGACAGAGGTTCACCTGCACCTCCTCCAACCTCATCTATTGCATCCGCTGCTCTAGATGTCAGCCGATCTACATCGGTGAGACCAAACATAGGCTTGGCGATCGCTTCGCCGAACACCTCCGCTCGGTTCGCAATAACCAACCTGATCTCCCGGTGGCTCAGCACTTCAACTCCCCCTCCCATTCTGTATCCGACCTTTCTGTCCTGGGCCTCCTCCATGGTCAGAGTGAGGACCACCGGAAATTGGAGGAGCAGCCCCTCATATTTCACTTGGGCAGTTTGTACCCCAGTATGAACATTGACTTCTCTAATTTCAGGTAGTCCTTACTGTCTCATCCCCTTCTCAGCTCTCCCTCAGCCCTCTGGCTCCTCCTCTTCCTTTCTTCTTCCCGCCGCCCCACCCTCACATCAGTCTGAAGAAGGGTTTCGACCCGAAACGTTGTCTTTTTCCTTCACTCCATAGATGCTGCCTCACCGGCTGAGTTTCTCCAGCATTTTTGTCCACCTTCGATTTTCCAGCATCTGCAGTTCCTTCTTAAACTCTTGGTTATATGTTGCTATTACTTTTGTCACTATTGCTCAAGCAATCCACTTAACCCTCATGTTTTATGCATCTGTAAAAGTCATGCATCACATTAAACATAACTAACTGATTAGTGATCTTTCTTGGAAAGAAGCATTTCATTATATCTGACACGCTAATTTATTCTGCGGAGTTGCCTAGTAACTGTATGTTACGAGGCTGCCCAAAACAAATAGAATAGGGCATGCATAGTAAGAAGCAAATTTAACAAAATGTTGGATGCAACACCATTCTACACTATGGAGAAATGGCACATTCAAATCCCACTTGAGAACTACACTCAGCCTGTAACTTTGAAGCTCAGGTAACTTGAAGAACTTCTTATTTTTGATTAGGCAGACACTGTCTGTCTAACAAATTGCTTCAACTTCTGTCCTTCCATTACCAAAACTTTGGACATTTCAGTGATGGTTGAAGATATTTAACATCATTAGTTATTGTACAAGAGGAATTTTCAAAATACTTTTTACTCTGCACACAATTATCTAATAGGAGAAAAGGTAATAGCTAGGGAATAATCATCATTATGCCTCGTAGTAAGATGAATAATTGTTGACCTTACAACCTTATGATCGCCTCAGCGCAGAGGGAGAAGAGGAGGGAAGAGACAGTAACCCTAAGATTTTTGCCTCCATCACAGTGAGGAGGTGCCTGGTGCCTGGATATTAATTTGTGTTTATTGTGTGTTTTATTGTTTATTATTACATGTATGGCTGCAGGCAACGACATTTCGTTCAGACCGAAAGGTCTGAATGACAAATAAAGGGTCTAAGTCTAAGTCTAAGTTATGGGGAAATACAATACAGAAAAATTAATGTTTTAAGATCACATGATAAACATGAAACGTCTGAGTTTTAGGTGGAAGACGGATGGTAGATGGAAAGGATGGATAATATTATTTCAACTGTTTTTTTCTATAAGGAAAATCTAATAGTTGATCAGTGCGACAAATATGTCATTTTTGGAAAATGTGATCCTGGGTTGAAACAATTAAAATTTTCCCAGGCGATAAATAATTACTTTAAAATAAACTCGGAACACCAGGGTGCAATATGATATCAGTAGCTGATTTATGCGTAGCACTGTTAGTTCTTGGCATAGTTGGAAGATAAGTTTGCCTTTCTCCTCATCTTCTGCAGTTCATTCACAGTGAATTACAGACTGTTCTCAATGAATTATATAAAAAGACAGGTTATATTGAGAACAGTATATTAACCTTTATTTTTCTAACACAAATGTCAGCTGTTGAAGAACATGGTTTTACATGACTGTATGTAAACATATATCAATATACTTCAAAATAGTGCTGCAGTTTATGCAGTCACTTTAAAGAAATTCACACTTTCACCAGAGATTGGAATTGTAGTAATGAATCCAGCGAACACCCCAAACTTCAGTGAACAAAATTAACAACATCACTTCCCATATTTATGTTAAAAGACTTGGCAAAATTAATGCATAAAGCTTCAGAAATAATGTAATGCTCTGTTTGAATCAACAATGCTTCCTACAGGCCCTAACACAATGAACAAAAGAAAAAGAATTTCAGATACCTTAGTGTAAAGATAATACATTTGCTTACTGCAAAGTTAGATTAAAAACTCAGAAGAACACCAACTGATCTTTAAACTGAGCAAAGATGTTTCCTGAAAGTAATCCAGGCAGTCTGAAGTTACCAGCTTTAAAAAACATGGGCATAGGTTGCCGTTAACAACCCAGTGACACACTGACCTGGAGGACTAACTCTAGGTCATTGGGCAAGAGAAGGTAGGTTTACAGCCACTAATCTCCACCATAGCAGGTTCCCACTTTTGAATAATTATTTGACAAAGGGAGGAAGAGAATATTTAATAGGAGTATCCCCATGCGTGACTCTTGTGTTGTGGGCAATTATCCAGCTACCTTCCCAGCTCATCAAAGGCTTGCGGCTTGTGGTATGAATGGAGGGCATAATGGGGGAGGAGGGGAGGGGGGGGGGGGGGGGGGGGGGGGGAGAGGATAAGAGGAGGAAAATAAGCTCACAAATAAATAATTTACAGTCAATACAAAATATGTTAGATCCTAGTGTCTTAATTGGCTTGGCTACAATACAAATCTCATTATAAATATGACTGCACTGCACACATACAGTACATTATTTTATATAGTAAATACACCATCTTAACATTATTTGGCTATGGGCAAGTAAAGCAGATGTGTGCAGTTAGAAAGTTACTGACATTGACAAAACCATTGGCTAAATGATTAAGCATTGATAAGAGTCTTTTAACTATGTTGACAGTATGCAGGACAAACATTTGTCCCAAGAGAATTGTTTTTGATCAAGATGATTTAATTCAAATCAGACAAAATCTATTATTCATGATCTGGCAGGCCACTGCTATTAATCACATCTGTGTGTTACACCATTAAACATACTGTGGAATAATTTCATTTAATAAACATATCAAGATGTGTGATGAAAAATGAATTCATTAGTCCAAATGACTGTTGTGCTCCATCACCTTTTAATCTTTTGCTCTCTAATTCAGCCACATTCACTTATATAACAGTGTGGGTTGTTTATAAAAGAGTTAGAAACACATTCTGAGGACTGAAGGACTGCGTTTATGATTCATGAAGAAATGTATTTTACATTAGCAGTTCCTTACTTGATTCTACGATTTCATATTATTACCGAACACAAAATCTAATTACCAGCAGTCTGAAAAAGTTCTCATTTGTGGGACTACCTGATTTCTAAATTTCAATCTCTATTGAAAATAAAGCAGGATAAACGCATTTATTTAAATGCAATAATAAACCCTATGTATCTTTTCAAAGAACAGAAAGAATATTTGAATATTATGGTAATATTAATGGACAACAAGAAGGCAAAGATTCCTCACAGTAGCATCAGTACCATTTACTCGTACATAGGCATGTGGCCAAGCAAATGCAGAAAGAAAAGTTAAAAAAGTGTCAGGCTCACTGTATTTAAAAAGCGATAGCAGTCAATGGCCAAGCTTAGCCTGGCTCAGCTGATTTGAGTGAATGGAAGGAAACTAATTTGATGTGAAGGAGAGGACCACTTTCTTGAAGTATGCCTCCTGGTAACTTGACCAAGAGCTACTCTTGTTGCAAGTCCATGGACTAGATTGTCCTGCTTTCCAAACCGAAAAGCTTGCAAACGATTGGGAGGTTAACATCAGGTCTGGGTGGATTAGGAAAGAAATAAAACATGGGATTTTTGTTTTACAAGATACACAAACAGTCAATGAAGCACAGCAGCTGGAAGAGATCACATCGTAGAATGCAGAAAGTGGATATCATGAGGCTCTCTGAATCTTGAAAGGGATGACATGCAGGAGAACAAGCAGCACTCCAATCCAAATTTCAGCAACAGTTCTTCATAAGAGTGCTCCAAGATGTAGACATATGGTGTGCTTAAACCAGTGCAGTATTTTCCAGCCCTAAAGCAGGAAATGCAAAAACTGTGCAGTCACAGACAGTTGACAGCAAGGAACACCAAAGTGCCTTTTGATGCAGATCCAAAATAGAGTTTCCCCACTTAAAACAAATGTAAAGTTTTATAGTATTGCTCTGTAACCATTGTCCTCAGTATATGGAATGAGCCAGGGTTGTTTTCTGGAACTTCCACGTATGTTTCAGTGTTTGATATTAAACTATGGAACTTTATAGCACTAGAAATTGTTTTATTAATCCCACCAGCTATTGTGTGTGCTTGTAACAATTAACGATTAAGGTGAGGCAAGTGGTTTTCAATTAATAGAAGCGTTGAATAAATTGAGAAGTAAGCTAATTGATTTCTCTAGGTTCGGGCAATCACTTCCATTTTACAGGTTCATTACAATGGCACTACACAATCAAACTGTAAAATATAATGACCACCAAATTTACCCAACAATCACCACAGAAGCATAAAGGAATCCCTAAACTTTACCACCTATTGCAAGCATTGCTTACCTCAAATTCTTCAGAAAATCCATGCTGGTTATTGTTGTACAGTTCATTGATGTGCTTTATAAACTGCTTGACAGGGATGGCTTCCATATCATCTACAAGAAATGAATGAATGTGGATATGATTAGGTAGCCAGCACAAATGCAGCAGATGCACACACAAATGTGGACCATTTATACTTTCAGTATAAACCCTGAACTGATGTGAAAATCTTAAAAAATGTTTCAGGCTTAATTAACGTACATAATAAGCTTTGAACGAGACTAATCAAATGCGACTCATATGGCCAACCAGAATGACACTGCGATTGCATTTTAACTGAAGTATTTGTGTGAAGTTATTTAATTATTTATTTAACATATTGAGACGAAAAAAGCACACCTGAGCTATATATGAAATAATAAACCCAATATTGGCTTTGTCTCCCAAATGGCAAAACAAATGTAGTGTTGTATATTCAGAATAATTTAGAAATATGGTCTGAATTTAGAACCAGAAAATTAAGATCTGTGTAATTTCAATCATATTGCACAATGTAATTTCATTGACTATGAAGGGATGCTGGTTCCCAAATGAGGAAACCAGAACACAGAGATTGCACGTCTTATAACTTTTGTGCAAAAAAATAAAAATGCCTGGGTTTCAGCCATAAAAATAAATTAAGTGAAAGGAAAGGTTACAGAGAAAATGTTAAGGGGCAGCCTCAAAATGTTAAAGGAAAAATCAAATGCATGTTTGTAGGAAATGTACAATGAGTTATTTAAAGAAGGAATTAGAGGTAAAATTTGCAATTTGACATTCTGCAAAGGTTAAAGCCATTTTCTTAACTGACATTTGAAACATCAATAATTCTGTATTCGAGGAATAGGGTAAGCTACCAACAGAGACTTGACAAAAAAAATAGAACGAGATCTACTGGGACTAGACAAGTTTGCAAACACCAAAACTCACAGATTTGAAAGCATTACGTCTCAATTTTCAGTATTACCTTCAAGTTCAATTTATTATTCCAAATTTATCATAATGACATTTTGAGCAGCGAAGTACATTTAAGAGAAAAATGCCAAACAAATAGATTATTATTCAACATTTCAAACTGGTTAATTTCAAAGCACCAGGTTTAACTTTTTTTAATGCTTAAATAATATCGGAAAGTATTGGAATGCCAAGTCTCTAGATACAAGCGAGAAAATTTTGAATTGGAGCCCCTGGTTAGAATTACTATTAGTGGTTATCAGAGTGCCTATAAAATAAATTAATGTTCTCTTTGGATGCAGGCTGTTCTGTAGTATAATTCCATTTCTCCTTTTTCATACCACTATGGCGGGCCGAGCCACTTTGGTCTCGAACCGTCGTCATCGAGCCCGGGAACTCGCGTGGACCTGGCGTGATCTGGGCCGACCAATCAACGCCGACCTGGGTGGACAGCTGGCGGGGTGCAGCGAATGATGGAACTAGTCTTCACTTCACAGCCAACACATTAACACGCACACCTTGCCCTTTTTGTACTAAATGTTGAGCTGCATCGTTTAAATATTAAACTGAGTGTTTATACAACACGTGAATCTCTTCACCACAGTTATTATACTCAATATTTGGCTCTTTGAATATTGCAAGTTTACTAATACAATAAAAGCAGATGAAAGAATTTGAAATGGTTTGGGCAATATTAAACTATAATTTGAGAAACTTATATTTTGGAACAATGCATATTATGAATATAACTTCTCTTTATATGAAACTAGACCCAGGGGGACCCGTTGGGTCCTGTCCCCTCAACGCGCGGGTGCGGGGGAGAGGGGCCTGTGGCGTCACACACACACTAACCACCCCCTCCCACACACACACTAACCACCCACACACACTAACTACCTCCCCACACACACACACACACACTAACCACCCCCCTTGATATTATATTAATATTATTCATTGGCTTCTTTTACCCCATCCCCGCCCTATCTCGAGTGGCAGAGAGAGGGGGGTAGAGAAAGAGAGAGGGAGAGGGGGGGAGAGAGAGGGGGGGAGAGAGAGGGGGGTGGAGGGAGGGGGAGAGGGGAGGTGGAGAGGAGAGGGTGGGGGCAGGCGGAGGGAGGGGGGGAGGGGGAGAGGAGGAGACGGAGAGGGGAAGGAGAGAGGGGGAGGGGGGGAGGAGGGAAGAGGGGAAGGGGGGGGAGAGGGGGGGGGGAGGAGAGGGGGTGAGGGGGGAGGGGGAGATGGGGGGGGGAGAGGAGAGGGGGTAGTGGAGGAGAGGGGGGAGAGAGATGGAGAAGGCCGACTTGAACTCGGCGAGCGTGCGGCACGGACGGGGCCGACTGCGAGCGGGCAGCGGGCCTGGGCAGCTCTCGGGACCTTGCGGGACCTCAGATTGCTCTCGGGAAAGCCGAGCCGTGGCACGAGCGTACTGCGTGTTTAGCGGCTTCAATCCAGCGACAAAATGACGAGTTGGGGAGCGGGGTTAATGTAACTCGCAGCTTGTGCAAAAACAGTGCCCAGCAGGCTGCGCTTTGAAAACTCTGCACAGCTGGCCACGAGGAGCAGAGGCATTAGATTTTTTCAGCTCGTTAGATTTTTTTTAAAATCTTAGATTTGTGAAGAATTTGAAGAAATAACTCGGGAAATAATTAATCAAATTTTCAGATGAGGCAATTTTTGAGATAACTAGGTAAATCTCTACCGGAATATGTAAAAATTCCACCGTTAGCGAGTCGGGTTTTCGAGGAGATGTGAATCACAGAAAAACACCACACAAGTAAACACAAAAGTACATCCACATCCAAGATCAGAGTTTTATAACAATATAGATTATATAAAACTATTTTACAAAACTATGGCTGCGTGTGCATGAGCTATCCAACCTGAGCCAACAGCACCTGATTAAACCTGTAGGAAGGATCTGCAGATGCTGGTTTAAATTTGAGGAATAGTATCTCTGAGGCCAGGCGACAACTCTCAGACCTCCTCCTACTTATCCTTGGACCATGATCCCACAGCTGACACTAGACCTTAATCTCATACACCATTTCTGCCCTGGCAGACCCATTATTTCTGCCTGCTCCTGTCCCACGGAAATGATTACCATGTACCATGACTCCATCCTATTCCCACTGGTCCAATCTTTTCCGACCTGTCCAAGATACCTCACATACCCTTTGTCTTTTTAATGACTTCCGCTTTCCGAGCCCCCTTTCCCTGATCTTTACTGTGAACGTTCAGGCACTCTACACCTCCACCCCCCACCAAGAAGGCCTGAAAGCCCTCCATTTCTTCCTCGACTGCAGAACCATCCACTTTCCCTCTACTCGCACTCTACTCCACACAGCGGAGATGTCCCTCACCCTTAATAATTTCTCCTTCGACTCCTTCCACTTCCTCCGTCCAAGGTGTAGCTATGGCCACCCGCATGGGCCCCAGCTCTGCTGACCTCTTTGTAGGGTACGTTGAACAATCCCTGTTCCAGGCGTACACTGGCCCTATCCCCGAACTCTAACTCCGTCACATTGATGACTGCATCGGTGATACCTCCTGCACCCATGCAGATCTCATGGACTTCACCACCAATTTCCATCCTGCACTCAAGTTTACTTGGACCATCTCCGACACCCCCCTCCCCTTTCTTGATCTCACAGTCTCCATCACAAGTAATAGACTATCGAATGTCACCCATTCCTTCTCTCCTTCTCTCAGGACGCTGCCTGTCAGGCTGATTTACTCCAGCTTTTTGTGTCTACCTGAGTAAACCTGACAGGTATGCGTCTAGTTGAATTGTAAATTCAACCAGAATAGGTTTGGTTGGGTCAGGTCAAGTTGGGTCTGCTGTTCTGACCCAAACCCACACACACACAAGACTAATTGCCAAACTCACAGCAATGACTGGGTCAGTCAGACCAAGCAGGGAAAAAAATCAACATGCAACAAGCCTGGGTCGGGGGCAGAAGGACTGTATCAGATTGGTCACAACCCAACTGATAGCTGAGGTGCTATCTCAGTTAGAATCTCCTTGTTGGCATTTTTTTTTGCCATTCATGCAGATGGAGAGCACTTGCACTTAAATGCCACCATCGTATCTGTTTCCACCATCACCCCAGACAATGTGATCCAGGCACCCACTACTCTCTGTGTAAAAATACTTCACCTTTACACTTTCTCCCTCTGACCTTAAAGCTATGTTCACTACTCTTTGACATTTCCACCCTGGGGAAAAAAGCTTTGACTGTTTGCCATATCTATGCCTCATAATCTTATATACTTCTGTCAGGTCTCCCTTCAACCTCTGACATTTCAGTGAAAATAATCTGTTTGTCCAACCTCTCCTTACAGCTAGCACCTTCTGATCCAGGCAGCATTTGTGCAAACCTTTTATACTCCCCCTCCAAAGCCTCCACATCCTTTCTGTAATCGAGATACTGAAGGTGGTGCTGCATGAGAAAATGTATCTCAAATTATCCTGCAGAAAGCAATTGCCTGTGCTTATTTAACTTGTACAAATTCTATATGCCTACATAAACAATTACGCATAATTTGTTTTAGCGATAAAATTTACATATATGTAGTGAGGAAAGTAACAGCAAATCATTCCATATACCCATTCAAACACCAAATGAACACTGCCGCTGCTGCAGAGTTAATGTTGCTTGAACCACAAGCAGAATTTGAACATGCTGTAAAAGAACTGAAGCAAAGAATAGACGAGACAGAAGGAATCTTGCTCTGAAGAAGGGTCCCGACGTGAAACGTCGCCAGCCCATTCCATCTACACATGCTGCCTGACCTGCTGAGTTCCTCCAGCACTTTGTGTTTTGCCCAAGATTAAACTTGTCAGTGGTGGGGAAATAAAAGTAGTGCCTTTTCCTCGAAACATGGAAAATAACAGAATATACACAAGTTCAACCAATGGCAAACCTATGCTGTTGTTTAAAATCTCTGCAGATCTTCTAAACCAGGACAACAGATAAGCAAGTGAATCTCCATAGAAATTAATGCAAACAATTTTACTTCCTACAGCTTGAAAACTAATTGAACAAAGCAACGGAAAATAAATTCAACTTGCATCAAAAAACAGGTATGAGACAGCTGCTGTAACAAGCAAATTTAGTGAGAGGCTGATATAAATCTACATTGGAGTGTCATCAGATTATGATTGGCAAGATGCACAATACTTATAGACAACCTGTTTAAATGGGCAAGTGCATTCAGTACTGAATAGAAATGCTGTAATTTGTTGTAACTGCTTCAGTGAAGACAACCATGAGCCTTGAGGTGCTGGTTATAGGAGCAGAAGTAGGCCATTCAGTCTATCGAGTGTACTCCACCTACTCATGGCTGATCTATCTTTCACTCCCAAACCCTTTCTCCTGCCTTTTCTCCATAATCTTTGACAACCTTTGACAACCAAGAACCTATCAATTTAAAAATAGCCAATGACTTGGCCCCCACAGCCGTCTGTGGCAATGAATTCCACAGACACACCACCCTTCGAATAAATATTTCCTCATTTATTTTCGAAAGGTGAAGCCTGTGATCACAGGCGTCAGAGCAAAGATGTCTCCAGGGATCACAATTAAGCATTGGAACATTATGGAGCATGTAAAAGCAATAACAAATCTGGACATTTTCTGAGGCTGTTGTAGCAGGATGGCCATCTAATGCTTGAATTAATAAGTATTATGTGGCTAATAGTCATATTGCTCTAATTATATTTGTCCTCTGCATTTGTGCTTGAGTTTCTGACAAGAATGTGCTCAGGCAGGCCTACTGTCTCATGTAAACCTAGACTCCAATCTTTTTGTTTGGCTCTCTCCAAAGGGGAAGTGACAGATTTGTTGCGTTTCCAGCCACAAACATTGTTGATGCTGATGCAATGCAAACTCATAAATGTCAACTCAAATGAATTGTAGTATGTCTGAAAGAACACAAATTCTTGAATTGAAAGGCAGGGTTTGGTTTGGCTTGAAACCATCCACTAACTCGGGCAACCACTCCTCTTTCTCTTTCTCTCTCCGTTCATTTTTATCCCTGTTTATTCTTTACTTCCTTTGTTTCTGACTCTCACCAACCTGAACCTTTCCCTCTCTGTTCACTTAGTTTAGCTTACTTTAGAGATACAGCACGAAAACAGGCCCTTCGGCCCACCATGTCCGCACCGACCAGAGATCCCCGCACATTAATACTATCCTGGTTGCCTCAAACCCACACGAGTTGACGACCTGTGCTTGCTATGTGGTATTGCACCCCCTCCAATCAGAAGAGCAGTATCCTCAAAAGTGGAAGGCAGCAAGCAGGAGGATGACCCTCATCACCAACTCTTCCAACATATCCAGGCACCAAAGAGGTTAAAATCCAGAAATAGCTTCCTACATGCCGTTCAACCTTGGAATGATAACCCCCACACCTGTAGGATAGATACTTGGAATCAAAACCCCACACACTGACACTATACCCTGAGGGGTCCCTTCCATTGGGAGCCAAAGAGACATGGTCAGTCTGGCACTGCCTCAACCGCCTCAGAACACGGGTCGGACGGTGCAAAGCCCTCATGCAGAAGTGGGGGTACAACAACAATGAACCAACACAACGTGACTGCGGGGAGGCAACCCAAAACTATGGAGCACTTACTTACCTGCCCCCTCCTCCCAGAGCCCTGCAAACCAGATGATCTCAAGGTCTTCAACCCATGTGCCAGAGCCTGCGTTATGCAGTGGCTAGGAAAGGTGTAGCGACACGACAAGAAGAAGAAGAAGAATAACACTATCCTGCACACACTAGGGACCATTTTACATTATACAAAGCCAATTAACCTACAAATCAGTACGTCTTTGGAGTGTGGGAGGAAACTGAAGACTTTGGATAGAACCCATGCGATCATGGGGAGAACCTACAAACTCCGTACAAACAGCATCCGTAGTCGGGATCAATCCTGAGTCTCTGGCGCTGTAAAGCAGCAACTCTACCGCTACGCCATCGTGCTGCCCTTCATACAATCTCCCCCCCCTTTCCCAACACCCCTCCAGTCCCTCACTCATCTTACCTCTACAGCATCACACTCTCTTACCTCTGATTGAAGCGCTATGCAATTTCCTTCTGCACCGTTGAAACATATTGGGATTCCATTATTGTGTTACAGTCTGATTATAACAGCAATCATCACATGACTTTTAATCATCTAATGAATAATTGTGGTTATTTTTGAATTGATCACCATATTTATGATATTGTGATATTAATGAAGTCAATCATTTTACATAACATTATGATGTAATGTTATGCAGCATTAATAATAATAATGTGACAACTGATAAATATTGTTACATATTTCAATGATAAACGTTGAAATATTTTGTTATTTCCTGTTTATTTCATGATGTTGCTTTCTTCTTATACTATGAAATCTACTTTTTGATTTAAATTCACATTTCTTAATGGGTGGAAGAGCATTCCTTAAAGGTTTGATGGCTTTTGCATACAAGCTGGGCTCTAAAGACCTTGAAAAGGTATGCCAAGCTTACTAGTGTTGTTCATGCAACCTCTTGCAGTTTAGCACAAAAATTCAAGGCAACTCACACTTTCTCCCATGTGGTTTGCTAAGTAAATTGTTTACTGGGAGTTGCCTCTAGTAAGAAGATAAGTGGTACAATCTGGGGGAAGCTGCTGACAATTTAGAGGCAATAAAATTGGAATTGATGTAGGATTAGAGTAGATGGGTCAGAGTGGACGTGGTGGTCCAGTGGACCTGTTTGTGTTGACCTTCCATGACCAATGATTGGAATATGGGGGAGCACATTGAGTTTATCCTCCACTGTATATTTTTCAGTCCTTAGTGTGGGAGTAATGATATCTGAAGCCACATGCTGTTAAATTCATCTCCACATCCCTATTAAGGTTCTTTAAAACCCAATCATTGGAGCTGTATCTGGCACCTGGGGCTCACAATTCTGTTGATGGTTCATTTGCATCACACGGCTTCCAGAGAGCAAAAAAAAAAACAATTATGATTGCACATACGAATCAATTAACACTACAATATTAGAATTGTCCATGGAATTCACTGACAATGGATTTATGCGTCTCAGATGTGGAAATTTAAGTTCAAACATCAGGATTTTTGAGAGTAAATGTGCCTATTTTCCATTTACAGAATGGTTGCTGAATTCCAAGTGAATTCTTTTCAATTGCTCTCTGGAAGAACAGAGCCTAGATATTATCTAATATTAGAAACATAGAAATTAGGTGCAGGAGTAGGCCATTCGGCCCTTCAAGCCTGCACTGCCATTCAACATGATCATGGCCGATCATCCAACTCAGTATCCCGTACCTGCCTTCTCTCCATACCCCCTGATCCCCCCAGCCACAAGGGCCACATCTAACTCCCTCTTAAATATAGACAATGAACTGGCCTCGACCACCCTCTGTGGCAGAGAGTTCCAGAGATTCGCCACTCTCTGTGTGAAAAAAGTTCTTCTCATCTCAGTTTTAAAGGATTTCCCCCTTATCCTTAAGCTGTGACCCCTTGTCCTGGACTTCCCCAACATCGGGAGCAATCTTCCTGCATCTAGCCTGTCCAACCCCTTAAGAATTTTGTAAGTTTCTATAAAATCCCCTCTCAGTCTCCTAAATTCTAGAGAGTATAAACCAAATCTATCCAGTCTTTCTTCATATTGGTAGAGCTGTCGCGATAGAACAAGGTATAAACTTCAGAGTTCCTGCACTGTTACCATTTTAAACCCTGACTGAATTTGACCCGATAAACAAATATAATCCCTGATAGAGTGCCTTTCTGATGAATCCCCCAACCCATCACCCACATGCTGGAGACCATGTCTTTCTGTTTCCAGCAACAATCTCTTGCTACCTAATATCATTTTTGTTGCTGGTCAATGCTTTCAGAAGGTTGAGTCCACGAGAGGCTACCATTGATAAATCTCGGGTCTAAGACTGCAAAGACCACATCAAGAGTACCAAACGTAATAGACGGGTTTGCTGGAGGTGCACCTGGAATAGCTGTTTAGATCTTTGGATGGAGATGAGGTAGGAGACGAGAGACAGGTGCTACAACTCCAACGGTTGAAAAGGAAAGAGACTGGGAATGGTGAGGGCTGGGTGGACAGGGATATGCCAAGGAGTCATGCAGAGAGGGCGGTCCCTATGAAGAGCAGGTGTGGCGGAAGGAAGATGACACTTCTATACCTTTTGGCCGATGGGAGAGGAGAGACGAGGGAGTGACCAGGGTGCGACTTGTCCTTGATTATGCTGGTGGCCTTGCCAAGGCAGCGTGAGGTATAAATGGAGTCAATAGAAGGGACTTCAACGGTGATGTGTAAACGGATAATATACCAGTTAAATAAACACGTAGATAATATTTTAATCTTAACTAGTTAACTTAGTAATTAATCATGCATGCATCCAAAAGGGGAAGTTCTTTGGTAACAAAACAAATCTGATGTATGGTGCTGTGTCTGGTGTTACCAGGTAACCAAACATGTTGGAGCAAGAAACTTGAATCACCTCTTACTGGTTTGAGACTGCTGTCATCCTTGCTAGGTTGCTGACATTATTTAGAAGTGGTGAAAACAATTACATTGTGCATTGGGTAATTTTGATAGAAGATTTAAATAAATATATCAGTATGTCACCATAGTCTCTTGAGCACTCGAACAGCTGGATCTGGCTTTACATCCACAAATTTGCCCCTCTATATTCTCAGAACCCTAAAGAAGATCGAAAAGTAGGTATGGAAACTAGTTTCCTGATTATCCCACTAGTATTAGTCAAGGCCTGGGATAAATCATAACCCTTTCCTCTTGTGTGGGTTAAATATTAGCCTGGAGTCTATCTTAAACTAAACAAAACATACCATTGGAATCAAAACATTTCACATGTTAAAGAATAATTAGGCAGGAGTGAGAACAGTTTTTTAAAGCAGTCTTGTGAATCTTTGAACTTCTCTTCCCAAGAGGCTGTAGAGCCTCAGTTATTTTAAAGATAGTGATTGATAACTTTATTGATGCAAAGGAAATCAAGGGATATGGGGTTAGTGGTGCTGAGGTAAAAGATGAGCCGAGACCTACTCCGGCTTTTTCTTATCCCCACTTCCTGTTTTGAGTTGCAGTTAATTTTTATTTGCATTGCAAATTCTTTAACAAGCAACAAAAACACATTCAACTATTTTTCAAGGAAGATTATTTCACAGAACAGCAATCAAACTGTCTGGGTGTTTGAGTAAGTACAATTAGATTTAGAGGGTATTAGTACATTCTGGAAAAAGAGGAATAATCAATACAAGCTTCAGCTTGAAGAACCTGCTCCAAGTTGGATCTGGCTTACAGCGTTCTCTTCCATTTCAATTGTGACTTTTATTAATTGACATAGAACTTTGAATCACTAAAATCAACTTTCTCTTCACCATATTAATGGCATGCTCAATTGGGTTCAGATTGGGTGATTGACTTGGCCACTCAAGAATTGACAATTTTTTAGCTTTGAAAATCTCCTTTGGTGCTTTAGCAGTATGTTTGGGATCATTGTCTTGCTGTAGAATGAACAGCCGGCCAATGAGTTTTGAGGCATTTATTTGAACTTGAGCAGATAGGATGTGTCTATACACTTCCGAATTCATTATGCTACAAGCATCAGCAGTTGTATCATCAATGAAGATAAGTGAGCCAGTACCTTCAGCAGCGATACATGCCAGGCTATAACACCCCCACCACGTTTCACAGATGAGGTGGTATGCTTTGGATCTTGGGCAGTTCCTTCTCCCCTCCATACTTTGCTCTTGCCATCACTCTGATATGTTAATCTTTGTCTCATCTGTCCACAAGACCTTTTTCAGAACTGTGGTTGCTCTTTTAAGTACTTCTTGGCAAACTGTAACCCGGCCATCCTATTTTTGTGGCTAATCAGTGGTTTGCAGTGTAGCCTCTGTATTTCTTGCAGTGTAGCCTCTGTATTTCTGTTCATGAAGTCTTCTGGGGACAGTGGTCATTGACAAATCCACACGTGACTCCTGAAGAGTGTTTCTGATCTGTCGGAATGTTTGGGGATTTGGGTCTGTTTGGGGATTTTTCTTTATTTTAGAGAGAATTCTTCTACCATCAGCTGTGGAGGTCTTCCTTGACCTGCCAGTCCCTTTGCGATTAGTAAGCTCAGTAGTGTTCTCTTTCTTCTTAATGATGTTCCAAACAGCGGATTTTGGTAAGCCTAAGGTTTGGCTGATGTCTCTAACAGTTTTATTCTTGTTCTTGTTTCTCAGTCTCATAATGGCTTACTTGACTTTCATTGGCACAACTTTGGTCCTCATGTTGATAAACAGCAATAAAAGTTTCCAAAGCTGATGGAAAGACTGGAGGAAAGACTAGGTTATGAGAGCTCTCATACCTGCATTAAGGAGGCAATTAAGCGTAACCTGAGCAATTACAAACGCCTGTGAAGCCATGTGTCACAAACATTATGGTGCCCTGAAATGGGGTGACTATGTATAAACATTGCTGTAATGTCTACATGGTGAAACCAAAATGTATAAAAATGGCCTTTAATAAAATCTGACAATGTGCACTTTAACCACATGTGATATTTTTTCTATTATAAATCTCAAATTGTGGGGTACAGAGGTAAATAAATAAATGATGGGTCTTTATCCCAAACATTATGGAGGGCACTGTGTATGTCAGAAACATGTAGCGTTTTTACAGCCAGCTAAACCCGAGTTAGTTACATAACTTGCAGAGGTGCATAGTGGTGAAGCGGTAGAGTTGCTGACTTACAGCACCAGAGACCCGGATCGATCCCAACCACGGGTGCTGTCTGAACGGAGTTTGTATATTCTCCCTGTGACCGCATGAGTTTCCTCCACTTGCTCTGGTTTCCCCCCACACTCCAAAGACATTTAGGTTTGTAGGTTGTACATTTTCCCTAGCGTGTAGGACATTGCTAGTGTACGGGGTGATCGCTAGTTGGCATTGACTCTTTGGGCCAAAGGGCCTGTTTCCGTGCTGCATCTCTAAAGTCTAAAGTACAGTCTAAAGTGTAAAGTAAAAATGTTTTCAGCATTTTCCTGGGTGGAACTTCTTTTGATCTCCTTCCCATCCAGGTGATGGGAGCACAAAGTGGAAAGCCCTCCAGTTTTCCATGGTCTTCTCATTGACGTTATCAGCATTGGCACATAATTCACCACACATTCAAATTCTGGGATACTGCTTCGATCTTTGATTTAGTGGGAAGTATCTATTCTTGGGTCTAATGCTTTTCTACAGCAAGGTCCTTGCCCATGCCCATGAACTGTGATGTCAGATGACTCAAATGGTGGAAAAAGTTGCCTTAGCAACGCTGAGAGAAAGTTCCATGGCCAGTTTCTTAATAGCTGTGGCTGCCTGATTAGTATGCAAGGGATTGGTGTCGTTGTGAGTCATGCTTAAAGCACCATGAATATGTGGGATAGGCACACTGGTCTTCCATCAATTTATATATTCATGTGATTAGTAATATGTTTGCAAGTTATTTAATTTGTTATCAAAATATTTGCTTAAGAAATCAGCAATTTAAAGGAGCATTTTTGTTAAAGTTGAATCATGTTAAAGTTTTATCATGGAGCTATCTCATGATCTGACGTGCACCAAAGTCGCTGCATTGAAGCTTAAAACAAAGCGAAAAGAACATTGCAGCAAGTGGACTTGTTGTCAAAGTGAACCGTCCATCAGTATTCAATCTGCTCCTTGAGCCTGATGTGGACACTTGTCAATAGATAGACAGGAACTATTATTCAAAGCGCATGAACAGAAGACAGTGATCAACAGCAACCAATGAAATACCGCGACAGGCCGTCAATGAAGACAATTTATCCAGGCAGCACTGTGTTAACTACCGTGCACAGTAATAAAACACCAGGCATTCACTCCTCATCACAGTGGCACTGCATATAAAATCAGAAAAAGAAAATCCTTCAAGTTGGCTGCTTGATGGGATTTTAGCAATCTTGAGAAACTGTGTGCAATTTACAACTGTGGAACTATGTGATTCCTTATGTAAGGATTAACAGGACTTTTACCTTAATTCTCTTGGCATTACAATCAAAGGCTGATTATCAACTTAATGCTAATGTGTAACTGCATGACAAATGTCTGCTTGTATTCATACAGCCCATAATAAAGTCAACGTTTTGTGATCTGCTCTTATCATCCTGCTGATAACTATATGATAGATAAGGAAATCACGAACATTTAACCTCTTGATATGTAACAGCTAGTTAGTTAGAATTGTGGAGAAACTCTAGCCGATAAATGAACACTTCATGATGACAGAATTTGCATATGTTACACCAGTTGTGGTTCGATCAATAACAAAGCAGCATTACTGATCAGATCATTTCATTTTGTAGAAAATAATAGTGTTTGATACAGAGCCCTTGCATAGAATATCATGAGCTAGCTTTTCTCCGATATTACAACCAATCATTTCAACACACACCTATACACATCTTTTTTTGCATGTTTTTTGGGTCGCAAATGGGCAGAAATCTGTCACAAAGTTCTAGAATCTAATTGCTACCTCCCTCCCTTCCCAGCCCATCCAGGTTCAACACGGGCTCACAAAGCACAGTTAGATTCTTCACTGAAATGTTGGTCTTGTGTCTCTCAAAAGCTGGTAATAATGTCTTAAATTTGATTCATGTCTTTTTTTAACCAAGATCAAATACAATCAAAAAACAAATTATTCTATCTAATAGCACCTTAAAAGACATTCCATCTAACTCGTTAAAATATTATTCACTGTTTGATATTATAATTATAATTACAAGTCTGTCCCAGTCAAAAGCTTCAGAGCATCATATCCAAACTTTGAGGCATTTCCGAGCTATATATATATATATTGCTTTATGTTGTGTAAATATGAACTTAAATGAAACATCATTCTAAATTGTATTTTACTAATGCAAAGAAAGAATAATTAACATACCTGGAATTGGAATAATGGGAATGCTTTCGTTAGGAACCACCCGCGGTGAATTGCTATCCTCCACATAGAAGTGCGCTGTCTGAAAGCACTTTCTGAGGGGAAATACACAATATAGTTATTTTATTGCTATATGCAATAAACTATTTGCACAGACAAAATCTTAAAGCTTTGAAATAGTGGATGCTTGTAAATAAATCCCTGGCACATAGCAATCATTTCATTTGCCTTTCATTGTCAGTCATTCAGAGATTTCTGAAGATCCTTTGAAAAGAATCATCAAAGAAATATAATGCCTGCTCATCTAAATTCCTTTTCAGCTCCTAGAAGTGCATCATAGTCAAGATTCACCAGTTTCCAAAGTTAATACAATTACACCTCCACTTTTAAAGAAAAAACTTTTCAAAATTAATAAGCTCTCTGCCTATCATCTTGAGGATATTTAGAGCAATAAGAAAACACTGAATCACAAGCAGAGAAAGAGAAATCAATAGATTTACTCCTGAATGGACTGGGGCCCAAGGATGATGAAAATCTTTACACCACAAAGAAGGATTGAAGCAAAACAGTTTCTGAGGATTAAAGATGTGTGGCACCACAAACCTCTCCATACTGTACCTGTATTTGATGCAAAGTAACGAGCACAAATTGGTCATCATTGAGAAAGCGCGGCCAACAACAGCACACAGAGCTGTGAACAGCCTTTGCATGGTGATGTTGACTGAAGCTGGACTCTAAAACTCCAGCGTCATTGCTCATCTGATTTAATGACTTTCCTTGGGCTGGAACTGAATATCAAATGAGCCTCTCGGTGCTCTGGTGACAGAAGGAGGGGCTGCAGTGTTCATCAGGGGCTTCTAACAAAAGGATTATTATACCACAATGAAGCCCTTAATAAACCATTTGGGAGCACCTGCATACAGCCCTAATGTGGCTGTTTCCTGATTCATGTAAATTTATTGTTATCATCACTCTAAAAACAACAAAAAAATGCCCCTTATGTTTTTCTTCTGCACTGTTCTGTTACATGGGGTGATCTCACACTTTATAATTGGTGAGCTGTAATTACTGGCTGCTAATTAAGGCACTCAGCACAACTCAACTACAGTTACAGCTTTTGATTTTTTTTTGTTTGAGTCTAATGTTGCATAAGACATAATATATTAAAATACCTGACAAGTGTGCACATAGAACTAAATTACTGCATTCGCAAATTTGATTAGTTTGACTGAAAAACCACATTATTCAAAACCCACATATATTCACAAGCTTAATTTTCCACTTTTCTCAGCAGCATTTGATTTGATTTTGACTTTTAGTTGGGAAAAAATGAAACTTAAAGTTTGTTTTCATTTAATGAAAGCATTTAAATTACAATTTTTGCAGGGCTAGCATCAAATTAATTATATATATCTTGAGTTATTCAATATTATCTGTTACAATGTCATTTGGAAGCGATTATATAAAATGTGAACAGCAGTACAAATTATTTTGCTTATAACTGTTAGCAAAATTACATTTTTAGGTGCATCTTTGAAGCTAATTAAACGTGAATCATGGAAAGAGATGAGAATGACTCAGAGTGCATCTGCAAAACTGATCTCAAACTAATGCGTGGGTTCAGTGTAAGGTCTCTCAAAAAATAATTAGAAGGAAAGCTCAAAGCACAACCCCAATTTTCCAACCCCACCTGGGTAGAATGGGACAGATGCGACCGTTTAAATATCAAAAACCCCATTCCCTTGACACTGGCTGCCACCAATATCAACTGATCAATCAAGTTCAGGAAAAGCACCTTCCAGAAGTAGGCAGGTGGCTCATAAATAATTGCAAAGCTGTAGACTGGGTTTTACTGATGGGCTCCAACACCCCAGGTCATACTTCACCTAAATTGACATAATCCAGATGTGGAGGGGGCTTTCTTGCTAGGCTGATGATCCCAGAATAGACAATAGACAATAGGTGCAGGAGTAGGCCATTCGGCCCTTTGAGCCAGCAATTTGAGCCATTCAATTTGATCATGGTTGATCATCCCTAATCAGTACCCCGTTCCTGCCTTCTCCCCATATCCCCTGACTCCGCTATCTATCAGCAACATGAACGGTAAACCACAATGGAGAAATATTACCCTGGGAACAGCCTTGAAGTGCTTCAGAAATGATTAAACATTAAATAAATCATTTAAAAATAATTAAAACATTAATCAAATAAAAAATAATTTAAAATAAATACTTTTTCCCTTTTCTTCCCTGCAGCCCCACGATCCCCATTGCGTTCAAAGGCTCAGCGTCTGTTCACCAAGTTTGACCTCAGTATGAATCTTGCAGAAGAAAACATGGAGTTCCACCACTGGGACCCATGTAGACTTGATGATTCATTCAAAGCAGCCGGTATTTACCAATCTGAAACTACAGTGGCTTACAGTATTTCCTGAACCTTGTGGTATTCCTCTTTCTCTGTTCAGTCAACGTGAACCAGGAGACAAAAGACAGTGCAGCTTTGTTTTGAGCGTTCGATTGTCTTTTTAAACAGGCCCCTGGCTGACCCTTGGCAATTGCACCAACAAACTTGGCCGGTGTCCAGCTGTGGCAGCCAAACAGATGCGAATGCCAATCGTTATCATGAGCCCAGGCAATTAAAGGGCTGGGTATTCTGCATTGAGGGCACTGCTGAAATCATGTTCAGAATCCCTCTCTGAAAATTATTGCATGCAAATTCACCACTGTATCTACATTAGAACAGTGAATAGTCTGCAAAAAATGTTGAGTGCTATAAACCATGTTGTGTCATCCAGAGATGCAGCCAGACATTAACTGTAATGCACTGCAGGTAATTCACTGAGGCTTCTTTGACTCCCTTCTGTCAAATGCCCATCCTGAGAAGAGCAGAAGAAACATAAAGGTTTTTGACCTGTAACGTCACCCATTCCTTCTCTCCAGAGATGCTGCCTGACCCACTGAACTACTCCAGCATTTTGTGTTTATCTTCTTATTATAAGAAACCATTGCCTGCCAGTTACCCCTCCAATCTGCAATGATTCTAACTTGGGTGCATTTTGCTGATCCTGGATAAACCCTGGTTCAGTAAGTCCCAGTTACTCCCACATATAAAAATTAATAATACAAATGCAGTTTTATTTGCTTCTGCTAAGAATGAGACTGAGCGCATTTCAGAGGCAATTATGGATATGCAGGGAATAATGGGATGTGGATCATGTGCAGGCAGAGGTTATTCGTTTAACCAAGCATCATGTTCAGTATGGATATTGCAGGTCTAAGGGTCTAATCTTGTGCCGTTTTATGTAGTACCTAAATAAGCCTGCGTAATATCTGTTGTTAAAATCGGGGCCAAAATCATTGGATCTCTACTAGGCACATTTCTAATATGAGTATCCAAATCATTCATTCCTTCCATCACGACCAGAATGTGGCTGTATTGTGCATCAGCAACTTTAATAGTCCCTCCCACACTTGTAGTGAGATGGGAACATTATTCAACGCAAGCTTTCTTTCAAGTCATTCACTATCCTAACTTAGAGATGCTTTATCTTTACTGCTGTATTTAATCCCAGAACTACCTCCTCACAATCATTGTGGACATATCTTCAGCGGGACTGCCTCAAGAAAGAATTACAATTGCCTTCTCAAGGGCAATTAGGAACAGGATGCATCCTGCCCTGCTTCAAAGACTTGCACCTCGTAAATTAATAAAAATTGATATTAATGATGAGATAAAAAGCATTCATCTCCTTGGATCAAAAATGGATCCATGAAATTGAAATTATTATGAATGCCTAATTTATGGACACCCATACACACAAGTGAATTTATTATATTCAAAAGACTAGTGTACACACATATGCTCGTTCCTGGGAACAGCAGAACTAGTTTCCTCTCTCACTCCATTCTCAGTAACTGTTCATTCTTATCAGTCTTATGTGCTTTTAAATATTGTGGAGGTATAGTTACCATATCAAATGATCTTTGTGCAGTTTTCGGATTACAGAAAATTGATGTATGGATTGATACAATTTGCACGAATATTCAATTTCTATAGTATCATTTCTTATTGTGCACTGAAATTATATACATTTTGTGTGCACATAAGTGAACGTGGAGTGACTTAGCAGGTCAGGCAGTATGTGTGGAGGGACTGGACAGATAACGTTATAGGTCAGGACCCTTCTTCAGACTGATGTCAACTTCCGAAAAATGACATTTCAACACTTTATTTGACAGCATTATAATTTACTTTCCCCATTTGAGGCAACTAAAAGACTGATTTCCCTCCAATGTTTTGAGGGGCAATTTGTTTAATAAGGAACATTCATTGTTCCTCCCTCTAACTTTTAGGACAGTAATAATTAATATTTTCAGGATGAAAGAATATAGTAAAGGAAAATTGATCAAACATCAAAGATAATATGAAAACCAAAGCAACAGGGCAATTGACAGGTCAAGTTCCTAATCATTTCTCAAAATTATGCTCTCCATGTTTTGTGTATTGAGCTGATCAGATGGGACACATAGTTTTCAATGTCTATTTCAGATATGTCTGGTAAGAAGCATTCTTTAAAACTGATTGTCAAGCAATAGGTAAACATACATGATCATTATTTCTTTACAAAGTTACAAGAGCTACAGCAGCAACCAATTCTGAATGGAAGAAGCAAAGCTGATTATTTGACTGATAGTGATCTAAAATGCAGGGACAGTTCCCCCAAAGGAACACAAATATCAGAAAGGAAATAAACTGGCCTGGAGTAGTGGTGGAGGCAGATTACGATATTCACATTTCAGAGGCATTTATCTTGGCATTATGTTTGGCACAGAAATTGTGGGCTGAATGGCCTGTTCCTGTGCTGTACTGTTCTATGTTCTATTAAACCTATCCATGTATAATGTCTATGGAATCTGACACTAATAATTTATGGAAAAGTGTAATAATCACAATAATAAAGTAATTATTCGTTTTAATAAATTACCCTACTCTCTTTGATTCCTTTTGTCGACTGATCACCATGATGGATCAATGTAGCCATAAGTTATTTTATGGAAAGAAACAAGAGCAGAAGAGTGGGGATACAGAGTATTTTGGCAAGTGGAATTTGCTTGACTTTCCCGGTTAGACAAGAATAAATCGAGTAAAAGTTCCCTCAAGAGATTAAACAAACGCGTGAGGGACTATAATGACATAGATTGAAGGTAGGCTGTGGATGATGTGCGTGTAGCTGAGATGAAGAAGTGAGGCATGAACCCTGTCTCATAGTCAAAGAAGCCATTATTTCAATTGTTAAAATGCATACATGAAACAAACATTCCCTATAACGGTGGACCATTATACTCAAGTGCCTTGTAACTGCACAAATATGTTTCCGAATTACCACATACACACAAAGATTTGATTTGTATGATATTCCAAAGCTGCTATATACAACACAAAATAATCAGAAAAAGCTGATTAACATTGCAATAAGACCTCAAATAACCGCCTTCCAGCTTTTGGAAAGCTGAATGCATTGTTTAATACCCTTGGAGCCACGATATTCATCCCAGTGGGGTCGATATCGCCTTGGGTCTCATCAGCAAGTAGACAGTGCAATGGCCACATATGGGGCAAAGGAAGGAACTAATGCAAATCACCAGTAAAGAAGGATAAATCTAAATCAACTACATAGGCTTGATTCCCATTGTCCTCTTAATCCCTTGAACATTCTGTATGTGAAATTGGAAATACGACAATGAAACATTCAAAAGAAAATGCTTCAAAATTGGATTATAATTTTGATATGAAAAGGCTGTAAAGTATTAGTCAATAACATTAATATTTCAGTTTATGTGGTAGAAGCAAGAATATGTGCAGCTATGCTCAGATATTTTTTTCACAACAGTTTTGCCATTGCTGTACATTAGAAATAAGTGCGCAGTTTTATTTTATATTCAAACATCTTTAGCAAACTGTAGGAACTCAAACACATTAATGCATTGTACTGTGACAACATTTAAAAGACATTTGGACAGGTATAAGCATAGGAATGGTTTAGAGCAGGAGTCGGCAACCTTGTTCTGCATAGGGACCAGTAACCCATGTCTGTGAGCGGATGGCGTGCCACATCTATCGCCATAGTGTGACACTTGGTGTTGTTTTTCGCAATAGTGTTCACATGTTTTTCAAATCGTTTTCTGCAGTTCCCAGGTCGCCTGCCCCGGGACTGGCTGCAGTTCAGGTCACCTGCCTGCCCCGGGACCAGCTGCAGTTCCCAGATCAGCCCATGTCTCCGGGACTAGATGCAGTTCCCAGATCAGCTCGTGTCCCCAGGACTAGCTACAATTCCCAGATCGCGAAAACTAATTGAAAATAAATACTCCTGCTGGCCGGATGATTGGGCCGTAGGTTGCTGATCACTGGTTTAGAGAGCTATGGGCCAAATGTGGGGAGGTGAGACGAATGTAGACGGGGCATCTTGGTCAGCAAGGGAAAGTCGGGCAGACCAGCCTGTTTCCTTGTTGTATGACTATCATTCTAAGCTTAGGTCAACTCAGGAACATTTCAAAAGGCAAATACTGAATATGTTTAAGAAAATTACAGAAGTGCTTACATCATTTTTAGACTCACTGTAGTCTTATTCTGGAATGAAGGCAATAATATATATGACAATTAGATAGATCTGAATGACGAGGGAGTTTTCTGAACCCGGAAAGGATCTATTTTGCAATGAACTACCAACAGTATATTTTCTAACGGCCTCACAGTGGTTGAAGCAAATTTAATATATGCAAACAATTTGAAAAGTTTTATCAAATATATTTCAGTGGGATCATTTCTTTTCTAAGGTGGTTTTATTTGATACAATGAGACATTACAATAATTTAAGATAATGAAATATATCTATTTTCCAAAATAAGAGAGTTCTATGTACAGTGACAGCACATCCATCTCTGAAACTGAAAGTATTTACTTCAAGTTCCACTCCAGTGAGTCACGAATATAGATTTTTACATGAAATGTAAATCAAACTCCATTCCTTTCCAGTCGTTGTGAATTAACCCTTGGTATAAAATGATAAAAGATCGGGGTAGCCAGTATTTGGTTTTAAAGTAGCATTACCAAAACACATCTGGACATTATGTGTGGGAAGGAACTGCAGATGCTGGTTTAAACCGAAGATAGACGCAAAAAGCTGGAGTAACTCAGTGGGACAGGCAGCATCTCTGGAGAGAAGGAATGGGTGACGTTTCGGGTTGAGACCCTTCATCAGACCTGAAGACAAGGTCTGAAGAAGGGTCTAGACTGGAAACGTCATCCATTCTTTCTCACCAGAGATGCTGCTTGTTCTGCTGAGGTACTTCAGCACTTTGTGTCTATGTTCCCATACTGATCTTTCTGTCCTGGGCTTCCTCCATTGATAGAGTGACGCCACACCCAAACTGGAGGAGCAGCCCCTCATATTCCGCTTGGGAATTCACCCAACAGTATGAACATTGAACTCTCTAGTTTAGGTAACCTCCCACAAGCCCCCACCCCTTCTCTCCCATTTCTTCCCCTTCCCCGTGCCCCACCTAGACTGTCATATATTTCTCCTCTCCATTTCTTCCTCTGGATTCACAATTCGCAACTCTTGTAGCGCACCCTTCTTTTAATCTCTGGCTTTGTCCAGTCATCTGCCTATCAAAACCCTTTCTCACTTGTGTTCACCTATTGCCTGCCATGCTTTGTTTTGCCCCTCCTCTCTTCTAGCTTTCTATCCCCCCCTCCCCCCACAATCAATCTGAAGAAAGGTCCTGACTTGAAACATTACCTACACATGTTCTTCAGAGATGCTGCCTGACTCGCTGAGTTACTCCAGCACCTTGTCTTTTCTTTGTAAACCCGCATCAGCGGTTCCCTGTTCCTACATTTATCATGAAGAACCTTCATGTTAAATTCTGAAGGTCAATCATTTCCAATGTCCAATAATTGTTATAATTATGCTTCGAATTAAGCAAAATAATTAATTTTAAGTACACGCCAGAAATGATGAAAATCAACATCGTTGGCTCATGCAACCCCTCTGTTGGTCAGATTAAACAGAATGTTGTCTGCATCTGGGTGGGAATTTTGGAGTCATTTGAATAAAGACTGGAAGTACCACACGGTTTTACTTCAATGAAAACAGATTTCATTGCAAAAATTTAAACTATGGCAGATTATGTTAGACCACAATATGGAACGTAATTAGCCATGATGTGACAGAAAGAACTGCAGATGCTGGTTTTAATTGCAGGTAAACACAATTGCTGGGGTATCTCAGCGGGGCAGGCAAACATCTCTGGATGGGTGACGTTTTGGGTCGAGAAGTCGGGTCGGGTCTGAAGAAGGATCTCGACCTGAAACGTCACCCATTCCTTCTCTCCAGAGATGCTGCCTGTCCCGCTGAGTTACTCCAGCATTTTGTGTCTACCAGCCATTATGTGACCTTTGTTAGAGGCAGATAAAATTTGTGCTTTCAAATTAATATTAAAAGCACTCGTTTGCTGTTTCTAATGGTTTATAGTGGAACAACAGCAGGCTGTTCAGGGGCTTTTACTACAGAAGCATAATCGCTACACAAGTATGTTCACGCCTGCTCTGGTTTGAAACGGGATAGTTTTACAAGTGAAACCCACAATATAACTAAACACATTTGGAATAACTTAAATAAAGTCATCCAGTGAATAGAAGAAGTGGTAGCACATTTGGGAGGGATTAATGTTTCAAAGGATCAGCTGAAACCATTTGAATGTCAATGTTTGGAAGCGAGATACAAAAGAGTAAAGTTAGTTTTGTCAGGAAAAAAGCTTTTAATTGCCATTGAAATTATATCAGGTTTTTTTTTGGATGAGGCAAACATTTTGCTTGTCTAAAAATATACTAACAGGTACCATGTGCACCATTTTGTGATATGCACTGTAATTAACTTTACAAGAGAAGAATCATAAAATGCAGCTATTGTTTGAATCCATGCATGTTGTTGGAAGCTTTTAAAAGCTTATCTTGGATGATAGAAGTTGGACATTTTTATGCGACTGTAAATTTTCGACTCTCTTAATTTTCTTTTGCTCATGACCATGGAGTGTTCAAAATATCAGTAAAAATATTTGCAAGTCGTCGAGTTGGTAAAACGCTTTTTTTTTGTGCTCCTTTAATGAGGATTTTTCTTAAAGACTGAACAGACTCCTCAGGACAAATTCAGCAGCAGGGGGCCTGTCACCATGACAACTGGCAACTTCAATGAATCCTGAAAGCTCAAATTACCATTGGGGAAATTGCTGCTAGAAGTTGCAGAAGAATCATTGCTTTGGTAACATCACAACGTGGTTTTCACTGTGCAAAGCTGTACATTATTACACCACCTATTCAAGCACAATAAGAAAAACGTGCCGTAAGCCTCATAGAACAATTGAGGTACCAGAACACATCTCTCATTACATCTAAATGAAAAGACAGACCAAACAAAAGCACATGCAAATAATATGTGCAATGAACAACATTTCAACACAATTTCGCACCATGCATTGTGGAGGGGCAACCTTCTTAGAAAACCAGCTCAATCATGATTTTCCAGAAATGGAAACTCTAAACAAACATTGAGAAAATTATTTATTGTTTAAGAAGGAACTGCAGATGCTGGAAAATCGAAGGTACACAAAAATGCTGGAGAAACTCAGCGGGTGGCTTGGGTGCTTTGGCTTGAAGTTAAAAGGCACTACTGTAAATGCACTTACTTCCTGTTTGCACTGTATATTGATTTTAGATAAAACGCAACCACTTACGGCTGTGATTTTTGGCCATCTTACTCAGTCCCCATCCGCTGAGCAGATGCAGAGAATTCTTCCCATCAATGAAAAATAAAAGTGTTATTAGTTTTTTTTTAAATGTTGAAAATCTCTCTCCTGTCAATCACTCCATGAAAGCCACACCTTTTCCGGTGGGGGGGGGGGAGGGGTTATAAAACCCGGAAATGTGGGTGTGGCTCAGTCTCTGCAAGATGGAGGAGGGAGAGGTCACGACTCGCTGTCTTTAGTGGCTTTGCACCCTACTTCAAATGGTATGAAACTGCACTTGAATTTGGTGGCCTTGCACCCTGCTAGAAGTGGTAAGAAACTGCACTTGAATTTGGTGGCCTTATACCCTGCTTGAAATAGAATTTCAAGGATTAGCCGTGAGTCAACTACCAGCCCACCAGCCATGAGTGAGTTGCCAGCACAACAGGCTTGATTGACTGAGACGCCAGCCCAAGAATCCATTTGGCGCACAATTTGCATACTAGCCCTCTGGAAACCAGTCCCTTCAGCCCACAACACCCATACTAGCGCTCCAGAAAGCCCCCCCCAAACTGGCCAAATATTAGAATTGGTGGAGAGGTGGAATATTGCGTTGGATGACCAGCCCTCCTGTGTGATGCTGGGACCCAACGGGTCCCACTTAGTCTAGTATTCATTTTGTTATTTTCTCAACTAAATTCTCAAATTTGTTGTAATTTCTGAATTCAATAATAGTGAATTTCCACATCAAATTGTCGTAATGCGGGTTTATACTGTATTAGTATTCTTTCCATAAAATTACGTCTGGCATTTTAATATGCTTAGAAATATGTCCTGAGGAGTGTTCAGTCTTAAGAATGGGGAGACAAATCCTCATATTCGGGTGTCAGGGATTGTGGGGATAAGGCAGGAGAATGGGTATGAGAGGGAAAGATAGATCAACCGTGATTAAATCGCAGAGTAAACTTGATTAGCCGAATGGCTTAATTCTACTCCTATCACTTACGAACTTATGAAATCATTAGAAACCCCTTCCACAATTTTTTTTTGTTTTCAATGGAGCTTTTGGCTTGAAATTCAGAGATGAAGAAAGATTTCTAATCAGGCTGCGGACTGGTTAAGATTACCTGGACAGCCATTAATTCTACTGGCAGGAGACAGCTCCATAGTGGAATAACAGCACAACTATCCAAAGACGTTTTCCGTGGAAACTCACAATGGCACAATCGCTGCAGAAGTAGGTTCACACCTACTCCGGATTGAAACGGGATTGTTTTACAAGTAACGCCACTTTGTGTTGGTCTATCACATAAAATCCCAATAAAATACATTTACGTTTGTGGTTGTAACGTGACAAAATGTGGAAAAGTTCAAGGGGTATGAAAACTTTTGCAAGCCACTGTATTTATTTCCTGCTTTTTCTGTTCCATTATCAGTGTCACTCCTTCCAAGTAACATGTCATCATTACTACTTTATTACATCCATATCTACCATGTGCCAGGCTTCAAGTACTACAGTAGAACTAAACATGGGGTGGCACAGCACCAGAGAACTGGGTTTGATCCTGACTATGGGTGCTGTCCTTCCCCAAAGTACTCAATGAGCAAAGAGTTAAGGGGCTGTCCCACTGCGGCGACCTAATCCGCGAGTTAAGAAGAGTGTCTTCGACCTTCAAGCTCGAGGGCACTCGCATAGAATGCCTCGAGCTGGATAGGCCGTCCCCATTGAAACCGCACACTCACACACACACACACACAAGGGGGGGGGGAGAAGGAGTGGAGATACTTTATACATCTTAAAGAAGTATAATAAAGTTTAGCGGGCATTTAACCTACTGGTCGGTTTTCCAGGGTCCTGAAAACTCCAATGAGCCAATCAAAGTGCCCGGTCAGCGAAGGAGATTGCCTACGGCTGCACTCGACTGCCTGTAACTAAATAGCGACCCCACTCCACTGCACTATGAGTTCAAAAGAACCATGCCAACCAGATTTTACACGCGGAAAATTTTTCAACATGCTGAAAATTTTTCCGCGACCTAGCGGAGGCCGTGAGTATTCGGGAACTTCCCTCAAGCATGAAGGAGAGTTCCTGTGACCTCATAGGACCAGGTGTCAACCATGCTGCGAGTTTGAGTCAACGGCAAACTCTTCTAAACTCGCAGATTAGGTCGCCGCAGTGGGACAGCCCCTTGAACTATGAACTAAAGCTAATGAAACCTAAAGAAATGTAACAAAAAAAAGTAAAATTTGAGTTAAATAATAAGAGTATTAAACCATTTTTGATATGATCAAAAGGTTTCAGATAGACAGAGATTGATCTTGAACTAATTTTCTAAAAAAATTAATTGTCCAAATAAAACCCCAAATTATCTGGATTGCAGTCATGTATAATCTTTTCACTGATAGGATAGCATGCAACAAAAAGCATTTTACTGTACCTAGGACACGTGACAATAATAAAAAACGGAACTACAACTGAAGGTTGCCATCAAAAAGATGACGCAAAGCAGTCTTCCTGTCAAATTTCACATTTTCTATTTATTTTGATGAATGTAGAAACATAGAAACTAGGCGCAGGAGGAGGCCATTCGGCCCTTCGAGCCAGCACCGCCATTTATTGTGATCATTGCTGATCGTCACCAATCAATAACCCGTGCCTGCCTTATCTCCATATTCCTTGATTCCACTAGCCCTTGGAGCTCTATCTATCCCCCCTCTCTCTTAAATCCATCCAGTGATTTGGCCTCCACTGCCCTCTGTGGCAGGGAATTCCACATATTCACAACTCTCTGGGTGAAATAGTTTTTTCTCACCTCAGTCCTGCATCTAGCTTGTCCAGTCCTTTTATAATTTTATATGTTTATTATTATTTAATGTACTATTATTAATTTCATCCAGAGTAGAGCCATGCCCACTCAAACACAATGCAAAATCTAACTACATATTCTGCTCAGGTTACATTTCATTTGTAATCTTTTGTTTTATTTTATTTTAACCTCCTCCTGTTGTCCCATTTGCAATAAAAGTTTCATTTGAAAGTATAATTAGGCAGCACACTGTACATACTGCCAACAAACTGTATTTTATTCCTTCATTTCAGTGGCCTAAACTGCAGCCAGTATTTGTAATCTTTTGTTTATTTTAAGCTTTAAACTCAGCCTGTGCAGCCATCTATGCGATAGGCAACGTTTCATTTGCCGAAAGTAGGGTTTCGGCCCGAAACGTTGCCTATTTCCTTCGCTACATAGATGCTGCTGCACCGCTGAGTTTTTCCAGCTTTTTTGTGTAACCTTCATTTCCAGCATCTGCAGTTCCCTGCTTAAAATATTAAAATAAATGAAACTATGCTTGGTAAAAGTGATTCATACTTTCTTTGCAATGCACGAGCAAATTCATCGAGGTTCAGTAGGATTGCTGATTTGCAGGTGAAATGGACTTGAATTACTCATTTTTTGCAGGTTGACACTTTTGTTGAATTACACACAACTGAAACAGTCAGAAAATTTACTGAATTGAATATTAGTTCAGCTGCTTGTTAGTTATCGGGACTACCTTGTTGAAACAATTCTTAGGCCAACCGAGTCCGCACAGACCAGTGATCACCCCGTACGCCAACCTGCACACACTAGGGACAATTTTACAACTTACCGAAGCCAATTAACTTGCACGTCTTTGGAGTGTGGGAGGAAACCGGAGAACCCGGAGAAAACCCAGTCAGGATTGTATCCTGGTCTCTGGCACTGTAAAGTAGCAACTCTGCCGATGAACCACTGTACTGCCCCATTGTGATTCCTGGGACTTAATTCAGCATTGAGAACAAAAATACAAGGAATCTTCTCTGTTCATAAATTTCAGCTGATTAAAATGTAAGAATTAATATATTTGATGGATGACATTTTGGCAAGATTCCACGTAATTGAATCGATAGTCCTGACTAATATCCATATCAATGGCACAGCTGGTAGAGCTGCTGCCTCTCAGCACCAGAGACCTGGGTTCGATCCTGACCTCGGGTGCTGTCAGTGTCAAATTTACACATTCTCCCTGTGACTGCATGGGTTTCCTCGGATGCTCCGGTTTCCTCCCACATTCAAAAGATGGACGGGTCTGCAGGTTCAGTGTCCTCTGTAAAAGTGTTCCTTAGTGTGCAGGCAGGCAGTGGATGAGAAAAGTGCGATAACATAGCATCAATGATCGATAGTCAGACTGGACTTGATTAGCTGAATGGCTTGTTTTCATGCTGGATCTCTTTAAAAAAATATTGTTGAGACAGAATTTCCTTGATGGAACTGAAGGTAATTCCAAATATATCTTGTACTGCCAAGTCCAGAATGTAATAGATTCTCATAAAGATGAAGAATCTTTGAAGCAGCTTGTCAAACATTGCCACATAACTATAAACATTAAAATATATATAATTTCAACCCTGGAATGGTTGGTTTATTGCGACATTATCATTGACAGTGCCATGAATAAACAATTAAAAATAAAGCAAGTAAGAAAATTAAGGTGAGGAAAACAACTTGATGATAAAGAAAAGTAGGCAACTATGAAACATCAGATTGTCAAAAGTAATGACAGTGGTGAAGCTTAGGAGCCCGAAAGGAAGATAGAACTTGCGAATGATACATACATCTGATTAGCTGCCTCAATGGAAAAATACATTAGCTTTCACTGTATATCTGCAGAAAATCCACTGGCTAAACAAAGACTGCAGGTTCTTCCACAATATAACGTGAACATTGAATATGACTTTTATAACTGTAAAATGCCTGACACAGAGATACTGTGATACAGATAACTTATTGTTGTATCCATCGTGATTTACGATTCTGTTGATTGATATAAACTATCCAATTAATGCAATGCCAATTGTTTTTTTTATTAGCATTAGACACTGCTAAATAAAAAAGTATTAGAAGTTGCATAATTTCTGTCCCTGGCTTCATCTTGTTTAATTGGCATTTTATTCATTTTTGTAATTTAGTCTAGGATGTACCAGATAACTCAAAGGAAAATCAAATTCAATCTAAAATCATATTTGTTTTCCAAACGTAGGCAGTCAATTTTAATCCGGTTTGATCATCCTCCAGGGAGAGATAGCTGAATGGATAGCAAATTGGCTTCATGGAAGGATGCAGATGGTGGAAGGTTGCTTTTCAGACTGGAGGCCTGTGACTAATGGCGTGCCTCAGGGATCGGTACTGGACCTGTGACTGTTTGTCATCTACATTAATGATTTGGATGAGAACATACAGGGCAAGATTAGCAAGTTTGCTGATGATACAAAAGTGGGTGGTTTTGCAGATAGTGAAGATGGTTGTGAAAGATTGGTCTGGATCGATTGGCCAGGTGGGCGGAGGAATGGTTGATGGAATTGAATATAGAGAAGTGTGAGGTGTTGCATTTTGGGACATCTAACAAGGGCAGGACCTAAACAGTGAATAGTAGGCCTCTGGGAATGTTGTAGAGCAGAGAGATCTAGGCGTGCGGGTGCATGGTTCCTTGAAGGTCGAGTCGCAGGTAGATAAGGTGATCAAAAGGGCTTTTGGCACATAGAAACATAGAAATTAGGTGCAGGAGTAGGCCATTCGGCACATTGGCCTTCATCAGTCAGAGTATTGAGTAGGGAAGTTGGGAGGTCATGTTGCAGTTGTATAAGAGTATTGTGTTCAGTTCTGGGCACCATGTTGTAGGAAAGATATTGTCCAGCTTGAAAGTGTTCAAAGAAGATTTACAAGGATGTTGCCAGGACTAGAGGGTCTGAGCTACAGGGAGAGGTTGAGTAGACTTGGTCTCTATTCCTTGGAGTCCAGGAGGATGAGGGGTGATCTAATAGAGTTGTATAAAATCATGCGATGAATAGATCAGGGAGATGAACAGAATCTCTTGCCCAGTGTAGGGGAATCGAGGACCAGAGGACATAGGTTCAAGGTGAAGGGGAAAAGATTTAATAGGATTCTAAGGGGTAACTTTTTCACACAAAAGGAGGTGGGTGTATGGAACAAGCTGCCAGAAGAGGTCGTTAATGCTGAGACTATCCCAATGTTTAAGAAACAGTTAGACAGGTACATGAATAGGACAAGTTTGGAGGGATATGGACCAGGCGCATGGACTAGTGTAGCTGGGACATGTTGGCCGGTGACGGCAAGTTGAGTTGAAGGGCCAGTTTCCACACTGTATCACTCTATTTCTCTGAGTGGCTAAATTCATCTGAAAGCCTTTATTTTTTTAAATGAATGTTTTTTTATAGACTATTAAAGATAAAAAAGTAATGAATCCTATTGCAAACTAGGAATTTTCCTTTGGAAATAACACCCAAGCAACTGAAAACCCCTCAGCCGAGAAATGATTTCCCTCATTATTCCCATCTATACACACCATCACTCCCATCCCTTCAGGTGAATTTTTTAAAACCTACCTACGCCAATAGATCCTTTTAGATAGAGGGTACATTTACATTTCTTCCTACTTTATTTGAGTCAATAGTTATGACCTGTTAAGTCACACTATATCCTTATGGATAGTGGTCCCGCCAGTAGAATCTGTGGATATGCAGAACACACAAAATACAGCACAGGAACAGGTCCTTCAGCTTACGATGCCCGAGCCAAACATGCTGCTATGTTAAACTAACTTCCATTGCCTGCACGTAATCCATTTCTCTGCATTCCTTGCACATCCATGTGCCTACCTAAAAACTCCTTACAAGCCACAATCATATTAGAAAAAGATCAAGGTAGCACTAACTAGTGCTCAGGCAATGTGCAAATCTCCAAAATTTCAGATTTTCCACATCTGCCTTCAGCAGCTAATTATAGGTTTCATCGCAAAAGTTATGCTAGTCTTTAAACAGAATATGGAATTAGAGAAAGAGGCATGCAGCGCCTCAATTCAACATCTCGTTTGAAAGACAGTACCTCCTCAAGCTGAGCACTGATGTGTCAGCATGGATTATGCATTTGAGTCATGCAGCTAATCTTTAACCCATACTCTTCTGATTCAAGTGCAAGATTTCTGATAACTAATCCACTTAGAAAAGAGGAGAAAACAAATTAATTGGCATGGTGACGTAAAACTAAAAATTTTAGTTTTACCCTAAAATTGAACCTCAGAGAAATATATAGCCAATTAATTCTAATATGTTAGCAATGAATACCCTAAAAAGTGGATTACCCCTTGCTCTCATTCTGTGCACAACTGTTGCTGCATTTCACATTGCACATCAACTAGGTCCCTCCAAAAATCCTGAAATTTGTCCAAAATGCATTTAAAGAAAGCATTTGGCTATTTTACACCCAGAAACGAACTAGAATGACACCACAATCGGTTTAGCTAAACTGTTAACAGTTTACTACGGACAAAAAAACGAAAGGGCATCCGCACTCTCAACTACATTCCCTATGGCACATTGAGATGAGCAACACCCACAGGGGAGAGAGGCTACACGGGACAAGGGCTCACCATTCGGAATTAACAACATGATGCTGAAGTTTGGTTCAAGAGATAGAAGACAAGAGAAATACACCTTAAAAACATTGCACCATTTTCTAGGCTATTGCAACCTGCAAAATAATAGGAATTTAGTGTGCTTATTTTGTTGAATTAAGTTATCAATGACAGAAATATTCATAAACATTTAGGAACTTATAGACATTAAAGAAGAATCCTTTTGCTATATTTGATTTTCATAGAAACAAGTTATGAAAAGTTAAAATCCATCAGTTTAATTTTTATAAGAACAAAAATTGTTGAAAATAATCAGCAGATCAGTCACTACCAGCAGAGAAATATTCAGAGATAAGGTTTCAGGCCTTTTCCCTCTCATTGCAATTGGAAAGGCACACCAGCAGAAGGCAACATCTACCATCAAGGATCACCCACCTTCCAGCCGTGCCCTCTTCTTGCTGCTACCATCAGGCAGGAGGTACAGAAGCTTGAAGTCCCACACCTCCTGGTTCAGGAACAGCTACTTTTCTACAGCCATCAGTTTCTTCAACTAACCTGCACAGCTCTACCTCAACAATGGACCCCTCATGCATTAGTGTCGACTTGTTGCTAACTGAGTATTTGCATTCATGTTTTGTTTTGTTTTCAGGGTCTTTTTCTTTTCACTGTCTTGTATAATTTATGTTTTTGAGTGTTATCAGTCTATGTGCCTGTGATGCTGCTGCAAACAAGAGTTTGATTACACCTGTACATCATCGTACGTGCATATGACAATAAACTTTCTATTGCACTACTTGCTTCAGCTTGCATGGTCTGGTTCCCGATTATAACTGATAATTTATTGTGTTATAGTCTATTGTATCTTTATTTGTCTGTTGGTGCATTAATGTGCCAATAAAGCTGCAACAAGTAAGAATTTCATTGTTCCGCTGCAGTGCATATGACTTGAATTCTTCTTGAATTAGACTTGACTTGAGAAGACGAGCGCATTTCAAGTTGTGGAGGAGGGAAAAGGCAAAGGGAGACAGAAGTTGAGGGAGGTACCCTAACAACATTTGAAAAAACATTTGGACAGATACATGAATAGGAAAAGCTTGAAGGGATGTGGGCCAAACGTGGGGAATAAGACTAGCTTAGACGGGGGATCTTGATCGGTATGGATGAGTTAGACCAGGGGCTGTTTCCGTGCTGTACGACTCTCTCCCTTATCTGTGCAATTTAAAACATGCTTGCTTTCTCACTTTTCTAGTCCATTCTCTCCACTGATGCTGCCTGTGACTGAGATCCTTCAGCACTTTGTGTTAGGCTCAGCAGCATCTGCAGTTCCTTGTGTCTCCATTTCCAGTCTGGTGATAGGTTATCGACCTGAAACTAAAACTCTGTTTTTCTCAACACAAATGCTTTCTGACCTGCTGAGTATCTCCAGTGTTTTCTGTCCATCAGGTTTCCAGCATCTGTAGTTTTTGCTTTCAGCTTTTACTTAAGGTCGGTGACATTCTAATTAATTGGCAAATGCAAAGGAAGCAGCTCGAAATCTTACCTCCAGTAAACTAGCACTCCCATAAGGAGAATCAAGCAGACAAATGTCAATGCTGAGACAACCACCAATGGAATTATCCATTCCATCTTACTAGACGGTGAGTAGGGTTGTGTGGCCATACTAGAGGACGACCTATCTTCTGCACAAAAACAGAAAGAGCAAGAAAGTAAAAATGCAAAAATCTTAACTGAAATAAAAATATATAAAACATTATACATAGAATACAGCATGAACTTGCTTCAATACGAACAGCAGAACCATCTCACCAGGGGTTATCTATCTGCATGGTTATTGAACGTCAGTCTTGAGGTTACAGAGATTTAAAACGCATTAAGTACCATAATTATTCAAATTAATTCCTCAATCAAAATCCGGTAGTTATCATATTGCTGTTTGTGGGAGATTGCACTGTATAAGTTGGCTGTAGCGTTTCCTCCATTCATATAATTACACTTAACATACGCTTCAGTGGTTGTAACATTCCTTGGGAATACTAAAGCTATGAAAGGCACAACGTAGATGCAACTCTTTCTATACAACAGTAATAATCTTGAGCTCAAAATGTCACACAACGTTCTACAGCTATTCTTTGTTGCAATAACATTTACACTATTTTCCTGTAAACTGCAATAAGATGCAAACACCATAAAGGCTAAATTTAGTCTCAAGACCAACAATTCAAGCACCAAGGATAAGCAACGGCATATGTAAGCTTGGAGAGCAATTGCTTGTTGTCACTTGGAAAATCCTTTATTATTGATGGAGTTAATGCCCGACAGCAGGTGCGCTACCAAGGTGGTAATAAGACAATGTTGACAGTGAGTTTCTGTGATGTATGAGTGCAGCCATACACTTCCAATTCTTAATGCTTCTGGCATTCTACGGCAAGCAGAAATCCAATATTGCTTTGCAGAGAAACACAGGCAGTCAAATATTTAGTTTTAAGCACCTCTTATTTCACAATTTTAGTCATTATCATTCAACATGCTTCCAGCTGTCAAGACTTAAACTCTTGATTTCCTTCCATTGACCACTCCATCCCTCTCATTCTTTAAAACACCAAGATTTTTTACTTGGTTTATGATAATCTGATCCAATAAGTCTTCCTGTGCCTTGGTACCAAATTTGGTTTTATATTGTTCCTGCGAACATTTTACAATGTTAAATGTGCTATATTAATGGATTTTGGAGTTATGGCATTTGGTTTGGCTAACAAGTATATTAATCTTTGTTTATATATCTGCTGAAATCTGGGTAAAATACCTTGGCGCCCAGCTTTCAAGAGAGAGCTAGATAAGGCTCTTAAAAATAGCGCAGTCAAGGGAAATGGGGAGAAGGCACGAACGGGGTACTGATTGGGGATGATCAGCCAAAATCACATTGAATGGCAGTGCTGGCTTGAAGGGCCGAATGGCCTACTCCTGCACCTATTGTCTATTGTCTAATGGTGACCCCAGTTTCCAACGTGCACATGGCTTTGCATGGAATCTGTATTCTGGTATAGTAAAGACGTGCAGCTACAAGCTAACAAGGCCTGTGGCTAATGCTGCATTCTGTGGCTGGACAGACTGACATCACTCATTGTACGAATGCTGCCAACATCACTCTGGAAAATAATAGCCTCTGAAGGGATTTTGAGGTTGGCACAACACTTCTGTAACTTTCCATTCAGTAGATTACTGATGTCCTGCCTCAGGGAAGTAGCAGCAGCAGCTCGGCAGAATTAGATTCTGATGTCCTCTCTCAGGGTGACAGCTCACTTTGTGCCCACAGTGCTCTTCAGATCTTTGGATAAGACTGGTGCTAGTTGTAACAAGGCAGCGTTGTCAGCCACTCAGTCCACAACTGGGCCAAGCCAATGGATATTTTTAAAGCAGAGATTGACAGATTCTTGATTATTAAGGGTGTCAGTGGTTATGGGGAGAAGGCAGGAGAATATGGTTGAGAGGGAAAGATAGATCAGCCATGTTTGAATGGTGGAGTAGACTTGATAGGCCAAATGTCCTAATTTTGCTCCTATAACTTATGAACTCCAGCATCCGTCCACCATCTTGGCTCTAGCCATTGAGTGGGTGCTATGTACAAGTTGTGAGACAGGCACTGAGGTGACAATTCAAAGTTTATAGCAGATACAAGGAACTGCAGATGCTGGTTTACAAAAAAAGAACAAAGTGCTGGAGTAACTCAACAAGTCCGGCGACATCTCTGAAGAACATGGATAGGTGACAGCTCAGGCCAGGACCCATCTCCCGCCTGAAAGACTCAAGGTTTGTATGGTTTCATGCCTGACTGGCTGTTTAAACTATTCAGCATGGGTCCTGTATTCAAGATCTGTGCACACCAGGACCTTGAGCTAATCAGCATCAGAAGAGAACTGTATCATGATGGGGATTTGGGTTTTGCTTTATGAGTAATCACTTGTGGAGGTGTGCATTGTTGCGAGGTCAACGTGTAATGATGCTCCTGAATTGCTTTTGAAATTGGTGAGCACACCTTTATGACTCAACACTGCGTTTATGGTAATAAACTCCCACAGTGTTGTTAGGTGGGCAGCTCCAGCATATTGAATGAGCCAGCGCATGGGATGGAGTGTGACTTGGAGTCCACCTTCAGTGTAGGCATTGGAGTGACAATGCGATCGCTGACTTACTTTTCTAGGTGGGGGAGGGACCGAGTACTTTAGGTGGCCTGGTAAAGAAGTCCTAGTGAGCTTTTGTACATGGTGTGTTGGAGGCATTGTGTTGATATTAGACTGCGGTTCATTATCAAGGTGTTCAATGCTAACAGCGATTCTGCAGGTTATTGTGTGATGAATTAGTTGAGACATCCTCACCACCTTTATGGCAAAGACACTGTGGAACATGTTCAATACGTGAACATATTGTTGCACATATTCTGCAGCTAATCTGGCTTACGTCTTGCAAATGATTATAAATCTTCACAAATGCAGAGTTGATCTCTTCACTGCTCTATTACCTGCAGTGTTACTTGACCATCCCAGGTTGGATCCTGCAGGGTGAGATTGGTCCTCGATTATTCTGGTGGCCTTGCCGAGGCTGTGTGAAGTGTAGATGAAGTCAGTGGAAGGGAGGCTGGCTTGTGTGATGGTCTGGGCTACGTCCACAACTCTCTGCAATTTTATTTCATGTGGATTACTGCTCATTATTGCATTTTCTGCATATGTGTGGTTGAGTTTCCTCACTGTTTTCTAAAAGAGACTTTATTTAAAATTCATTTTAAGTATTGTGCTGTAATTTCTGTAATGTTCAAAATACCACAGGCAGTGTGCCATGTTAACGACAATAACGATTTAGTTGTTATTTTAGCGCCTGAGTGTTGGGATGCAAATGCAAAATGCATCATATGTGCTTGCGGATGATACAGGGATAATACAGAATTCATCCTTGGTTGGAAATGTCTTCTTCCATTGAAAGCCGCGGGAAAGGAACTTGCTGATACCTCGGTATTTGTTAAATGGAACAATATCCAGGATTTGATCTACCTGAACCAACACTCAGCTATGTTCATCCATCCCTCCACCCATGATTCCACAGAGCTAATAATAAAACGGTTGTTCTGCGAAGGACACAGTTTTAATGTAATATCACTCAATGAGAAATTATCGGGATGGAGTCAGCCAATTACATTACACACGGCCTCATTCTATTATCTCAATGGTAACTAAGACCAAATGGTGGGCCGCCAATCCAATCCTCCAAATTTGTTCTTTGTAGGAAGGTACTGCAGATGCTGGTTTAAATCGAAGATAGATACAAAATGCTGGAGTAACTCAGCGGGGCAGGCGGCATCTCTGGAGAGAAGGAATGGGTGATGTTTTGGGTTGAGACCCTTCAGAAGGGTCTTGACCCGAAACGTCACCCATTCCTTTCCTCCAAGTTTTTCTGCTGGGAACCATGAAAATAAAATGATGTCTACATTTTAGCACTGCTTTCAATTAAGGACAGATAGTTAATTAGAACATAGCCATTTCATCTTCAAGCTGGTCATTTCTTGGTTTATCCTGTTCAATTGAGATGAGCATAACAAAGTATCCTGAAGCTCCACTACAGAGCTGAAGCACGACTGGAGGTATTGTCTTTCAGACAACGCATGAAGTTGTGGTGTTGGAGCATCTCAGTGGGACAGGCAAATGAATCACCTGTCCATTCCCTCCTTCTGCCTGTGGATGAAATGGACAGGCAATGTTTCAGACCAGTCGCCCTTCTTCAGACCAGTCGCGACCTGAAACGTTGCCTGTTCATTGCCTCCACAGATGCCGCCTGACCCACCAAGTTCCTCCAGCACTTTCTGTTTTTCTCAATATTCCAGCATCTGAAATTCCTTGTGTCTCTATAAAGTATATCAGCTAGATGTAAATGTTCCAATGACATTATTTCAAAGAAGGCAGGGGAAACCTTCTCCAGTCACTTGGCTAATATATATTCCTCAAATTAACATTTGCGGAGTAAACAGATTACCGGATCTTCATCAGATTGCTGACGGTGGTGACAAGCTCACAGATTGTTTTCTTTATTACCACCGTCATCACACTTCAAAAAAAGTACAACCGCAATTTGGAACAATCTAAAAGTGACATAAAAAAGGCTGTAAAAGTGCAAATTTTCTCTTTCGTTTTAATCGTTTACATTTAATTCTAAATGGTTTAAAGCCTTTTTTTCAAATTGATAGGGAAATATGACTAGAAATTGTAATAGCAAAAAGAGTGTTGATACATTAATGGATGACATGTCCATAAAAGTAGAGCAACATGAGCTGCTGTTCAAGAAGGAACTGCAGATGCTGGAAGATCGAAGGTACACAAAAATGTTGGAGAAACTCAGCGGGTGCAGCAGCATCTATGGAGCGAAGGAAATAGGCGACGTTTCGGGCCGAAACCCTTCTTCAGACTGATGGGGGGTGGGGGGGAGAAGGAAGGAAAAAGGGAGGAGGAGGATCGCAAGGGCGGGGGGATGGGAGGAGACAGCTCGAGGGTTAAGGAAGGGGAGGAGACAGCAAGGGCTAGCAATACTGGGAGAATTCAACGTTCATGCCAGCCGGACGCAAGCAACCCAGGCGGAATATGAGGTGCTGTTCCTCCAATTTCCGGTGTTGCTCACTCTGGCAATGGAGGAGACCCAGGACAGAGAGGTCGGATTGGGAATGGGAGGGGGAGTTGAAGTGCTGAGCCACCGGGAGTTCAGGTAGGTTATTGCGGACTGAGCGGAGGTGTTCGGCGAAATGATCGCCCAACCTCCGCTTAGTCTCCCCGATGTAAATCAGCTGACATCTAGAGCAGCGGATGCAGTAGATTAGGTTGGAGGAGATACAGGTGAACCTTTGTCGCACCTGGAACGACTGCTTGGGTCCTTGAATGGAGTCGAGGGGGGAGGTGAAGGGACAGGTGTTGCATTTCTTGAGCTGCTTATCACTTGCTGTTGAATGGCAGAGATCATTTTAAATTCAGTTCCCATCAGACAGCTTGGAGGGTTGAAATGGCTGCTGCTGATCTGATTTTACTTTCCACTGGAGTTGACAGTTGGCTGACTTCATACCATGAGTTTCTCACTGAATATATTACGTCTATCCTCCAATCTTGCATATATTATAGAAGCACCAGCTTCCGTGATATCCACAGCATACGCAGCAGGCACACAAATGATGGAAATTGTCGAGAAATCGAGCAGCCGTTTGTTGCACAAGGAAATAGGAGCAAAGACTTTAGGTTAATTATCTTAAATCAGAAAATTTCTGTAGAAAAGTCACTAAACTGAAATGTTGACTAATATTCTCTCTCCACAAATTCTGCCCAATTTAAGTAATACTATAATTTGCATGATCTGATCAACAGGCATAGACGCAACAAATAGAACCTGGAATTCTTGCTCTGACCATCCAGCAACTACTAGTTGTCTAGGTTGTTAAAATTCTCGTGCTTTGCTAGATAAATTATCCGTTTGGTTGGAATAAATGTGGTAATGAACATTCAGGCGTCAGAGTGTACAGGCCAGTTAATAGTCCAGTGGAACTTTCTGCCCATTAGACCATTAATTAGCCTACACTCCTCTATATCCTCTGACTATTTTGGAATAAAATGTGGTTCTGATCAAAATCAATTTTAATTTGTACAATTTTAAGATATATTGATTATATCTGGCAGCCTAATATCCCAGATATATACAAAATAGGTGCAAATATCTTTTATTAGAGGGAATATAATGCATGGAATGGAATGGATTGGATACAAATAGTCCATTTAGCCGATCTACCAACATTAAGAGCTAGAGAAGACGCTACGTGCTGGGGTAACTCAACAGGCCAGGCAGCATCTCTGGAGAACATGGATAGGTGACGTTTCGATTTAGGAACGTCACCTAACCATGTTCGCCAGAGATGCTGCCTGGTCCGCTGAGTTACTTCAGCAGTTTATGTCTTCTTTAGTATACTAGTATCTGGAGTTCCTTGTTTCAACATTAAGAGCTAACTCCAATGAAAGGTGGAAATAAAAACAAAATTGGGATGTTGAAACATTAAAATAAAAACTGAAACTGCAAGAAGAACTTACAAAGAAGCTTGCATAAATCATCAAGAACTTTCAAATTAAAGTCATAATAATTCTATTCTATTCTAAATTCTAAATAGATTTTTTCAAGACAATGTGGATGAGGCCAAAGTAAAAACAGGAGAAATATTCATCCGAAGTGTTGTGGGTTGTCAAAACACTTCAGATGTTATTGGCAGAATGAGAAAATTCTTCCTATGAGGAGTTTAACTTCTATCATTTCTAGAGTTATTTAGTCTTTCATCTGTTTTTTTTTATTTTGTATGCAGGACATTCTTTCAAATGCAATTCAAGAGGGTCAAGAGTGTTTTATCGTCATATGTCCCAGATAGAACAATGAAATTCTTACTTACTGCAGCACAACAGAATATGTAAAGAAAGTACAATTGCTCAGTTATTGAAAACAAAAGTGGTTTACTAATTAAACATCTACATGCTCTTGTCGTTATAGTTTCACACTGGTTTTATTGGGTAATGTAGTCTGATGCAATTATTTAGAGCAAGGAAATAATATGCTCTATTATGCTCTTTCATAATTTTAGCTGAAGTAAAATGTATTTTCCCTTACCTCTTACACCACTGCCAACACTCTCTGGGCAGGTGACTTGGGTCCAGACCCCTGCTGGTGCCTGTCTGTGGCTGAACCCTGCTGCCAGTGTATATGCCAATCATCATTTATTGAGCTGGCAGATAAGGATTTGGTCTGCTCGTTTGGATAGAAGACTAATTTTGCACCTGCCAATCTGTTAATTTTGCCAGCAAGAGAATATAAATAATTTCTCAAATGCTGTGCACACACCCCAACCTCATTGTCGAAGTCATTTTAGTTAACTCATTGTGTAGGAAGGAACTGTAGATGCTCGCTTAAACCAAAGATAGACACTAAATGCTGGAGTAACTCAGCGGGACAGACAGCAGAAGGAATCAGTGACATTTCGGGTCGAGACCCTTCTTCAGACTCATTGCATTACAAGAAATTATAGCTCAGAAGGCCAATTTTAATTTGCTGAAATTTGCTGACAGTTGGCTCAAATAGTGACTGTAACATGGGCCTGGTACATTTAATAAACTTTTAATGTTGATGCTCCAGCCAGTTCTCATCCTCCCCCAACCCTTCGCCAATCCCTTCACCAAATCTCAACCATTTTACAATTGTCTTTCACTAAACAGGCAAAATGGCTGCTTATTTCAAGTAAAGATCCCCAATCTGATGTATATGGATACATGGGACAGGACCTCACTTGCTATTTTCAGATAGCACTGTGGAATAGGAACTGTGATTTTCAACTAGTTTTACAGGCAAGACAGCTATAAGTTCACCAAAAAGTTGTTCAAAAATGATTTTCACAAGGTTGGGAGGTGCTGGAATGTGACAGCTGTCTGTAAAACAATAACCATGGCACTGTCACCCTGGGCCCTACTCCTCATCCTCCATCATGACTGATGTTCCTATTTACAGCAATTCTATTTAAAGGAAGTGTGTTCTCAAAGTTGCTTTATCCACAGCTTGGAACAGATAAAATACCAGATAAAATCTACTCATGGGATTCCAGTTCCTGATTGCAATAAACATTCTGTTGTAAAACTCTTTCCCCATTCAACTAATTTTGAAATACCTTGTACATATTTATTAGGATTGTACATATTTAGAGAGATTCTGATCCGTAACATCACCGGTGCATTCCCTCCATAGATACTGACTGACCCGCTGAGTTATTCCAGCCTTTTGTGTGTCTCTTGTGTCTACTGGACTCTGGTCTTGTCTGGGGGGGGGGGGGGGGGGGGGAATGGAATGGAGGAGGACGGCCAAAATTTTTTTGTGCCTTCCACCACAGTGATGAATGCTGTGGTGGATGTTTATGTTACATGTTGTGTCCTGTTTATGCATTTTATTATTTTGTTATCCCATCTTTATGCTTTGTATGGAACTGATTTTTAAATTATGTAAAGCACTTTGGGGTCAATGAGAATTGACTATAAATGTGCTATATAAATAAACTTATTATTATTATTATTATTATTTACATATTTATTAGGTCTGATTTTCAACTGAATGTGAAAATTACCTTGCTATCATAGCACTAAATATTTATTGATTTGACATTCAAGTAATGCATTGGTTGTTCTGAGAAAGCTGTTCTACACCTTCACCAACTAATTCTACTAATAATATGTCAGTGGATTTGTTCTAGAATTGGAGGACAAAGTCAATGGAGGTGCAAATATTGTTGATCAGTTTACCTTAAAGAGACAACCACAAACTAGTGAGATGAAAAGAACATCTCTCTTTCGCAAAAGAACTGATAAAACTGGTTGGGAAAAATCAAATTTTATACGTTTCTTACTGGGTAAATTATACAAACATTTCAGGCATTATGTTTACATTTAATTTGCTTAATGTAACGTCTCACATTCACTACAATATGACTGAATAAACAACAATTAGGAATGGGAGCAGGAGTGGTCCTTATGATTTCTTGATACCGGATGAAACCATAAAATAAGATCAAGATTGATTTAAATTTGGGATTAACTTTATTTTCCTGTCTGTTCCTCATGAACTTTAACTAATTGCCCAAAAACCTATCCCAATCTTAAATATTTTCAATGGCCCAAGTCTCCACAACTTTGGAATTGGCAAATTGGCAAATTCCAAAGATTTACGACTATTTCCTTCTCACCCTCTCTGTCTTAAATTGGAAATATCTTGATCTGATACCAGGCCCTCACATGGAACAAGCTGAACAAGATGCCAAGAGTATCACTTATCTACCTGCACATAACCTATTTCCCCCCATTCTCAGCATAACCATATACTCATCTAATAGACTCTCAAACACCAGTAGTGCATCTGCTTCAGCCCTCGCCCCCTGCAGTGCTTTCCAGGCACTCACCGCACTCTGTGCAAAACAAAACGTGCCCCCGCACATCTCTTTTAACTTTGCCCCTCTCACCTTAAAGCTAAGCTGTCTAGATTTTGATTTTTCGATCCCGGGAAAAAGATTCTGACTGTCTACACTATCTATGCCTCTCATAATTTTCTATCTTCTATCACGTCTCCCCGCAACCTCAGGTGTTCCAGGGAAAACAATCCAACTCTGTCCAAACTTTCCCTGTAGCTAATATCCCCAAATCCAGGCATCATTCTGGTAAACCTCTGCATCCTTTCCAAAGCCATTCTAGACTTCCCCCTGTGGGAAACATCCTCTCAGTATCTCTCCTGGCAAAGTCCCTTGGAATTTAATATGCTGTAATAAGATTACCTTTTATTTTTCTAAACTCCAATATGTACAAGCACAATCTACTCCATCATTCCCCATATGCCAACTCTCTCATCCCTGAAATCAAGACATGGAATATACTCTAAAGTGGCTCCAAATACAAGAATAAGCATTCTTAAACACCGCACATAGTAGTTTTGTGAATAATCTCAGCGACGACTTGTAACGTTGCAGAAATACGTCCCTATTTTTCTACACCACTTCTGTTGTTAAACATTAAAAAGTGCAACATATCAACTATTAAAAAGAATCCCAAAGGAACATTAACTAACTGCTGAAGAAAATTTGAAAGAAACTAACCTGGATCCACCAGAACAAATGTGTTTTCAGCTGAATTCTCTCGTCCCATTTCGTTCCATGTTTTTGAAGGAGGTGTTGGATTGACTGGAATTCGAACTGGATAGCTTTCTGTTGCTGCAACTTTGGATGACGTTTCCGTCAGTTCAATAGTCGGTTCTGGAAAGGTGGTATTTTCCTGAACAACAGTTGTGTTTGAAAGGTCTAGGTCATTGGTCGGGTTTGTATCATTTTTTGTGGGACTACTTGAATCTCCAGGTGATGTACCTGATTCAGTCTCATTTTGTGTCTCAGTAGTAGTCACATTCACAAGGTTCTCCTCTTTTACTATAGCATCTTTCCCTGAACTTTTTTCTTCATTTTCTTCTTCGTCACCCTCTCCTTCTTCTCCCTCTCCTTTCTCACCTTCATTTTCTTTCTTTTCGTCTTCACTTTCTGTCTCACCAGTTTTGTTCACCGCAGAGCCACCCTCTGAGCCTGGGGACGACAAGGCTTCAGTCGTTGAGACAACAGGCCTCGCTCGGTGCTTAGTGGTTGAAGAAACAGACGGAAGGCGGGTAGGCCACACAGTAGAAGGAAAGGAAGGAACAACACCACCACCAAAACCAAGGCTTGCAAGCAAAGTGCTCGTTACCACAGACGCTACAGTAGTCTGGCTTCCACTGGTTGAAGGGCCCATGCCAGTTGCCATGGAAACAAAGGGCAAAGTTAGACCAGAAGAAGTCCAGGTAGATGACCCGGAGCTGATGGGGGCCATGTCAGCTGAAGCAGCAGGAGAGGCTGTAGGCTTCAGTGAAGCATCAAGCAAATATGTAAGGGAAACAAAATATACTGGGTAAGTAGAAATACTGGACAAACCACCCTGGTACCCATTATTAGAGGAGCTTTCTAGAGATGATTAATGACTATCCTACTTTCACTATTGTCAAAACCTTTCGGTGATAATTTTGTCTCTTCAGCAATGGGGACCTCACTTTCATGAAATTAATAGCAAGTCAGATATCATAACACAAGCTTCCCATTGAGTCCATGATTTCTTTCAGTGGTTCCATTTACTTTCCGAATCCTGCATTAGTACCAAAAACAAATTTGCTCATGTTCAATTAAATTCTTTCTCTGCCCGTAAACGTATTTAACAGCAGAATAAGCCGCAAGCAGAGATGAGATCTGAGGTAACAGATCCTGAGGCTCTGCCGTGGAATTCTGTTGGAGGTTTGTTGTTATCAAAGGCCTTTAAGCTATATTTAAATGTCTCTGATAGTCATGCTTAAGACATTTAAAATCTGCTCAAATGGACAAATAATTAAATTGAATGAAAATGATTTAAAACATAAAGAGTATATTTAACAAAAGCACATAAGTATTAGAAATTAATTAAAACATCAAGATAAAGTAAAATAAGTATACCCCTTACCAACACTTAACTTTGTATCCAGTGTCAGTGACACCATTCTCCCCAGCACAGTGTGACCAATATCCAGCCCTTTTACTTAATACATCAGTGATCTGTCACTAGGCTCAAACTTGGGTGTAACAGTTAAACACAAGGTGAGATGTGTTCACGTGACCTCCAGCTTATCTTGAACTTCAAATATTTAAGCAACACACTTGTGGACATGCTTCACAGTGAGCAGTGGCTAGCGAGTGGTTCTCAAAGGCATTGCTTCCACCAGGTAAGTACATGTGGACACAAAGAACTGCAGATTCTGTTGTACAAAAAAAGACATAAAGCACTGGAGTAACTCAGCAGGCAGGCAGCATCCATGGATACTGAAGAAGAATCTTGACCTGAAATGGGGGGGGAGGGGGAAGGAGGGGAACAGCTGAGGCTCTAAAAGGCGCTGGTGAGGCCGCATTTGAAATATTGTGAGCAGTTTTAGGCACTATATCTGAAGAAGGAGGTGCTGGCTCTAGAGAGGGTCCAGAGGAGGTTTACAAGAATGATCCCGGGAATGAGTAGGTTAACCTACGATGAGCGTTTGTTGGCACTGGGTCTGAAGTCACTGGGGTTTAGAAAAATGAGGGGGGGCCATCATTGAAACATACAGAATAATGAAAGGCTTGGATGTGGAGAGAATGTTTCCACTAGTGGGAGAGTCATAACCTTAAAATTAAAGGACCCGATGAGGAGAAATTTCTTTAATTAGAGGGTGATGAATCTGTGGAATTCTTTGCCACAGAAGGCTGTAGGGAAGAGATAGCTAGATTTTTGATCAGCACGGGTCAGAGGTTATGGGTAGAAGGCAGGAGAATGGGATTAGGAGGGAGAGATAGATCAACCATGATTGAACGGCGGATTAGACTTGATGGGCCGAATGGTCTAATACTAATCTTATCACTTATGACCTCATGAAGGAGGGAAACTCCAGCTCAAGTCATTCCTATATTTATGGAAGAGAGGCAACATGTGCATGTGTGGAATGTCAAAGATATTCCACCCATGCTCCATTTTCCAAGCAGAATATTTCAGATTTCCATCAAAGGAACAGTTACCATTAGATGACGGTGTTTAAGAGGGAACTGCAGATGCTGGAGAATCGAAGGTTACACAGAAAAGCTGGAGAAACTCAGCGGGTGCAGCAGCATCTATGGAGCGAAGGAAATAGGCAACGTTTCGGGCCGAAACCCTTCTTCAGACTGATCAGGGGTGGGGGTGGGTGGGGACAAGAAAGGGAAAAGGAGTAGCCGGAAGGCTGGAGGGTGGGAGGAGACAGCAGGGGAGCTGAGGAAGGGGAGGAGACAGCAAGGACTAACAGAATTGGGAGAAGTCGATGTTCATGCCCCCGGGGTGCAGACTCCCCAAACGGAATATGAGGTGCTGTTCCTCCAATTTCCGGTGCTGCTCGCTGTGGCCATGGAGGAGACCCAGGACAGAGAGGTCGGAGGCGGAGTGGGAAGGGGAGTTGAAGTGCTGAGCCACCGGGAGGTCAGCTTGGTTATTGCGGACCGAGCGGAGGTGTTCGGCGAAACGATCGCCCAACCTCCGCTTGGTCTCACCGATATAGATCTGCTGACATCTAGAGCAGCGGACGCAATAGATGAGGTTGGAAGAGATGCAGGTAAACCTCTGTCGCACCTGGAACGATTGCTTGGGTCCTTGAACGGAGTCGAGGGGGGAGGTAAAGGGACAAGTGTTGCATCTCTTGCGGTTGCAAGGGAAAGTGCCCGGGGAGGGGGTGGACCGAGAGGGAAGGGAAGAATTGACAAGGGAGTTATGGAGGGAGCGGTCTTTGCGGAAGGCAGATATGGGGGGAGATGGGAAGATGTGGCGAGTAGTGGGGTCACGTTGGAGGTGGCGAAACTGACGGAGGATTATTTTTTGTATGTGACGGCTGGTGGGGTGAAAGGTGAGGACTAGGGGGACTCGGCCCTTGTTGCGAGTGCGGGGATGGGGAGAGAGAGCAGTGTTGCGGGGTATGGAAGAGACCCTGGTGCGAGCCTCATTTATGGTGGAGGAGGGGAACACCCGTTCCCTGAATAGTGAGGACATTTCAGATGTCCTGGTGTGGAACGCCTCATCCGTGGAGCAGATGCGGCGTAGACGGAGGAATTGGGAGTAGGGGATGGAGTCCTTACAGGAAGCAGGGTGGGAAGAAGTGTAGTCCAGATAGCCATGGGAGTCAGTGGGTTTATAGTGTATGTCGGTTAGAAGTCTATCACCTGCAATGGAGATAGTGAGGTCAAGGAATGGTAGGGAAGTGTCGGAAATGGTCCAGGTGTATTTCAGTGCCGGGTGGAAATTAGTGGTGAAGTGGATGAAGTCAGTCAGTTGTGTGCGGGTGCAGGAGGTGGCACCAAAGCAGTCGTCGATGTAGCGGAGGTAGAGGTTGGGGATAGGGCCCTGGTATGTATTGAACAAGGATTGCTCGACGTAACCTACAAATAGGCAGGCATAGCTGGGGCCCATGCGTGTGCCCATAGCTACGCCTTGTATTTGGAGGAAGTGGGAGGAGTCGAACGCGAAGTTGTTGAGGGTGAGGACCAGCTCCGCTAGGCGGAGGAGAGTGTCAGTGGCTGGGTATGGGTTGCTTCTCTGGTAAACCCACTGACTCCCATGGCTATCTGGACTACACTTCTTCCCACCCTGCTTCCTGTAAGGACTCCATCCCCTACTCCCAATTCCTCCGTCTACGCCGCATCTGCTCCACGGATGAGGCGTTCCACACCAGGACATCTGAAATGTCCTCACTATTCAGGGAACGGGGGTTCCCCTCCTCCACCATAAATGAGGCTCGCACCAGGGTCTCTTCCATACCCCGCAACACTGCTCTCTCTCCCCATCCCCGCACTCGCAACAAGGGCCGAGTCCCCCTAGTCCTCACCTTTCACCCCACCAGCCGTCACATACAAAAAATAATCCTCCGTCAGTTTCGCCACCTCCAACGTGACCCCACTACTCGCCACATCTTCCCATCTCCCCCCATATCTGCCTTCCGCAAAGACCGCTCCCTCCATAACTCCCTTGTCAATTCTTCCCTTCCCTCTCGGTCCACCCCCTCCCCGGGCACTTTCCCTTGCAACCACAAGAGATGCAACACTTGTCCCTTTACCTCCCCCCTCGACTCCGTTCAAGGACCCAAGCAATCGTTCCAGGTGCGACAGAGGTTTACCTGCATCTCTTCCAACCTCATCTATTGCGTCCGCTGCTCTAGATGTCAGCAGATCTATATCGGTGAGACCAAGCGGAGGTTGGGCGATCGTTTCGCCGAACACCTCCGCTCGGTCCGCAATAACCAAGCTGACCTCCCGGTGGCTCAGCATTTCAACTCCCCCTCCCACTCCGCCTCCGACCTCTCTGTCCTGGGTCTCCTCCATGGCCACAGCGAGCAGCACCGGAAATTGGAGGAACAGCACCTCATATTCCGTTTGGGGAGTCTGCACCCCGGGGGCATGAACATCGACTTCTCCCAATTCTGTTAGTCCTTGCTGTCTCCTCCCCTTCCTCAGCTCCCCTGCTGTCTCCTCCCACCCTCCAGCCTTCCGGCTACTCCTTTTCCCTTTCTTGTCCCCACCCCTGATCAGTCTGAAGAAGGGTTTCGGCCCGAAACGTTGCCTATTTCCTTCGCTCCATAGATGCTGCTGCACCCGCTGAGTTTCTCCAGCTTTTCTGTGTAACCATTAGATGACTGATGACTTGCAAGCCACCTTGTGGCTGGCTGAGGAATTGCATTTGCCATCGGCAACCAGCATCCGCAATTCCTTCTGACACATTTTGTCTGCTCCACTGTGAAATTGCCTCAAGGTATGCCTACTTTGAAGAAGTTCTCCTCCCTCTCCCTGACTCAGTCTCGACCTGAAAGAAGGGTCTCGACCTGAAACGTCACCCATTCCTTCTATCCAGAGATACTGCCTGTCCCACCGAGTTACTGCAACATTTTGTGTCTATCTTCGGCAACAAGACTTCTGCAGTCATAAGAGATTGCAGATGCTGGAGCCTTGAGCCAAAACACAAAGTGCTGGAGGATTTTAGCAGGTCAGGCAGTGTCTTGGCAGGGAATGGACAGATGACAATTTGGGTTAGGACTCTTCTTCAGACTGATGAAGTGGAGGGGAAGAAAGCTGCAAATGACCAGTGGGGATGGAGGTGGGGGTGCTGGGTGGGTCTAAACTGCACCCATTTGTCAACCATCCCCCATCACCTGTTTTCACCCATCAGTTACCAGGATTTTCGGCACCCACACCTCTCTCTTTATCAGCTTTCGCCCTCGTACTCTATCAGTCTGAAGACCCAAATGTCGCATGCCCAATAAATAAGCTTTATTAGCTCGTAAAAAAGTGAGAAAAAACATCTTACTAAGTGGGCTGGAATTAGGTGGGAGATGCTGGCAGTCGTTCCATATGAAACTGATGGTACTTTTCCTCTAACTGCCACTAAGTTCAGGACTCATCCAAATTGTAAAGCTGACTTAAATGCTGCTCTCTGTCAGCCATTGCTTGACCACACGCTTGGTTTGGGTGCCTTATGGAGTCCAGCAACACTATGTTAATTTGGGCAATTTTCCAGCATTTACACAGGGAAAAATCCGGAAGTGGCGGTGCTGTTGAACGACTGCGGCTTGCCTGCAGTCCGTCTGTTTTTACTTTTTTGTGTTGGTTTTTTTGTCTTGTTTAGTTTAATATTTGGTTATTAGGTTGTGTTATGTGGGGGGGGGGGCTGAAACAGGGCTTTCTGTCTCTCCCTTCGGGGGAATGCGACTTTTTCTTGTCATATCCCCCTTCTCTGCCTCCGTCTGCGCTGAGGCCTAATGGCGGAGCTGGTGGCCTCCAACCTGCGACCGACCTCAAGGCTCCGGAGGTGGAGCCCGCCAGGACTCACCGACTCGGCGCTCTGGTGAGGGCGGCCCAGCGCGGGGCTGGGACGGTGCCGGCTGAGACGCTCCGGTGGCAGCGGCACGGCTCGGCTCTCTGGTGGGGGCGGCCCGGCGCGGGGCTGACACACTCTGGTGGCAGCGGTACGACTCGAGGCTGTGACGGCGCTCCGGTGGCTGAGGCGGCGGCGACCTGAATCTGGGGCTCGGCCGCGGGCCAGTGGACGACATCGTCGGGAGCTCGCAGGTCACAGGCTGGTGCCTGTTTTCCGGAGCTCCCGCGGCAACAGCTGCGTCTGCTGGACTGGAGGGCGGAAGCTTCGACCACCTCGGGCCGCGGAGTTGAACCGTCCTGTTCGCGGAGCTCGGTGACCCGCGGGACTGACTTACCATCGCCCGGTGGGGTATCGCCTCAGTGCAGAGGGAGAAGAGGAGGGAAGAGACAGTAACCCTAAGATTTTTGCCTCCATCACAGTGAGGAGGTGCCTGGTGAACTCACTGTGGTGGATGTTAATTTGTGTTTATTGTGTGTTTTGTAGTTTATTATTACATGTATGGCTGCAGGCAACAACATTTCATGTATGGCTGCAGGCACCAACATTTCGTTCAGACCGAAAGGTCTGAATGACAAATAAAGGATCTAAGTTGTTTTTTTCTAAGTTTAAATGCCAACACAAGCAGCAGCAGGGTTAGGTCTAGTGCAGGTGAAAAACTTCATTAATTTGAATGGAGAGGAATGGCTACAAAGGAGCAACGTAGGTATCAGGATATTAAATTAATTAATTAATCCCCCCACCCTGCCCAACATTTTGTGTTCTTAATTGTTGTAGTTTTTGTTCAGTTTTTTAAAACTCTAATTATTATTTTCATTTGATTATTAATCATTTTTTGAATGCTTCTGAATGGCACTCTCCTGGGTGTCAGGGGCATTCAGATACTTGAGTTTGAGACACAAGGAACTGCAGATGCTTTCATCTGCTGGAGTGTGAAGAAAGGTTCCAACCCAAAAAGTTGCCTGTCCATTCCCTCCAGCATGCTGCCTGACCCGCTGAGTTACTCCTGCACTTAACATTTTAATGTGTAGGAAGGAACTGCAGCGGCTGGTTTACACCAGAGATTTTGTACCTATCTGAACTTTTTAAGTTTGGACTGATTGGCTGACTGTCTAAGCTAGTAAGATGCCTGAGCCAGATGTCAAAGATTTCCAGCTGTTTCATGGGTAGGCTTGTTGTGGTTACAATGAACAAGCTCGCATTAATACATTTTGCTGCCATCTGCTGGAAAACACTGGAGGAAGCAACACAAGACGCTGAACAATTGAGTAGGAAGCACTGCTCACCTTTGAACACAAAAAAACTGTCTCCTCCACTTGTTACTGATTCACTTACAAAAAAGTGTTTTTATAATAAAACACATTTTCATGCAAGTCTATCACTGAACCTCCGAATAAAACATAACAAGGAGAATAATAATCAGTGGCTAATACTGATCATATGTTTATTACTCTATTTTAGATTTCAGTTTTTTGAAGCGGTGACCAGGATGATGATAGGAAGGTGGTAGGCATTATCCACATGGAACCGAATAAGGCTTTTGAGAAGGCTCCACATAGTAGTCTGGATTGGAAGGTGAGATCTTGTGGGATCCAGAGCGAGTGGCCAAGTGGACTCAAACTTAATTTGATGGTAGGTGGATGAAAGTTGTTTCTCAGATTGGTAGCCTGTAACCAGTGGTGTGCTGCAGGGATCGGTACTGGGTTCCCTGCTATTTGTCATATATGTTAACGTTTTGGATGAGAATGTAGGTGGCATGATTAGCAAGTTTGCAAATGGCATCAAAATCGGTGGTGTGCTGGACAGAGAAGAAGGTTATCTAAGGTTCTTTGTCAACTGGGAAAGTGGGCAAAGGGATGGCAGATAGAAGTTAGACAAGTGAGAAGTATTGCACTTTTGGGAATTTAAACCAGGCTAGGACATAGACAATGAATGATAAGCCCCTGGGGAAAGTTGTAGAATAGAGTTTCATGAGATTTGTGACAAAGCTAGACACACTGATGAAGAAACCGTATGGCACATTTGCCTTCATTGGATGGGGATGCATTGAGTCCACGAGTCAGGACGTACCAGGAGTACTGTGTTGCATATGAATGTGTATGGAATGAAGGGATATAGATCACATGCAGGCAGCAGAGATATTGGAATCATGTTTGGCAAAGACACAGACATTGTGGACCAAAGGGTCTATTCCTGTGCTGCACTGCTCTATCTACTACATGTTGTGTTGATGCATTAAAGGGACTGTAAAGCGTTGGTTAGTAAGAATTTCAGTTTGCCGTTCCTGATGCATTTGACAATTAAATACTCTTGACTCATTTCTATAACTGCTATTCATATTCCATGGTAGCTTACAAGCACCTCATATTTTGCTTGGGTCGAGTACAAGCACCTCATATTTCACTTGGGTAGCTTACACCCCAGCGGTATAAACAATGACTTCTCTAACTTCAAATAGCCCTTGCATTCCCTCTCTCTCCATCCCCTCCCCCTTCCCAGTTATCCCACCAGTCTCACTCTTTCCAACTATATTCTATCTCTGCCCCGCCCACTCTCCTGACATCAGTCTGAAGAAGGGTCTCGACCCGAAACGTCACCCATTCCTTCTCTCCAGAGATGCTGCCTGTCCAGCTGAGTTACTCCAGCATTTTGTGTCTACCTTTGATTTAAACCAGCATCTGCAGTTCTTTCCTACACATTCATATTCCATGTTTCCTTCTGGAAATAAAGGATGCCATTTCAGCTCATTGAGTCTATGCTGACTCACAGAGAAATCTGATTGCCCACTATTCTTCCCTGCAAATATTCTCTTAACATTCTCATCAATACCCCCAGATTCTACTCCTCAAACATTCACTAGGAGCAAATTAGAGTGATCAACAGACCAATCGACACACATGAATTTGGGCTGAGGGACGAAACTGGGAGAGAAGCCTTGTTGGAAGAACATGGAAACTCCACACCAACAGCACCAGAGGTCCGAATTGAACACAGGGTGAGATGGGAGGGAGCAGCATTACTAACTGTGCCAGTCTGCCACTCCTATCAACAAAGTTCAAAAGCGATATCCTGGAGCTCCATGATTTTCCCAGAGAATAAGCAATGTCAGATATGGTAACACGGTGCCTGCTAACATTGTACTAACATCATTGACTACTATTTGAATTAAAAAAAAAAAAATCACCTGTGGAAAGCAAATATTCAAGCATAGACACTGATGCTATAAATCTTTCCCATTTTTCCTGCATGCATGAAGATTGGAAGTCATTTGGCCTCAAAAACATATAATGTTATATGCATTTTAAACAGATGAGTTCAATTTCTATCTTACCATTCTTGTTTTTATAATCCTGGTTCCTTCAAATATTCTTGTTGTGTTAGCTAGAGAGGAAGAAAAGTATTTCAATTTAAATTATAAATTCAGTCACACAAAATCATTCAGAAGTAATAACAGAAATTACATTGAAATCTAGCAAAAACTGGTGAATCATCCCTGGTCAAAGATGTCAATACAACGACATATAATTTGGTCTAAATTGAAAAAGATAGATTGCCTACTATTTTGCATTGTCTTGTTTATAATAAGATGCTAAAGTATAAACACGGATAAGAAAAATATATAATTTGCTCCATTTTCCTTTGCATTAATCATGCATCAAAGCATGGTGCATATGATTTTTAAATGTTTGTGCCAGTGTTTCCACTTTGAAGGTAAATTACCTGAAATTCAGGAAATTCTGGTTGTCTTCAGGTAATTTTAGGGAAATTAGATAATTTCGGGAAAGTTTGGGAAATTTCCGCATCCGGCCCGCGAAGGGATGTAAAGGTAACACACACAGCACTGCTGGTTTGGCGCTCATAGGTTTAAACAGAACTCTGTCAGTTTAACGCGTGGGAATTTAAACAGAGCTGTTGGCTGCAGCGATATGGGTTCTAAATATAGCACTATTGGCTGCAGCGGATATGGGTTCTAAATATAGCACTATTGGCTGCAGCGGATATGGGTTCTAAATATAGCACTATTGGCTGCTATGGCCACAGCGCTATAGGTCACAGACTGTTTGGGAAAATTCTCGTATAACAATGAGTCTTTGGAATTCTCGTTCTCAGTGGAAGTTGAGCCTTTGATTATTTTTCAGGCAGCGGTAGAATTCTGGATAAGCCTAGTGGTGAACAGTTATCAGTGGGCGGTGGGATGGCAGTTACATTGGGATTGGCCTTGACCTTACAGAACGGAGGGAGAGGGGGGGAGGGAGAGGGGGGGAGGGAGAGAGGGAGAGAGAGAGAGAGAGAGGAGAGAGGGAGAGAGAGAGAGGGAGTCGAGAGGGAGGGTGAGAGAGAGGGAGGGAGAGAGAAAGAGGGAGAGAGAGAGACAAAGAGCGAGAGAAAGACAGAGAGAGGCGAAACAGGGAGGGGGAGGGAGAGAGACAGAGAGATGGAAGGAGAGATAGGGAGGGAGAGGGAGAGAAGGGAGGGAGAGAGAGGGAGTGAAGAGAGGAGAGAGAGAGAGAGGAGGGAGAGAGGGAGCAAGAGAAGGAGGGACAAAGAGAGGGAGGGGGAGGGAAAGTGGTGAGAGAGAGAGAGGGGGGGTGGGTGGGAGGAGGAGAGAGCAGGGACTGAGGGACATGAGAGGAGGTTGAAAAAACAAAAAGACAACGAAAGCAGATGGAGGCAACGAGCTGCCATTGCATAACGGAGACGAGGAAACACTTTTTTTCACAGAGAGTGGTTAGTCTGTGGAATCTCGGGGTATCTAAATCTAAATTGTATTAGTTATTTAAGTTATGACATCAGATGGAAGCTGCATACCAAATCTCGTTGCACTTATGTGCAATGACAATAAAATATATTATTACTATTCTCTGCCTCAGAGGGCGGTGGAGGCAGGTTCTCTGGATGCTTTCAAGAGAGAGCTAGATAGGGCTCTTAAAAATAGCGGAGTCAGGGAGATATGGAGAGAAGGCAGGAACGGGGTACTGATTGGGGATGATCAGCCATGATCACATTGAATGGCGGTGCTGGCTCGAAGGGCCGAATGGTCTACTCCTGCATAGTCTATTGTCTATAACACTGTACAAGTGAGTAACAGAAGCAGGCAGATATGGTGCAGATACATGGATCTGTTTTGCCTTGTTCTTCTTTGTGTTCGTAACGTGTGCCCACGGGAAAGAAAACCCAACAAATAGCACACAGGAAGCATTTTTGAACATTTCAGGAAATACCATCAAATTCCAGGATATTTCGGATTCTATTTAAGGAAAACTTTTTTGGAGGTGTGGACGCACTGGTTTGTGCCCAATAATGGGGCAAGTCGCAACTATCAAGAAATGGGGACACAAGAAACTGCAGATGCTGGAATCTTGAGTAAAACCCAAAGTGCTGGAAAAACCCGTCAAGTAGCATCTGGAGAGGCAGTGGACATGATGTTTTGGGTCAGAACCCTTCTTCAAACTGATTTTTGTGTCTTTACGAATGCTGGTTTCATTTGTCCATCCCATCTCACACACGTGCAGGCATCAACAACTGACGCTTATGATTTGCTGGCAGAAATTGGATCAAAGGCTCATGAATTACAACGTTTGTTCTTGTTTACTCGCCGTGGAGAGAAATTAATCAAGTAGCAGGTCATGAACCACATGCCTTTTCAAGAGTCTGCATTGAAACATAGTTTTTATTTATACTTAATGTCTCACATTGATTTACTATCACCTTCCCTTTTATCTGTGTAGTAGATGTTGCAAACTGGTACCTATTGGATCATTCTGCCGAAGACTCCAATATCATTTCCAGCAGTTTACCTACGAAGCTTGTCTGACTAACTCATCTATAGTTTCCTCTTTATTCGCTCCTTGCTTTTTAAAAGATTGGGAACACATCTTCCAGTCTTTCAATCTTTTACTAATGCAGATCCATTCCTTAAAATCTTCACATTTTTAAAAACAGTATTTATTTTTTTCCAGGATGCTTCAATGCTTCTAAATATTTGTGAAAATCAAAGACATTCATCAGCTGCTGCAGAACCCCAAGGCAGTGGCAGATGTCTTATGCTTAGACACTCCTGCGTTACGCTGGATCTCTCTGATCCCGTGGGAAACTATTTTGGAGTGGAAGGCTATGCCTGGAGGAACATTGCTAAAAGAGTGTACTTCCGGGGCAAGCACCAGCAAGCTGAGGCAGCCTTTGCAGCCATGAACACGTCACATATCTCAATGCTCTTGTAGAACCTATCTGTTTGCTAATTTACCAACAACTACATACTCCATGATGAATGCTCTTCATTCAACTCCGGTGGAGACACAAGAGATTGCAGATGCTATAATCTGGAGCACAAATGAGAAGTTGCTGGAGGTTGTACAGCAAACCCAATGAAGGATCTCGACCCAACACAACGTCCATCCTTTTGCTTCCACAGATGCTGCTTGATCTGCTGAGTTCCTCCAGCAGATCTTTTTTTGCAAACATTCTCTTGTGACTTTGAAACACATGGAGATTTCTTAAAGATGTGAATAGTAACAATTGTGGCGGCACCATACGATATTCATTTTCTTTTTCTTATCGTATTGATAAGGTCTAGAATATAGAAAGACAATGGCTATTTGTTAACTATAAGAAAAATGTTTACAATTTTGAAAGTATTTTTATACACTCTCCTGGAAAATATTTTTTCTGGCTTCCATGGTTAGGATCTTCCGACCTAGGTGAGTTACATGTCTCAAACAACTAACAACCCTGATGATCATGGGTAGTTACTGTTGGGAATTTGGGTGCTTGTACTACAACTGGACATATGGGATATGTATGAACTGCTGCCTTTTGGGCAGTCATCTTTGCACTGAACAACTACTCATTCCTTTTTACTTGAATCACCTTTTGCGTTTTATATCTCGTACATGTTTTTTTTACATTGCAGTTTATTCTATACCAACTTGAATCTGATTTTAATTTACTTCATCTTTTGTATGAATTGTACCTAGCACATATCCATCTGATTCCAGAAGCATTGCCATCCATATTCTATTGACATAACTCGATGTGAGTCCAGGTACAGCTTTGTAATAGTATATGATACATCTGCAAGCAGCAGATAGGTGCATTTTTGTCATTTGACAATACAACTATTTCATTATTGAGCTCAGCGTTTGACAAGAATAAAACCTGTCATTATAAATTATGGGGGGAAAAAGCAATAAAAGAGAATGTGGAGGAAGGATGATGCTGGGTCAGTTATATAACAGTAATTCTCAGGAGAGGGATAACGCTGAAGACTTCTCTTTGAAACTGATATTGTGTGATTTTCCACTACACTCATTTCAATTAAAAGATTCGCTGAACTGCATCAAGGCAAGTGCAAGGGCTGAAATCATGGGAGGGTTGCTCCAGGCAAAGGCAACCTGCACCTTCTAAAGGAAGGTGCACTGTGGCTACAGCAGGTGCGGGTGATTTGATGGAAGTCAATCGGCCCTGTCGATGAATAGTCGACGAAGATGCTCCAAGTCTCAAGGCATACATTCAAAAGGCAGCTGGAATAGGTAATGTCAAAGATCAATACATGGGGTCAAAGCCTGAAGATCCAGTACCAGAAAATGTTTGTGCTTCATCAGTGGTTGAAGTCAATGAACATGGTGTATCAGACACTACTTAATTCACTACATTCCCATGGTTCACCTTTCGTGATCAATCAATCTTTATCCAAAATGATGTGCTTTACTGTACATTGCTGAAGTCTCACATCCACATTCTACAGCTCACACATTCTTCTAACTCTTCACTCTGTATTCAATATCATCAAACATCATCACATCTACTAACAGACTTTACTTTCTCCTCCAATTCCAGGGGTACTTAACTGCGTACAATAGCGTCTAATCGAAGGTGTACCCGTAGAAGTTAACTCCCATGGAGGAAGCAACTGTGACCATTAGCTATATGGCAGCACTGAAATCTCCTGTGTTACAATATGGTCCTCAAAGTCAATGTTCCTTTCATTCCAGAGCCTTTGTGATTTCCAGCAGTAAATGATGCAAGTATATGTCCTGACTCTCTTCCCTCAACTACTTCTTATCAAGGCCAAAGTGCCTTCTTTCTTTCAAGAAATGCAGAATGGCCAAGCTGTAAAGTAATAGCAAAGATCCAATGACGAAGAGGGCAAATAGGCCAACATCTGTAGCCAACAAAGTGCTTCATCAGTGGTCAATGTTTTAAAGTTGGAGAAAGAGAATGGAAGCTGCACAAAGTGAAACACCAGGTAACAGTGGCGTACAAAATGTGTAAGAAGGAACTGCAGATGTTGGTTTAAACCAAAGATAGACACCAAAAGCTGGAGTAACTCAGCGGGCCAGGTAGCATCTCTAAAGAAAAATAATAGGTGATGTTTCGGGTCGTGACCCTTCTTTGTAGCGCTGGGTAGGGGGAAAGGATATAAAACATAGAGCATAGAACAGAAAAGCACAGGAACAGGCCCATGATGTCCATGCCGATATGCAGAAGGCTCTGAGCATAGAAGTGTTTTGTGTACTTTATATGAGCTGGAATGTAAAGTTAATAAATGTTAAAAGCAAGAATAATTAATTACAATGTTTTTTACTCAAGTTTGAACATGAAGTCTTTGGATAGTTTAATGCTCTGTGGCTCCACATTCAAAATATAAGGGTTAGATTAAATGAGCGTCCCGTAGCATAGTCCTGTACGTTTCAGGGATACAGACATTTTAAGACAGTAATCTGTTGAGCAGCAGAGGAATATTTTAAATGTCCATCCGTGTTTGTAGATTCAGGGCAGTTAAGGAGAAGTCATAGAACACACAGGGATACACAACAGTTAGCCAATTGGTCCATTGTGGTACAGTGATGGCACGGTGGCTCAGCAGCAGAGTTGCTGCCTGACAGAGCCAGAGACTCGGGTTTGATCCTGGCGATGGGTGCTTGTCTGTACGGTGCTTGTAAGTTCTCCTCATGACCTGCGTGGGTTTTTCCCGGGATCTCCGGTTTCTTCCCACACTCTAAAGATATATAGGTTTGTAGGTTAATTGGCTTGAAATAATTGTAAATTGTCCCCAGTGTGCGTCCAATACTAGATCGCTGGTTGGTGTGGACTCGGTGGGCTGAAGGACCTGTTTCTGCGCTGTATCTCTAAACTAAACCAATCTCATACTTGCCAGGATCATGTCTCTATTCTCTTTAACATACTTTTTATAAACTGTCACGTTAATTGGGTAAATTGATTCAAAAGCTTATTCTCACCAAAATGGTTTAAATACCACTCATTTTATAATCTATCAACATGCTTCCTTGCAATTATGATTTTTTTTTAACTTCACATTAACTATATTTTTTCAATCCTGTCAGTATATGACAGAAAATTACATGAGACTAATGGGGAACCATAATGGAGAGGGATCGCAGAATGAAGAAATTATATTTACGTTCATTCACCAGAAATAGGCCACTTATTACAGTTAAATAAATTCAAACATTAAAATCTCATCTTCATTTCTGTTTCCACATTGGCTCACCTTGAAATAGCATTGTCTGGCTAAAATCACTTCGCAGATCATTCTGACATACAGCTTGAACACGAAACAGGTAGAGTTTATCCAGGGAAACATGATTGATAATGGCTTCCTGAGTAAGAAATATAGACAAGCAATTACATTACAATTTATGTTAATAAAATACACATTGTAAAAACTACCAGGCAATAACACGCAAACTTTTGATGATTTTAAATACAACTCATCATCAACTACCTCCATTAGGTTTGATTAGTTGAGGTTCAATCCAAACAAACACTTTAAATATTTGCAAAAGTAATTAAAAGTTTCAACAAACATTAGTATCGTTAAAATATCTTACCCAATGGAATTTAAATATTGTTCATTTGTGAAATTAGAACTTAAAATCTCAATATAAATACGATTCAGTCCCAACTCATTTCCTCTCCGACACAACAGATTAGATTTATGAGCACATACATCAATGTCTCTTGTGTATACTATGATTAAGCAGCAATATATATTAAAAAACAAATACCACATGAATTACCAGGTAATTTACTGTGTAGCCAATAATGTCCAATTTTGAGCCAAAGCATGCAAGCTTTTCAATCATTTCATTAAATATTCTGACTCATTCTGGTAATAAAACTATTTTTGTTGAATACAGCTGTCTCTATCTAACGGCAAATCATGGTTGTGTACCAGATAAATAGTGTGCAACGACATCTGGTTTCATAACACAGGCTGAAATTGAATAGCGCTAGGCCAAGTTCCAACACAGCTCCATGTTGTTTGAAGGTTGCCCTATCCTGGAAAATATGTTCTTATTTGTTGCCCGATAGTCTCTGCCGCTCACATATTGGAGCACGATAACCATATGGCACGTCAGCTAATGGTAGATTCCCTGGACAGCTATTAGCAACATAGGCAGCATCCTTATGCACATGAAACATCCAAAACCATGTCAGTATTGAATTCAGAGTTGGCATGTTATGTTAACAAAGTCTGGTGTAAAATATTTCACAGCTATTTGCCAATAATCTTGCAGCAAGTTGCCAAATTCATTTCAACTCTTGAATATGTATTTGACAACATTGCACTATTCCTATTGTTAATATGCACTACTACATCAACGTTATAAATGCTGCTCAATGAGCACCAAGTTCATTAATGTTTCTTGTAATTAAACTCAGAAAATGAAAGCAGAAGGCAGGCGAATTTCCAAATTAAATAGAAATCAAATCCTAAAATGCCAAACTTTTTGCCCTTAAGCATTCTTCTCCGAAGATGATCCACCATCAATAGCCTGATAACAATAGGACATGCGCCTTTAAAATGTTTTGCACTTTGTGCATTCCAATAGAGCGTGAAAGAAAGATGGAGAAAGGAGCTGAAAATGAGAAAAAGTAAAGGATAAAATAACAGTGTTACTTTGATGACACAAGGAACTGCTGGGATCTGCATAGAACACAAAATGCGGTCAGGCATCATCTCTGGAGGACATGGATAGGTGACGATTTACATAGAAACATAGAAAATAGGTGCAGGAGGAGGCCATTCGGCCCTTCGAGCCAGCACCGCCATTTATTGTGATCATGGCTGATCGTCCCAAATCAATAACCCATGCCTGCCTTCTCCCCATATCCCTTGATTCCATTAGCCCCTAGAGCTCTATCTACCTCTCTCTTAAATCCATCCAGTGATTTGGCCTCCACTGCCCTCTGTGGCAGGGAATTCCACAAATTCACAACTATCAGGGTGAAACAGTTTTTCCTCACCTCAGTCTTAAATGGCCTCCCCTTTATTCTAAGACTATGGCCCCTGCTTCTGGACTGGCCCAACATTGGGAACATTTTTCCTGCATCTAAATTGTCCAGATTTGGGTCAGAACCCTTTGGACTGATTGCAGTTTGAGAAAGTCGTGATGCCACATGAGAAAAAATTACAATGTCGGTAACTCAGACACATTTAAGAAAGTTCAAGCATCCGAGAAACCTATTAGATTGAACTTGTAATTGAAAATGCTCTTCAAAGAGGGGAAATGTGTAACATATTTTTAAGTAAATATGTATATGAAATTAGAGACAAGCATCTGCAGATGCTAGAACCTTGAGTAAAACAAAGTACCGGAGTCCCTCAGTGGGTCAGGCAGCATCTGTGGTGGGAATGATCAGGCAACATTTTGCATTGGAATGCAGGTGTGGGGGGTAAGAACCTGTAATCATCGATCAGTAGCCAGGCTTTGCCCTGCCCCCACCTATTTTCCATCCTTTTGTACCCCACTACAATCAGTCTGAAGAAAGGCTCCGAGCCGTAACGTTATCTGCCCGTTCTCTCCACAGCTGCTTCCTGGCCCACTGTGTAACCTCATAATTTTGTGTTCAACCTTGACACTAAGTTGTTAATTACTGCACTCAAATGCACAAATAAATCAATCCAGTCTGTTTTACTTTTAAATTGCATGCTGAATTGACTGTTGGAACAAGGGCGTACATCAAAGAGTTAAAATATATAAATGTACCAGATCTCACTGGCATATGCTGGCATTTTTGAACAGAAACAATGACATTTAGCAGTTTAAATGGCTGCAGTTCCGGACATCTGCACATGTATTGTTTGAAGTCCCAAAATTACAGAGAGATGGATGGTGCCTGCATCTGTCAGTGTGATCAACGTCACATAGCAGAGCATGCTGAAATCACCAGGCATATGCACTGGGAAGAATAGCACGATTGATATCAATAGGCAGTGCAAAGCTGCGGTTGTAAGCCAAAGACAAAGGCAAGTTCCTTTATCCAAAATAATTAGTTTGACTTGCTTTAAAATTTTAGAAATTTGACTGCTTTTAAAATCTTATTTTTTTTGTAGTTGGATTTCAACAGAATAAATGCTTCTGAATGGCATGGATATTTAAAAATAATTAATTTGAATTAATCCACAGCTTGGATAGCTGGTAAAGCTTTATCTGCTGTCAGCTGTAAGGAAGCTTCAGAGCACCAGGAAGGCGTTGCTGCCCTGAGGCCAAGTCCAGAGAACCCAGGACATTTCCGGTCAGTAAGATAAGAAAGGGCCTGGCGCAAGCCAGCAAGGTCTTTCCCACTCTATGCTGTTCTGCTGACCATTACTCAAGGTATGCTTGAGAGTATCCAAGCATCTAACTCAAAACACCTAAATCTTAAATCACCTTATTGCTACGTCCAGTGTTGAAATCCAGAATTCAGTGTATTTAAATCATGATCCACATTAAAATAGCATCTGCTACTTAAATTAGAAATGTTGGTATTTACTCCAGAGCAGTAAAACACATTTAGCTAAAAATGTAAGCTGTGAAAATTGGTGCAGGAATCAATGTGTACATTGGTTCACCAGAAAACAATCAACTGGTGAATGTGGGTCTCATGCTCACTTCCATCACTCAAGTGAATGGGCAGCACTAACCACAGGTTCGTTGGCTCCATAGTTTGATACAGCACTGATGTCTTGGTGGCTTTTGTCAACATTTACTCCACATGGAATCATCACCACTGAAGAACAAATCTCCCCCAGACTGTCTCTTTTCAGCGACAGTTTCCAAGAGGTCTTAAATCTATCATGCAGTTTATGATCAAAACTCAAAGTACTGGAGGAAACCAGGGGGGTTAGGCAGCCTCTGTGGGGGGACCCTTCCTCAGACTGATGGAGTAGTAGTGAGAAAGCTGGAATAGAGTGTTCCCCCCACAGATGCTGCCTTACCCACTGAGTTCCTCCATCACTTTGGGGTTTTTTTGCTCAAGATTCCAGCATCTGCAGTTTCTTGTGTACATAGTTTATGACGCTACTTCCTGGCTGTATTGCAGTGAACAACTACTAGATCGATGGATTCTAGAGAACAGATGTAAATTATCTTCAGGAAATAACTGGTTAAAAATGCTCTTGAAATTAAATCTTGAGCTTATCAATCTTCTCCCTATTGTGGTACAATAAGAAATCTCAAAACCAAGTCCAAGAAGCATTCACCAAAAGAGTCCACCGTCTCCAAGATGAGAAGATATATGGCTGTTCAACGGCATTCTACAAAATTCTATTTCACCCAACTGACCAATTCCATTACATACTAAATGGGTTTTTACTAAAAAGGGCTGCGATGATTGCTTTGGCTTTTTTTGATAAACTGCTTGCTTGTACAATAAAAACACAATCTTATTTAATCCACAAAGGCCATAGATGTCTTAAAGTTTTACCCTTAGTGTAAATAATAAGTGTAGAAATTATGCAGTTTTCTCACGTCAATAATAGAACATTTAATTATGTCAGCAGTTCCATTCAAATCAATTTATCAAGTTTTCCCCAATAAAAATAATCAAAAGTTATCAAAATGGCCTCCTTTGTGGCACCACCTTCTGCATGTGATATATACACTGCCAGTTCTCCATTTAATTTAGATAAGCATCTGTTCAAGAATAACCAATTATGACAACAGGGAACACAGCAATACATCATTGTATTGACTGTTCTGATGGATTCCTGCACGATCTCATAATATGCATCATCTATTAGTGTGACCCAGATAACAATATTTTTGAATAAATTGAAAACAGAATTGAAAATGAAAGAAAGAGAACTCCTAGGATAATGAATAGATGAAATCTGATTCCATTATAACGAATGGCAATCCAAGGACAGAATTGTATTCCTGAATTTTCTGTATGTACAAGTAATGAAGATTATTTTTAAGAAAGCTTTCATTTATCCGGTTTATTTCATAACCTTAAGACTTCTCAAATGCATTACGGATAATGCCTAAACGTGCATGGAAGTCTAGCCACTGTTCTACAGTCGGGCATTTGGCAGCATATTTGCTACACTAAGCTCCTACAAACAGCAATGCGTTAGATACCAGTTAATTGCTTTTGTGCTGGTAGTCAAAAATGAATGGTGGGTAGGTTAGCAGGAAACGGCCATCCCACCTCATTGAAACAGGACCTTAGAATCCAGGAAAGAGGACAAATAGGTCCTTAGTTCAGCCTTTCAATTAAAAGCAGCACCTCCAGTAAAATCTCATCTTCATTTCTGCACTGGAATATCAATCTAGATCAAACGCTCATTCCCATTGTGTGACTTGAACCCACATCCTTTTAACTCGGAGGTGACAATGTTACAAACCAAGCAACAAATGACAATTGTTCTCTTCACACAAAAGAAAATCTTAACAGGCAGAACAATCATGAGGCTATTTGGCACAGACTTTGTTGGAATTAATGCAAATAAAACAAACTCCAAATTTGAAAAGAAAGCAGAAAATGGTGGAAACACACAGTATGATGGGGCAGCATGTGTGCAAACAGAAACAGTTACTTTTCAGGTGGTGTTACAAGGAGTCTCTGATCTGAAGGATTAACCGTTTCTTTCCACACACGCTGTCTGAGCTGCTGAGTGTTTCCCACATTCTCAGTTTTTATTATGGGAATTAATGGTCAGAATACTGCTTCCTGCCATTAGAGTACTTGCGTTTTGCTTAGTTACATTAAAATGGAGCAAGACTACTTGCATCTGTCCAATGACCTGAAAATCCACACTGTACACAGATAAAATTGATTACAGGCTTCCTTTTTTTTTTTTGCAGTTCTCCCAGACTTCCCTCTATACATTCACAATGCATCCTCTCTTATTTTGAATAATCTTGATGATAACATCCATCAACCTCCTAAACCGGGAATTTTCCAATGAATTGGGATCGGTACACAGTCATACTGATCCATTATAATTTATTTGATATGTGCCTATGCAGTACAATAAGTATAAATAATAGGATGGCTAATTTTATTCAAGTATTCTGTGAAACCTGAAAGAGCATAGGAAACATAAAGTTCAAGTTTGCATTAATTCCGGCTTCAATGCTAATATTTGAGATGTCTACGAGCTGAACCAAGTGGGAGGTGGGAGGTGGAATGCGGGTAGCTAGAGTGAATAGATGCTCCCGCTCCTCGTCCAAAAATTAAGGTTGGTGGGCCTCGCAATTGACTGAAGCTGTACGAATGTTATCACCTGGAGTAAAATTCAACACCCTCTCCCCACTAACTTGATCACAGAGATGTTCTACTTATGTTTGTAATATTGCTACATGTTTCCAACCTCATTTCACAGACCTGACTTCAATTTCTGCCACAAATCAACCGTAAGCAAAAAAGCCATATGGATTTCCAAGGGATGAATCACCATTATTCAAAAATAGCTTACTTTTGTCAGGAGAGAGCAGGGTTTTGAGGTTTGGTGCCCATCTGCTTGTTTATCTTTATGCCAAAATTCTTAGTTATTAACAAACATCTATTATGCAACGATATCCATGAAAATTATTGGAACTATCATAATTCACAAAGTATTTCCTTAGATCTTATCAAATTGTTCCCTTTTAGACTCCACTTTGTCTAAATAGGACATGATGCATAAGCCTTAAATGCCAGACCAACACAGCTTTAGTAAAAAAAAGTCTTCAAACAATCTCAACAAGAGGATGCTGCTGCCAGTGTCTCTAGGGATATACTCAAGAAAGTGACAAGCTATTGATACGTATGTTCCCACTCGTTACACCACTTCTAGCACCAATAGTTATCCAACACTGTAGAAAATATTTTGTTTGAAGGTTTGAACGAAATAGCACTATTCTAGGATGGAGACGGCTGAATATTAAAGTAATATTTCCATTTATAGGATCACAGTACTGGACGTTCATTTGGCATATTGTTTAGTGAAATACGAACGAAACATCCAGACACTGAATTGGAATTGGTTTATTATTAAAAAATGAGTACCGAGATAATAGTGAAATCCTGTGCATGCCATCCAGGCAAACCATACATTCATTACACCAAGGCAGTGCAAGAGATAAACAAAGCATAATTCAGAATATAGTGTGACAGGTACAGAGAAAGTGCAGATAAATAAAGCGTCAGTGCCACAATTAGGTACATTGGAAGATCAAGTTTCCATCCTTGCCCTGTGTCACAATGGATCTTCCGTTTACCCATTTGTGGTTGAACATAGTCCTTCATCTGATGGCATATCATCATCCTTCAAATGAAGGATCGTGCAGTATGTGCCAAACTTTGGTTTTATATTGTCACTGTGCACAAATCATCCTGCACAGAACTGCGGCATAATCCAAAATCTCCATATGTGCGAATTAAACTACAGCTGAATCTTACAGTGGTTTCTCTCTCTCAGAAAATGAATCCATTTACAGGATAATAGTACTGAATGTTCATTTGGCACATTGGTTAATTATAGACAAAACATCCAAATACCTAGTTTGTGAATCAATGGATCTTCTGTCTACTCATTGCTGATGAATAAGAGGCAAGTAGAATGTCTGGGGTCTTCACCTACAGTTCATCGGTGAGGAGGTTTTTTTTTAATAACATGGCTCCAACTTTTATTGTTGCATGCAGGTACAGCAAATATTTAGGATAGCAATTGTAATGAATGAAAGTATGTAAACTTTATGAAAGGCAAAGATAAGGTAGACAGTCAGAACCTTTATTCCAGGGTGCAAAGGTCACAGGCTTGATGGCATAGCTTTATGGTCAGAGAAAGAAAGCTTAAAGGAGATGCGAGGGGCAAGTTTTTTTTACACAGAAAGTAAAGGGTGACTAAACAGGTTGTCAGGGCTGGTGATGGAAGCAGATATGATAGCAGCTTTTAGATAGGCACATAGATATGCAGGGAATTATTATCTAAATGGTGGCCGATTGGGAAAGGGGGAGATGCAGCGAGACCTGGGTGTCATGGTACACCAGTCATTGAAGGTAGGCATGCAGGTGCAGCAGGCAGTAAAGAAAGCGAATGGTATGTTAGCTTTCATTGCAAAAGGATTTGAGTATAGGAGCAGGGAGGTTCTACTGCAGTTGTACAGGGTCTCCAAATCAGAGGAAGGACATTATTGCCATAGAGGGGGTGCAGAGAAGGTTCACAGACTGATTCCTGGGATGTGAGGCTGTCTTGTCAAGAAAGGGATAGACATACTCTCTAGAATTTAGGAGCAGGGGGATCTTAGTTACAAAATTTTAAGGGGTTAAGGCTAGATGCAGGAAGATTGTTCCCGATTTGGGGAAGTCAAGGAAAGTTACGTTAAGCAAAAAATCTTTAAAACCGAGATGAGACTTTTTTTCAACAGAAGTGGTGAATCTCTGGAACTCTCTACCACAGAGGGTAGTTGAGGCCAGTTCATTGGCTATATTTAAGAGGGAGTTAGATGTGGCCCTTGTGGCTAAGGGGATCAGGGGGTATGGAGAGAAGGCAGGTACGGGATACCGAGTTGGATGATCAGCCATGATCATATTGAATGGCGGTGCAGGCTCGAAGGGCCGAATGGCCTACTCCTGCACCTAATTTCTATGTTTCTATGTTTCTATGAATGGATGGATATGGATCACATGCAGGCAGATGAGATTTGTTTAACTTTGCATCACGTTCGGCACGACTGCGTGGGCCAAAGGGCCTGTTCCTGTGCTGTGTGCTCCCTGCTCCGTGTTTATTTAGGGTTCCGTTTACCAGTATCATGAAGGTCAAAGACCCAAGCAAGTCCACATAGTGATTGAGGCTCTTGTCATGAGGGAACACAAAGTTATAGCAGGGGTAGTCATTTTGGCATTAAATGTGAATTTATCAAAAAGTTACGTTGAAGCAAAACTATAACCAAGAGACTTTTTAAAGAATTGTTGTTGTTACATGATAAACAACAAGCTGATTATCACTCCCCATTTTCTTACAGTATCTCCAGGGGCTAGTTCAATACTTTTCACTAAATGAGTATGTTATCCATTTTTCTTTCAAGATGTAACAGCTTATTCTATTGGCAATGCCTTCCATTAATCTGCAATATCCCCCCAGGGCCAGTAAGCATCATTGCGACTGATGAAGGGAAGATTAACCTATGTTCCTGCCTCCTTCAAGCTGGTGCCCACTTAGATTATTCTCCACTTCTGTTGACACCAAGAAAATGGTAAGTAAAAAATCATGGGCCAGAACAGTATATTTTTATTCAGTTGGCATAATTCATTTGAGTGGAATGCTGGGCCAGAAACAAACTTGGATAAAACCTCTGGAATGTCAGAGGTTGAGGGGAGACCTGATAAAAGTATACAAATTTATATATATAAGGCGAATAGTCTAAACCTTGATCCCATGGTGGACATTTCAAGGACCAGAGTGCATAGCTTTAAGGTCAGATGGGGCAACAATTAAAGGAAACGTGCAAGTCAAGTTTTTACACAGATGGGTGGGTTCCTGGAAGCATTGCCAGGGGTGACGGAGGAAGCAGATACGATAGAGGGGTTTAAGATATTTTTAGATAGGCACATAGATATGTTAGAATGGAAGGATATGGATCACATGCAGCCAGAGGACATTAGTTTAACTTGGTATCATGTTCAGCCTGGACATTGTGGGCCAAAGGGCCTACTCCCGTGCTGTACTTCCATATGTTCTAACAAATGCCTTAGCTTGAAAAAAAGACATCACAAGAAATCAGGCAACGTGTCTGGATTGTGAGAGTATTAATGGATGGGCAGTTGTACAAGCAAACGATAGCTATAACTAATATTGTAGCACAATGGCCACTGTGTCTGTAATGGCTGATTGATCACAAACTCGTGAACAGCCAGCAGCCCACGCAACACCATAACTGCATTCTTCAAGTACCTGCTCGTGAATCTGTGCCACCAATTACATTTAAATGTTAATTTTCCAATTATTTCATTATTCCCAGAGAACATAATTCTGCACTGGATGAAGTACGGTCTGTTTCCCCTTTGTGATGACATTGGATCATGAGTAAATTGATGATATTTCTGTTCAGCACTGAACTCTTCCGCAAATAAAAGTTTAACAAAAGTAAAAATAAGAACCCATAAAAATAAGTTACCACACTAAAATAATGACAAATCTATCTGAGTGCAGTAATATGGATCTTTCTGCTGCAAATTGTTTTTAAGATGCTTTGTTTATCGGAAGAATACATATATATTCAGGACATTTTTAGGTTAGGCCAATTCACAAATATGAAATTTAATTTTATCTTGTTCTGCTGCTATGAAGCATGAGGAAAAATAGTAGAATGATAAAATAGGAGCGGTCTTTGCATTTTGTAATGTAATCACTCATGCAGGATGAGGGAGGCCCAATCATTAAAAGTTAAAGCAGGAAACCTGAGCGGGCAATGGGCCTAGCAAGAAGGGAGGAAACAATTTGCAAAGCTTGAGTGCGCAATGCTGTTCAGGAAGGTCAAAGAGATTATTATAATTACTGGGCCAGAATTTACAGTGGCACGGCTGTTGGTCACATTTTCGCCAGCCCTCTTGAGTTTGAAGCCATTCTGCCCACTAAATTGCCGAGAGTAAGAGCGGATGGCAGAGTAGCGAGGATAATAACATCTGGGATGTATGTAAATTGGACAGCAGCACAGCACATCTCATTAACCCAGAAGAATTAGGATTTAAGGATTGAGCAGTAGAACGATTTAAGGGGGAAGGTGAATGAGAGGGGGTGACCAGATCTTGCTGGGCCCGTGCCACGTTATTGAAATTGTTGTGCATAGGCACGGCTCAGGATATGAAGGACCAATCTTGTTCGCCCAAAATATTTTGGACCCAACTACAATTTTACTTGTAGTTTACTTTAGATACACAGCTCAAAAACAAACCCTTCGGCCGACCAAGTCCACCCTGACCAGTGATCACCCAGTACATTAACATTATCCTACACACGAGGAACAATTTTACAATTTTTACTAAAGCCAATTAACCTACAAACCTACTTATTTGTAGTGTGTGAGGAAACCGGAGTACCCGAAGAAAAACCACGTGGTCACAGGGAGAACGTACAAACTCCGTACAGACAGCAGCCAATGGTCAAGATTGAACCCATGTCTCTGGTGCTATAAGACTGCAACTATAATGTTACGCCGTTGTGCCAGGTTTCTTGAAACCGGGCACTATGCCTCCCCCAACTTTATGAAAGCATTGAAAATAAATGTATGGTTTAAGTTTCTCATATTCAGGGACATGACATTTTTTTTAAATCAATGGAGTAAAAAAAAAAGTAAAGATTTTACATTTCACACATTCCCAGCACGGTAGCAGGGAGGGCAGGAGTTTGTGGCAAGGTCATGGTATACTATACCCTTTGATACCATCTAGCTGTTTGTATGTAATGGTATAATGATGCCATTTAATGGTGACTTCATGAAGCCTCTCATTCCTGGGAAAGCATCCTACGTATCGAGGGAGGTAGCAGTCCATATTAACTTCAAAAACCTCTCTGATTTAATGAGAATCCATGTCCTACATTTTCAGTTGTCATGCCTAAAATATCTGCACAGGATCTAGTTCATAGCTATCTTGCAATCACAAAAAAAGCATGCCATTCAGTGGAGGCCAGTGATGATTTATACAGTAAAATGCTGCTTTTGCAAAAATAATGACACCTTGGCATCACTTGCATAACAACGTTTGTATATTTGCTTTTATCTGCACATCTGTCTCTCTGCTAAAGCTGCTCTTCAAATTTGCACATCAAACAGTAGTGAGTACCACCAGCCTCATCAAAACACAGATAGCTTAATAGGCACTCTGTACACATGCCACCTGCATTTTTGAGTAAGTGGGTCATCGTCTTGCCCATGTTGGATGGTGACTTTCAACAGAATTGTTTTGGGTTAGACTGGCTCTTGTAGATAGAAGTGAAACTGACATTCAAGGAGTTTGTTTAGTAGCTTATTGTCAGGTACAGTGAAAAGCTTTTTTTTTAAGACAACGACTTCAAGGTTTTCTCTACAAAACAGGGACTTCACAATGCTGTTAAAAAAAACTAGCAATGAGCTGGTTGGCTCTATATTCTCAGATCTAACAATCATCGTCCTCCACTGTGCTGATTTTTACAAAGTGCATTATCTCTTGTACATTGTTAAGCAGAAAATCTCCACGATGTAGGCCAAGTAACTACCATTATAAACTGAGAAACTCAAGAGTGGCCAGTACATGCAGGCTTACTAGATATCCCAAACATAAATATTTTGAAAAATCACTGCCATTTTTAGGATGTTAGCTTCCCTAGATGTTTTTAATGTTTATCGTCTTTTTTGAGTTTCATGTATGTGATAGTCTAAAATAATATGAACCAAGTTTTATAATTTAAATTTACGATTGCTGGAACTGATATTTATACAAATGTTGTACTATTGATACAAGTGTCCCTTATGATTGGAATAATGTACAAGTACATGTCTAGGACCAAGCATTGATGCTTCCAAATTACATTGCTGGAATTGGCAAAAGACTGATGAGAGTTGAATGGAGCGCAGGTCACCATAGCAGTATTCCCATTGCAATCACTTCCTTTACATTGTAATGCTACGTCACCAAATATGTTGGCCCTATTTGAAACTGACACTTATAGAGTCTTTCATATCTCCTTTAGTCTATGGAGGGTGCCTTACATGTAGCCTACACTCTCTTGCTGCGTTTGAAAAACGCAGCTAAATGAATCTTTATGCTTCACAAGTGTGCGGAGCTCAGCAAGAATTGCTGCATTTCTTTTCCTGTGGACAAACCGATCCGGATTCTTGCCCAAAGCCAGTACTTACCAGGTTGTGATCATTCTTTTTGGTGAAGGTTTGCTCCTTTTCCCCTTCATCTTTTGTCCAGCTGTATGAGATGAGATAATTTATAATGGGAGGGTGGTAGATGGTTTCTGGTCTGCTCCATGTGACGAGCAAAGCTGACCTGTTCATGGGCTGCACCGTCATATTCACTGGTGGGCTGCTGCACACTGGAAGGCAATAAGAAACACATAACACATATCACCAGACATTTGTCTTGCAGACAGAACTTCCCCTATTCAAGAAAAATGCATAGCAATGAGATTTTTGAAATGCCATTTCAGAATGGACTGCATTAACCTTGAAATGATAATCTTCTCAAATCCTACAGCTAAATGTTTTTCATCACTTGCTGTTTATAACAGCAATCAATATAATTTATTGCTTGGTAGGGGAAAGGAAACAATGTTAAAATACCCGCATTATCATAATGCGTGTACTGCATGATCTGTGTAAGAATATAAAACATTTGAAGCTCACAGATTTGTACATCAATAAGAATGAGATATAATGCTTTCCGGATTTACTGAAAATACCGCATTTCTATAATCTAAAGTGGTCCAGATATGGCAACATGCTCCAAGGGTCAAACACAGACTAGCACCATGAATTATTAAGTCACTTTGGGAAAACTAAGTTAATTGGAAGCAAGCTTAATATTTAAAAATAAGTGGCCTAGATTGTCCATTATAATAGCCAGGTGATAGATTTTGCTTTGAGTTGAACGCTAAAATGAAACAATGATAAAGTGTTGATGTAACAACTGAGAATTAACACCAGAGAGCTAAATTCTGGGTATTATGTTGGCCTTTTGAAAAAATCTGAAAGAAAAAGGTATACTCCAAGCCTTTAAAAAAAGTTATAAATGTGATTTTAAATAATAACTATTCAAACATTTGCACTGAAATAAATTAATTACACATTTTAAACATATCACAATATTCCATAAATAAAGACATCTCTGTAGATTGTTTTTTTAAAATTTGTAAATACAAATTAACTTTCAACGTAGAACTACAATTGGTTATTTGGATTATTTAGGGGATTATTTTCCCTTCTCTCATCAGTTTATCACACGTTATCTCATGGTCCAATTTCTTAGCAATCACCCACCTTCTTGGCCTTTGGCAGTACCTTTATACAACAAGGTGTGAACATTACGAGGTCTGGCTTCCAAGTTTGTTCTGGCAAAGAAGCAATGATGTGATTCTCTCCAACCCCAAATTAGTAACTGAATGCAAGAAATTACGAAGTTCCAAACCATTTCTTTCTGAAGGTAAATGTTTGCACAAGGCTTGGAAACGCATTACGCCATCATTCTGGTAAAACTACTTCCTGATTTTCTCAAAGGCAAAATGATTTAGTAGTTGCTCAGCAGCAGAAATGGATCACCTTTCCACTCCTCTGCCACCTTGCTACATCTAAACATTCATGACTTGCTTCCATTGCAAACATATTTATAGTCGGAAGTCGTGGAGGGGATTGAGGACAGGGAGGTTATCAGATTCCTATTGGTACATGGATTTTTAAACATGATTATCACAATCACATGCTGAACTAAAGAATCATTCACTAGCATTTTTGATAAAGCAAAAATACCCAACAATAAACACCCAAGTTTGCACAAAAGCAAAAGGCACAACTAATTAATTATCCTCGCAAACAGGAAAGCCAGATGAACATTCCCCAGTAAATCTATGATTTACAATAAAACTCTAATAATCCTGCGTCCCTGGAAATTGGTGATGCCAGATTGGCAGATTTTCTGGAATAATGGATATTTCTCAGAATAATATCCCAACACACTTGTGATTTGGAGCAAAACATAAAGTGCTTGAGGTGTCAGTAGGTCAGGTAGTACCTGGGGCTGTCTCTCCTCACTACTCCAATCAGTCTGAAAGATGGGATGAAACATTGTCTGTCCGTTCTTTCCCCAGATGCTGCCTGACCTGCTTCATTCCTCCAGCACTTTTGTGTTTTACTCAAGATTCCAGCGTCTGTAGTCTCTTGTGACTGCACTTGTAATTTACTTTTTTTTAATGTCACAGAGGTGGATAACATATTTTTCAGCGAGCTCAGTGAATTTAAAGGGAGTTTGGGAACAAGGACCCCAGTGAGTTTAAAAGGAGTACTGAAAATTGTGTCCATGTGACTTTAAAGGGAGGCTAAAAAATGGGGTCCTGTTGTTTTAAAAAGGAAAGGCAGAAACACTGGGCTTTAGTGGGTTTCAAGGGAGTGCAGGAACACTGTTCTGGTGAGTTTAAAGGAAGTGTCAGAAATAGGGTCCTGATGTTTTCATAGGGAGTGTGGAAATCTGCACAAAATATACAATTTCTTGGTTCATTAATACAGGAACAATTTATTTCCATGATTTTATTTTTTAAACAAGTGTCAATAAAAGTCAGCTTCAAATGTTAAAACTGACATTTGAAAAACTAACATTTGAAGCTGACTTTTATTGACATTTGTTTAAAAAATATAATCATGGAAATAAATTGTTCCTGTATTAATTCCAGCTATTATTCACTCCAACTAAAATATATAATATTTAGTTGGAATGAATCCTTTGGGCAACCAGCAAATTGCAGGTGATATTTTGGTCAGTAGATGGCAGTGTGAGACTAAATATCGCCAATAACCATATAACAATTACAGCACGGAAACAGGCCATCTCGGCCCTACAAGTCCATGCCGAACAACTTTTGTTTTTATAGCATCAACCCCCTCCCCCTCCCCCTCCCTTTGTATTCAGCAGTCAAGATTCTGACTATATTTCGCATTAAATTTTTGATTGAAACAGTTTATTTCATCGAACCTGCTGCACCCTAATTGTAGAATCAACAGCCACATAATCCTGTGCTTGTCCACATTCTTGCTCTATGCTGAATCAAAAGATGTTTTTTTTTAACAGGAGCCCTTTCCCAGATTTTCAGAACACCTTGAGCATCTTCAGTGTTCTAGTATGAAGACTCTGCATTCAACCAAGACCAAAGTACCTCAGCGTGAAATGCAATTCCTTCAAGAATGAATTAAAACCATGTCTGCTGCTCATTTACATTTTAAAACAATTAGCTATGCTAGCATATAACTTCAATAAATATAATGACAATTACACAAGTTTATTGATTTATCTCCAGAAGCAAATACAAAAAATACCCAGTGACTGTGCGTTCTGTGACCAATAGCCCAGAACACTTACATGCTGTGGGTCAATTTTATTTTCATGTAATTGGGCTTACTCTCATGGTGTTTAAGTTAAATGGTGAAAATAACCACAATTCATTAACCGAGATTAGAATTCCTGAATTACTTCTTCCCCGCCAATGAAGTTTAAAGTATAAGTGCCCTCACCTACAATAAGAAAGAAAACAAGAATAACTTGCGTGAACTTTTTAAATGGCACCATCATGTTTGAAAATGTTTGCATAATCAAAGTAATTTGTGCAACTGAACCACTTTCATTGCTTTATGGCCCATGTGTTCTCTTTGTATAGTTGGCTGGAACCCAGGCAAGGAAAAATACATGAATTCCACATTCTTGAAAATTATTTTCTTGAAAAGAACTTGGCAACAGATGGGCACACTGGAGAATTTAGTGGGTCAGGCAGCTTCTGGGATGGAGGTGGAAGCCTCCACATTAACGGACGGCGGTGGAACGTGTTTCTAGCTTCAGGTTCCTGGGTGTTAACATCTCCGATGACCTCTCTTGGAGCCACAATACCTCTACTCTGATCAAGAAGGCTCACCAGCGTCTCTTCTTCCTGAGGAGACTGAAGAAGGTCCATCTGTCTCCTCAGATCCTGGTGAACTTCTACCGCTGCACCATCGAGAGCATCCTTACCAACTGTATCACAGCAACTGCTCTGTCTCCGACCGGAAGGCCTTGCAGAGGGTGGTGAAAAATTGCCCAACGCATCACCGGTTCCTCGCTCCTCTCCATTGAGTCTGTCCAAAGCAAGCATTGCCTGCGGAGGGTGCTCAGCATCGCCAAGGACTGCTCTCACCCCCAACCATGGACTGTTTACCCTCCTACCATCCGGGAGGCGCTACAGGTCTCTCCGTTGCCGAACCAGCCGGTCGAGGAACAGCTTCTTTCCGGCGGCTGTCACTCTACTAAACAACGTACCTCGGTGACTGCCAATCACCCCCCCCCCCCCCCCCGGACACTCCTCCCACAGGAAAAACACTATATCTGTATATATGCTAATGTAAATATTTATTCATATCATATGCTATGTCGCTCTTCCAGGGAGATGCTAAATGCATTTTGTTGTCTCTGTACTGTACACTGACAATGACAATTAAAGTTGAATCTTAAAGTTGAATCTGAATTCTGTGAAACATAGAAAATAGGTGCAGGAGTAGGCCATTCGGCCCTTCGAGGCAATGGCCATCATTGGAGGCAATGGACAGATTACATTTTGGATTGGGGCACTTCTTCAGACCTGATCTAAAACATTGTCTGTCCATTCCCTCCAAGGATGGTGCCTGATCCACTGAGTTCCTCTCACACCTTTGTTTTGTTTTAGATTCCAGCATCTGCAGTTCCTTGCGTCTGCACTGGAGAATTGTCTGGAGGAGCATGTGATACACTACTGAGAACAATAAATATAATATGTACAGAACATCGCTCTCCTTCTGTACTACATTCTTAAATAAATCACAAGTGGAAGTGATGTGGTCTCGTTACATGTGGTGTGTTAATTGTTGTTAGTCCTCAGTAAAGAATGTACTCATGTTTTGAAGCTCCTACTGTTTCCCTGAGACAAAAGTAGGGAGAAATTTCAGGTATAGAGGATATTGGTGAGGTCACATCTGGAGTACTGCTATCCTTATTCATGGAAGGATGTTAATATCTCAGAAACGGCTTCTTCCCTTCTGTAATCGGGCTTCTGAATGGTCCTTCCATAAGCCAGGGTATGATCCGATTCACCTCTACCTCATTATAAACATTGGACTTTGTCTACATAATTGATGCACTACAATGCTGAGAATGCACTCAGTATCTTTCTCTTTATTCTATCTATTGCACTTGAATTTGACTTGATTGTATCCATGTGTAGCATATCTGATCTGTTGAGATAGAATGCAAAACAAAGCTTTTCACTGTACCCTTGGTACACGTGACAATAATAACCCTAAACGTATACCTAAACTTACAATAGACAATAGACAATAGACAATAGGTGCAGGAGTAGGTCATTCAGCCCTTCGGGCCAGCACTGCCATTCACTGTGATCATGACTGATCATCCACAATCAGTATCCCGTTCCTGCCTTCTCCCCATAACCCATGACTCCGCTATCTTTAAGAGCTCTTTCTAACTCTCCCTTGAATCGGGAGATCAAGAGAATCGGCCTCCATTGCCTTCTGAGGCACAGAATTCCACAGATTCACAACTCTCTGGGTGAAAAAATATTTCCTCATCTCCGTTCTAAATGGCCTACCCCTTATTCTTAAACTGTGGCCCCTGGTTCTGCACTCCCCCAACATCGGGAACATGTTTTCAGTCTATAGTGTGTCCAAATCCCTTAATAATCTTGTTTCAATGAGATCTCCTCTCATCCTTCTAAATTCCAGTGTATACAAGCCCAGTCGCTCCATTCTTTAAACATATGACATCCCAGGAATTAACCTCGTGAACCTATGCTGCACTCCCCCAATAGCAAAAATATCCTTCCTCAAATTAGACCAAAACTGCACACAACACTCCAGGTGTGACCTCATCAGTACAACAGCAGAAGGACCTCTTGCTCCTATACTCAACTCCTCTTGTTATGAAGGCCAACATGCCATTCACTTTCTTCACTGCCTGCTGTATCTGCATGCTTACTTTCAGTGACTGATGAACAAGGCCCCCCAGATCTTGTTGTACTTCCCCTTTTCCCAACTTGACACCATTCAGATAATAATCTGTTCTTCCTGTTCTTGCCACCAAAGTGGATAACCTCATATGTATCCACATTAAACTGCATCTGCCATGCATCTGCCCACTCACCCAACCTGTACAAGTCACCCTGTATCCTCATAGCATCCTCCTCACAGTTCACACTGCCACCCAGCTTTGTGTCATCTGCAAATTTGCTAATGTTACTTTTAATCCCTTTACCTAAATCATTAATGTACATTGTAAATAGCTGTGGTCCCAGCACCGAGCCTTGCGGTACCCCACTAGTCACTGCCTGCCATTCTGAAAGGGACCCGTTCATCCCTACTCTTTGTTTCCTGCCTGCCAACCAATTTTCTATCCATGCCAGTATCCTACCCCCAATACCATGTGTTCACATTTTGCCCACTAATTTCCTATGTGGGACCTAATCAAAGGCTTTCTGAAAGTCCAGGTATACTACATCCACTGGTTCTCCCATGTCCATTTTCCTAGTTATATCCTCAAAAAATTCCAGAAGATTAGTCAAGCATGATTTCCCCTTCGTAAATCCATGCTGACTCAGACCGATCCTGTTACAGCTAACCAAATGTGCGGCTATTTCATCTTTTATAATTGACTCCAGCATCTTCCCCACCACCGATATCAGGCTAACTGGCCCATAATTCCCCGTTTTCTCTCTCCCGCCTTTCTTAAAAAGTGGGATAGCATTAGCTACCCTCCAATCCCCAGGAACTGATCCTGAATCTGTAGAACATTGGAAAATGATCACCAATGCAACCACAATTTCTAGAGCCACCTCCTTAAGTACCCTGGGATACAGACCCAGGCCCTGGGGATTTATCAGCTTTCAGTCCCATCAGTCTACTCAACACCATTTCCTGCCTAATGTGAATTTCCTTCAGTTCCTACATCACCCTAGGTCCTCTGGTCCACTTGAACATCTGGGAGATTGTTTGTGTTTTCCTTAGTGAAGACAGATCCAAAGTACCTGTTCAACTCGTCTGCCATTTCCTTGGTCCCCATTTTAAATTCATTTGTTTCTGTCTTCAAGGGACCTACATTTGCGTTCTCATTTTTTCCTCTTCACATACCAAAAGAAGCTTTTACTATATTCTTGGCTAGCTTACCTTCACACCTCATCTTTTCTCCCTGTATTGCCTTTTTAGTTATCTTCTGTTGCTCTTTAAAATTTTCCCAATCCTTGAATTCCCTTACAGCTAATATATTGGCAGTACTTAGAGAAGTTTGACTTTACTGATACCGGGATGGGCTGTCATTGCTCATTGATAGCCACATAGGTAGATGCCACATAGGCACCCTAAGCATGTACAAGTGAACAAGCGAGCCTTTCACAGCATACCCAGAAAGGGTGAAAATACTCTTCAGTTGAAGATGGAATAAGGTATTGTAAAGGCATAGAATACTGTTGTAGCGGGCTATTTAATTTTGACTATGGGCTCGGAGACCTTTCACACACTTACTAATCGAGCAGGCGTACAGACAGACAAAAATGTTCGATTCACAGTAGGTCCAGAAATGAGAGGATTATTTCAAAGCTTACCCATATGTAATTGAAATAGCAAAGAATTACATGTTCAATGTAAGAAATCAAAGAGCAAAAGAAGCATTGTAGCATCGATTTATCCAGGGAGTGCTGCCAGATAGATTTGTGTGTGATTTAAGTGACAAATGGATTTGGTACAAATTGTTAAGCATGCAGAGTTTTACATTTGACCTGGTTTGCGAAATTACAACCTGAATGGAAATGCCAAGGAATTCTGCTCATCATGAGGCAGAAACATGACTGCAACTTAGAGTCATAAGTCAGCAGTGAAGGATCGATGGCTGAAACAAGGCCAGCATCACAAGAGATAGATATGCCATTTATTGTCACTATACATGTACAGTGAAACTGAAAGCTGCTCGTACTCAGTGCATACATACAATTTAGCACAAAAAACAAGAGACAGAAAACAAAAAAACAGAAGGGAGATGGGGGGGGGGGGAATAGGTGCACAAATTCTGCGGCGCTACATTCATATATACATATATACAGAAGGAAGTCCGTGTTGGGCGGTGTAGTCAGTGCATGTGTGAATTTGAATTTATAGTAGATATAATTCTCGGAAAGCAACTATTCCTGAGTCTGTTTGTCCTGGATTTGATGCACCTATAGCGCCTTCCAGAGGGCAGCAGGTCGAACAGTCCAAACGCAGGATGGGAGCTGTCTTTGATGATCTTCTTTGCCCTGCTAAGGCAGCGGGAGGTGTAGATGTCCATCAGGGAGGGGAGAGGGCAGCCAATGATCCTCTGCGCTGTCCTGGTTACCCTCTGAAGCCTCTCCCTGTCTGCCATGGTGCAGCTGCCATACCATGCTGTAATGCAGTATGTCAGCAGGCTCTCGATGGACGAGCGGTAGAAGGTCAGCAGCAGGTTAGAGTCCAGGTTGTGCTTCCTGAGGACCCTCAGGAAGTGCAGCCGCTGCTGAGCCTTCTTGATGACCGCTGTCGTGTTGTCCGTCCAGGAGATGTCAGCAGCGATATGGACACCGAGAAACCGGAAGGTGTTGACCCTCTCCACACACTCGCCGTTGATGTGTAGGGGGGCTAAGTCGGTGCTGTGCCTCCTGAAGTCGACAATGAGCTCTTTTGTTTTCCTGGTGTTCAGAGCCAGATTGTTTTCTGAGCACCAGGTTGTCAACTTCAGGACTTCCTCTCTGTAGGCTGCCTCGTCTCCCTTCGAAATAAGTCCGACCACAGTAGTGTCGTCAGCAAATTTGACGATGCGGTTGTTGTTGTGGGCCGGACTACAGTCGTAGGTGTAGAGACAGTATAAGAGGGGGCTTAGCACACAGCCCTGTGGGGAACCGGTACTCAACCTGCGAGTGGAGGAGAGGTGGGGGCCGAGTCTCACAGTCTGGGGCCGGTTGGTGAGGAAATCCTTTATCCAGGCACATGTGACAGTGGGGAGGCCGAGAGTGACCAGTTTACCTATGAGAATGTCCGGAATGATTGTATTAAAGGCTGAACTAAAATCCACAAAGAGCATCCGGACGTAGCTCTGCCCCTGCTCCAGATGGCTCAGCACAGAGTGGAGAGCTACGGTGATGGCGTCTTCTGTGGATCTGTTTTGGCGATAGGCGAATTGGTGGGGGTCGAGGTCTGGTGGTAGATAGTCCTTGATGTGCTGGAGGACCAACCTCTCGAAGCACTTCGTGATTACCGGAGTGAGGGCCACAGGACGGTAGTCATTAAGGCTGGTGATGGTAGACTTCTTCGGCACAGGGACGATTGTGGCTGATTTTAGGCAGGACGGAATAACTGCCTGGGCCAGGGAGAGGTTGAAAATTCTGGTGAAGATGGCAGTGAGCTGGTGGGCGCACGCTTTGAGCACCTTACCAGGGACTCCATCTGGGCCGGTAGCCTTCTTGGGGTTCACTGCCAGGAGCACCCGTCTGACATCGTGCTCCATTACAGTGAGTGGAGTAGTACAGGAGCTAGGTGAGGGTGGAAACAGGGCTGTAGCAGGTGAGTGCTGCTGTTGTGATGATTCAAAACGGGAGAAGAAGCAATTTAGCTTTTCTGCCAGCGGCGCACTCAGCTCTTCTGACTTTGTGGCATAGCCTCTGTAGTTGGTAATGTCTTGTATGCCCCGCCATACCTCCCGTGTATTATTGCTGGACAAGTGGGACTCTATGCTCCTCTTATGGTCCGCCTTGGCTTTTTTAATACCACTTTTCAGATCGGCTCGAGCAGCCCTGTACAGAGCTCTGTCACCTGACCTGAAGGCAGCATCGCGGGCTCTGAGGAGTGTGCGGACCTGGCTGGACATCCAGGGTTTCTGGTTTGGGAAAACCCGTATGTTTTTGTCTACAGTCACATTTCCGATGCAGAACTTGATATAGTCCAGCACCGATTCTGTGAGAGTTTCCAGATCCTGGTGTTCGAATATGTCCCAGTTTGTCTGTGTAAAGCAGTCCTGTAGATTGGAGAGTGCATTTTCAGGCCAGGTTGTAACAGATCTTATGGTGGGCCTGGCACTGCGTCTGAGGGGGGTGTAGGCTGGAGAGACCAGTAGGGAGAGATGATCTGACTGGCCGAGTTGGGGGAGGGGGATGGCTCTATACGCGTGCTTGATATTGGTGTAGACATGATCCAGCGTGTTCACCCCTCTAGTAGAACACTTGACATGTTGGTAGAATTTCGGCAGTACAGTCTTCAAGTTGGCCTTATTAAAGTCCCCTGCGATTATGTGAACACCTTCGGGGTGATCCCGCTGCTGTTCGTTAATGGTGTTCAGCAGGAGAGAGAGCGCCTTGTTTACATTGGCGTCAGGTGGAATATACACAGCCGTGACAATCACGACTGTTAGTTCTCTCGGTAGAAAAAAAGGCCGGCATCTTACAGACATGTACTCGAGGTCAGGGGAACAATGATTGGCTATGATTGTCCCGTTGTTGCACCAATTCTCATGCACGTATATACAGAGACCCCCTCCCCTGCTCTTACCGGAGTCCATAGTCCTGTCCCCGCGGAGCAGAAAGCGACCTGCTAGCTGCATGCTAGCATCAGGTATCCCCGGGTGAAGCCAGGTTTCGGTGATGATCATAACACAGCAGTCACGGACATATCGATTTCCGGCGAGTTGTAATTCCAGGTCATCCATTTTGTGAACCAGGGATCTGGCGTTGGAGAGATACAGGCTCGGTAGAGGTGGCTTGTGTGGTCGATTCCTTAGCCTTAGCAAAGCACCGGACCTGCGGCCTCGCTTCTGCTTCCTCTCCCTCCTCCGTCTGCGCCGCCTCCTAGACCCGACAACAATCCACGGGGACCCCGGTGGTCTTGCTATGTCGCCCGGGATGTTATACTTGCGATGGAAGACACCCGAAACCGCAGTCTGGCGCTGGTCACCGATATCACCGATATCCACGAGGTTCTGTCGGGAGTAGCGGGTGTAGCGGGTGTTCGCAGAACCGACTGCAAAGACGTACACGGACAACACAACGTACACAAACAACAAAAAAGAGCACCGAGTCCAGGAGCCGTGAGCCGCTGCGACCGTGCGCGCCGCCATCTGTTTCCATGCAGGATGGGTGGTGCAGATTCTTGCTACAGATAGATTTATTCAAGGCAAAATAAGCCTAACATAAAGCACTAAGCAGGCTCTTCGGCCCAACTTGTCCTTGCCCCATCTAAAAGCATGCTGCCTGACCATCAAAGTTACTCTAGCACTTTGTGTCCTTTTATAGCCCATCTAAGCAAGTCCCATTCGCCCACAGTTAGCCCTTATCCTCTAAACCAGTCCAAGAATCTTTTAGATGCTGTTATTGTCCCTGCCTCAACTACCTCCTCTGGCTGCTCCTTCCATATGTCTGAGTGAACATAATAGACATTTATGAAAAAAAAAAACACAGTTAGTGAGGGGTGCAGTCGATATTGTATGTAAGTTCAAGTTCACATTTATTGTCACATGCACCAATTAAGGTACCATATTTGAGTTACCATGCAGCTATACAATTAAATGAACACAATACACGATAGAATTTAACATAAACATCCACCACAGTGATCACTGTGATGTAAGGCAATAAAGTTCAGTCAGTCTTCCTCTTTTTGTTTGGGGCCTTGACCCTCCATAGTCGCCGCTACGGACGGCCCGATGTACAGGCCCTCTCGTCGGGATGATCGAAGCTCCGCTTCGGGCTTGGAGTGCCCGAAACGGCCAGTTTCTTACCGGAGACCGCGGCGGTCAGAGCTCTTCTCTGGTTAACCCCGGCAAGGGATCCCTGGCTCCGGGGTGGTAAGTCCACGCCCGTGGCTAGAAGCTCCGCAGACCGCGGCCTCACGATGTTAAAGTCAGCAAGCCGGTGGTCGGATCCGTCCGCGATGGAAGTCCGCGCCATGCTGAAGCTCTTGGCAAAAGAACCAAAAGGTAACCCGAAGAAAAGCATTGTTGCACAGCTTATGGTTAGCGTTGGGAATGCGTTGCTCGGGGTAGTGGTGGAGGCAGTGTTCAAAAGACTGAAAAGACTTTAAAGGCTTATTGTATCCATTTTGTAAATTTGTGACCCCATGTACTGGCTGAAGGGGAACAAAGTGCTGGGATGGAGATCCACACCCAGGACAATTGAACAAAGCATCGCTACAAATGCAACATCTGCACAGGGAGGTCATTTGAAAGATTTGTCAACAGGACAATACAGAGAGAGCCAACATAACATCGAAGCTAATTCAAAAATAGCAGATCTGAACCAACCTCCATGAATAGCATAGGTAAGAAAACTTTCAAGATAAAAGTATATACACATGACCACACTTCAGAAAGAAATATGGATACTGCAGGATCAGCTTAGGATACCTGCTGCAGGAAATTCAACTATTTACTTTTACTAAGACATTTAGAGTCAAAATGTACTTGGGCGAGATTAAAAAAAGTATCAGTTCAAATGAAATACATTTGATAGGATTGTATTGATCGATCATCAGAATTGCCAGTGGTTCCAGCTGACTGGGTTTAGGTTTATTATTGTCACGTGTACCATGGCACAATGAAAAGCTTAGTTTTGCATGCTAACCAAACAGATTCCATCGGGTGCCACCGTCAGCGATGGCAGCCTCGCCAATGGTCTGTCTGTCTTTTTGTCTCATTTGTTATTTTTTGTGTGTTTTAAAAGTATGTGTTAATGTTCTCTGGTTTGTTTTATGTGGGGTGTGGGGGGTGTGGAGTGGTCGGGGGAAACTTTTTTCTCAAACTCTTACCTTGCTGGAGATGCGATTGTATTCCGGATCGTATCTCCGGTTTCTCTGCAGCCTAACATCATGGATCTGGAGGCCTTCCTCGAGACTGATTTTGAGCCCCACCGTGGGGACGTGGACTTACCATCGGAGCCTGCGATCCCTTGCCTGGGATCAACGCTCCAACCGCAGCCTGCGGATTTCACCATCGAGGAGCTCGCAGTCTTGGGTAGAGGCTGATGTTGGGAAGCTCCAAAGTCGCAGGAGGTTCGACCAGCCCCAACCTGGGGTCCGATCACCCGCTGCGGGGGAGCTGAGATCCCACCCCAATGCGGGAGCTTGATCGCCCCGATGCAGAGGGCCCAACCACCGGCTACGGGAGCCAAGATCGTCCCGTCAACGAAAGGCTCGAGGTCCCAGACCGCGGGAGTGCAAAGAAGGAAAGAGATTGAACTTTCTTTTCGCCTCCCATCACAGTGAGCAATGTGGAGGAGTCACTGTGGTGGATGGTTATGTAAAAATGTATTTTGTGTGTTTTGTTGCTTTTTATTGGTATGACTGCACGGCAAATCAAATTCCTCGTATGTTTCAAAACATACTTGGCTAATAAAGTATGATCGTGATTATGAGATCAGATACTATACATAAAAACAATCAAGCCAAATGCAGAATATAGTGCTCAGCATTGTAGTGCACCAGTTCCATAGACAAAGTCCGCACCGAGCAACTGAAAGTACTGGGCATGAATTGTCTATGAGAGCTGAAAATCAATTACAGAGTTATGTTTAATGTCTGTGAAATTGGCGCTTGGAATCACTTTGAACAAATCTGAAGAAATCTTGTCTTAGAGGCCCATATACATCAAGCCTGATGCCAAACCAATACATCAATGCCACCGATGCTGAAAGGGCAATCAATGCCAATTACCAACAAAGCAAGGGATGTAGCAGGAACCAAGTTCTTCCCAAACTTAAATGTAGACAAAAAGATTCATGTGTATACAGGTGTGGAACTGCGGATTGCCATTATTGAAGTGAGCAAGCTTTTTGTTTCTATTGGGAACATCTTGATTTTAGATTCAGATTCAATTTTAATTGTCATTGTCAGTGTACAGTACAGAGACAACGAAATGCATTAGATTTTAGATCCCCAAACCCTGAGATGTGTTACTTTAAATCGGATAAGTGATGTAAGTATGAAGCATATTGAGAGCGGCCCTGTGTATTGGCCAGATAATGTCAAAGATCTAGAAGATTTAGTATCAGTGCATATTGTCTGTCCAAAGGGCAGAACAAAAGCACCAATGAGACGGCAGAGACACGAAGTGGCCAACGCAACCATTTCATAGAGTCCATTTCAACAACTGTCTAGTCTTTGTCGATGCTCATTGAAAATGAATTGAGTTTGAACATGGGCCAGAACACACAGTTGAGGAGATCAAGTTAATTTTTGCAACCCATGGTATTGCTGAATAGTTGGTGTCACATATTGGGCCTTAATTCACATCAAGGCTGCTTGAATGTTTCATGAGTTGCAATGGTATCAATTATTTATTATCATGTCCACGCTATTCAGCTTTTGAAGGTACATCTGAAAGGTCTGTATATATTCTTAAGGAAGCCTTGAAGAGACAAGTTTTCCTAAGGTGTTTGGTTAAACATGAATCACTATTTAATGAACTTCTTGTTCAAGTAATGTACCACATTCTACCACAGGGTTCACTGCAGCAGACCAGTCTTGCATCACTGACTTCAAATAGACTTGAATTTACGACAGCCTAGCTTCGAGGAGAGCATGGACAGCAGCTGAAACTAAAGCTAAATCATGATTCACATTCAACAACACTGCTAAGCAGCTCAGACAGCAGATGAAAGTGACAGCATTAAGACTGATGAACAAACATAATAAACAGAAGTCAATGTTATCGAGATTGTAGCGGCCTGCAGTGCTAACAATGTCTTGTTTAAACTTGAGGAAAGGGCGGAATTGTCCATGTTGACCAAATAATGCCAGTCAAACATACTCGATTGTACTGAAAAAATGATGATGAATTTATTATAGAAGTGGATAAAGAACCAATTCCTGACCAGGAGAGACATATGCCAATGGTAAGTTGAATAAAAGACAAAGTGCTGAGGAACTCACTGGGTCAGGCAGCATTCGTGGAGGGAATGGTTAGGCGACCTTTCGTGTCAGGACATCATATGTTAAAATAATTATAATGTCAGAAACTCAGACATATTTAAGTTAGTCAAATGTCTGAGAATACTAATGGACAGACTGAATTTGTAATTGAAAACCTTCGTCAAACAGGGGAAATGTGCAGCATATTTTTAAGTAAATATATAAATGAATGAAGACATACAAGGTACTAAAGATGCTGGAATCTTGAGTAAAACATAAAATGTTGGATTAACTCAGTGGGTCAGGCAGCATCTGTAGAAGGAATGATAGGTGACGTCTTGGGTCAGGACCATTCCTCAGACTGAAGAAGAGTCCCAATCCGAAATATTGCCTAGACATTCCTTCCAATAGATGTTGCCCCTGACTTACTTGTTACTCCAGCACTTTACATTTTGCTATAAATTAAATTACATGTGCATGTGACAAAAAACAATGCCATAATACATGTGACATAGGCACATATGCAGGTTGTTGCAATATCCTTTATAATTGGACGTTTCTGCTATGTAAATATCAGGTAAACAACATTTGGTTGAAAAGCTACCTCTACATGCCTCTAAACATTCCACAAAACTTCAAATCAGAAGGCATTGTTTTTACCAATATGACCAGTGGATCTAACTTCATAACTCATTTCAAGAACAACACATACAGTTTTGTTTGTAAGTTGACACAAGGAACCGTCATGTGATATGATCTCTTTCTATGAAATTTGTTAAACGCTCACTCTTCTGACCTTATTCCTAACAATGACGGTCATTGCAATATATAACAGATGCTGGAAGGAAAATGGCTTAACTAAAATGTTGCAGAACTAATGGGTCAATTATCATTACTTCTTGTATCTTTGGTAACTTATACATAGCAAATTCTTTGGATTTTCAACATAACTGGTCATACACGTTACACATTATTTACCAGATGAGATATTCTGCAAAAGATGTAAAATGTTGATGTAAATTGATTTTTTTGGCCTTCGGGGACTCATTCTGATGCTACATGAGCTCTTCCAGGATATCCTCAAGTTGATCCAGGTGGGTCATCTTCACAATAATAAAGAGCATGAAATCAGTCAAAGGGCAGGGAAGCTGAATATAGATTTGGTCATTGCTTGTGCCAATTACATTCCTGTACAGTGACCACATTTATTCCAAGAACACCATTCCTTTTAAAAATACAATTACAATGGAGCACAAGGTGTGTTGATGGTTGTAGATTGAGTCCATTATAAGTACGATGGATACACTGCCTGTATGAAGTTACTATACACTACTAGTCAGAAGGATTCTTTATATTATTTGCTTAAGGAGCAAAAGCTGGAAATAACTAAAAGCACTTGTTTTTTGGATGCTATGAAAGCTTTTAGAGGTCCAAAAAGGATCTATAGCACATACATAAGCTTGTGGCAAAAAATGTGCAAATGTCACATTGCTGAGGGCGTTAGTACATGGCTGTTAAAGAATATGCAAAGCTGTAGGTCATGCATCAATCTACATGCTGTCATTTTGTGCAAGTCTCACCTCTACGCAATCACTTAAATCACACACGGAGCTGATGGCTCAAAATAAAACAAATAATAGGCTTCATCATCACCAATTATTGCTGCTCCTGGTTTTGCAGCCACGTGCTATATTACATCACAAAGGCATTGGGCAATGTTGTTACACGGTGAGTAGAGTTAACAATCACTCCTACACCATCATAAATTCCTTTCATTCTCAGTCTTGTGCCACTGGTCTAACATGAGAGAGGAAAGGGCATCAAGGAGAGGAAAGTGCATCAGTAAATATCATGCAATGTGCTCAGTTAAAGTGCTTGTCATGGTTGAATAACAGCAGTGTATTCAACCTCTAAGCATTGCAGCACTGCTTGGCTTGTGAACGTTAGTGTATGAATCATGATTGATTGCGGTTGTTGGCAGGTGATTGATGAAGGTGGAATGGATTGGGCAGTGTCTGATACTAGAGGTGGTGGAATATAACACTTGAAGATGCATTCTCTAACCTTGACCATTTGTGCAAGGTTATTAAACGTCTTGCCGTGTTGCATATAAGATCTCAATGCTTAACACATGGAATTCACCTACAATACTGTATGTTCATATAGATTTAATGATACAAGATAAATCTCTCTCTATCCACAGTGAAGTCCTCAAATCAAGCATCCAAAAACCATCGAGCCTACTATAGTCCATGTTTTTCTTTTCTTTGATTTATAGGTCAGCCTGAATTAACTAGTTCTGGGCACACAGGACATAAGCGCACAGCTAAAGCATCAGCCTACCAGTGAGCTAATGTAATAGTTGGCTGATGCTATAGACATTACATTAAGCAAGCACATTTAGCTGGAATGTTGTCTGCATTAAACTGAATGGGTATGCACTGATTTGTTTGCGGAGCCATTGAATTTAACCATTAAATGCAAAACAAAGCTCTATTAACCCGTGTGGGATATGCTACAAATTCAAGTACTGCCTTTATTATCAATGGACATCTTTTAGGATTTCAATAAATATATTTCCCAAGAATTTGGATATTGGAAGCAATTTCAAGCTTTAAATTGCTATATGGTTGCTAATGGCTAATGGAGTATTCCATTTCAGTTTTTCTGAAGCACTGCTGCCTTCTTATAACAAGTGGTCTGAGGTGGCAGATTATCAGACAGTATCATTCATCACTCAGATGAGCATCCAACTCCACAATTTTGTGACTGGCTAATTCTTCAAAGAGAACAGATCATTTTTCATTTCTTGAACTCACCATGAAAAACGCTTTACCTATGTCGCAAGTTATACAATGCGATTTAAATTGTTTATCTTTATATGTTTATCGTTCACAGGGATGTACCATAGAAAAAAAAAACAATTTAATCCCAGTGACATCAAAAGCAAGTTTCTCATGGATTCTAGGGATATACTTTACAATGTAATATAGCAAGTCTTGAGAAATTATTTTGGAGTAACCTGGCAGTCATTCCAGCATTGTTACAACTGAAATTCCATATAGGAAGTCTACAGGAAGATTAGGTTAAAAGGATTGGAATCAAAAAAGATTAAAATTCATTTTGTGAATGTCAAAATAATTAAATACAATATTTAAGATAACTCAACAGAAAGATTAGTTTTTTTTCAGCATAGAACTTTGTGATGTTCATTGTTCATACGGAAAAATTACAAAGACTTTTCATAAAACATCTGATTAGGATTTTCCTGCAGTGAGCATCAGGTTTTTTTCCCCCCCAATGTTAATTACAACATCACACCCTGATGGAAAATCAAGGAAGCTTCTTGAACTCCAGAACTCAAACATCGTGAATTCTCAAACGATCTCAACATAAAAATAGTTAAATACAGAACGAATTAGAACAAATGTCACAACCACCACAAAATATGCCCAAATTAGCAAATGGTGGTTGATACTGAAATGAGCAAGTACAAAACTTAATGTCACTTGTAGAATTTCTATCATTTGTGTTTTAGCTTTGTGTCTTTTGTGCACTGCGAGACTTTTGGGATCTTTTATTGAATCAGTAATCCAGTAAATTCCCAATTGTATTAAACTTTTCCAATCAATTATTAAGTTTTGTTTAGAATTACATAAAATTGTTTAGCAGCTTGGATGAAATCTTCGCATTGTTTGCATTTTGTTGTTTACCATTGTCGTGCGTACCGAGATACAATGAAAAGCTTTTGTATGTGTGCTACATACGTATGTATGTGGTCGGCGGCACAGCGCTGGAGCGCCATCACGGAGCGGGCGATGCCTTGCCCGAGTTGCCCGGGTCGCCGTGCTGGAGCTCCGGAATGCTGAGTCCGCCGATTGGAACATCGCAGAGCTGCGGGTCTGTGGAGCGTCTAGCCGCGGGCGGCCGTGCTGATTTTAACACCGCGGAGCCTGGGATCTCTCGCCGAGATTGCCAATGTCGGAGTTCCGACCAGCGCGGCCTGTTGACTTCGGGAGCCATGGTCTACGGTAAGGAAGCGGCCATTCCAGGTATTCCAAGCCGCTGAGAGGGTTCTCCCGACGCCGGAGCACCATCATCTGGCGAGAGGGTCTGAAACATCGGGCCGCCGTAGCGGCGATATTTCCCTGATATGTGGGGGGGGGGCATACAATTGTCAGACAGAAACAAAATACTCCTTCACTGTCGCCGAGTCAAAGATACTGCAACTCCCGACCAATCAGTAATGCAGAGATACCTTCAACACGTCAAGTAAAGGGCCTGTCCCACTTGGGCGTCATATGCGCGTCATTTACGTGACATCATTTACTCGTCACGTGTGATGAGACGTGGTGGCGTAGGCAGTGATGCACACGGCGCCCCAGAATTTTGGGATTCACAAAATCTTCGTGCCGCGCAAATGAAGCCCAAGTGGGATAGGCCCTTTACTTGACGTGTTGAAGGTATCTCCGCATTATTGATTGGTCGGGAGTTGCAGTGTTGTATTCTTATTAAGCCCTTAAGGCATTTCAAACAGCTTCTGACCAATACTAAATCTTTTCAGATTCTGCACTCCACTTTGTTATACGAGAATTTTGCCCGAACAGTTCGTGACCCATAGCGCTGTGGGCATAGCACTATGTTTAAAGCCCATAGTGCTGCAGCTGGTAGCGCTATATTTAGAACCCATAGCGCTGCAGCCGACAGCTCTTTGTTTAAATTCCCATGCGCAAAGCCGACAGAACTCTGTTTAAACCTTTGCGCACCAAACGGCAGCGCAGGGGGTATTGCTTTGTACGCCAAGTCTGTAGCGCAGTGTGTTTTGCTTTACGCGCCAGTCTGCGGCTGATAGCGCTTTGTTCCCAAAGGGGGGAGCCTCGCTCGGATGCAGTCCCCTGCCATTGGTTCTAGTTTGAATTTGGGAGCAGCACTATTGGCCAGGACTTACCGTCGGTTGTGTCAATGGCTGATTTCTTACCTGTATAAAGACAGAAGAGAGAGAGAGAGCGAGAGAGAGAGAGAGATATGCTGCTGTAAAACAGACCCCGCGCATAACAGGATAAGAATTCCTTTTTTTCTCTCGCTTGACGATAAATCTGATGTGTTCACGTGTGAGAGGGGTTCACCAACGGGCTGAGTTATTGTTTTTGTTCTCTCTTGCCAATAAAACTGATTTGTAACTAAACAGACGAGTGAGCCTTTTTCTATTTTACTAGGCAGATCCTTGAACCTGTTTCCCTGTAACACACTTTCACATAGTTATGTTAGATGATGTTATTGTGTACAGTCATCTCTTTCACAAACTTGGACCTCAATGGGAAGGCTATTTGTACCAAAGGAATGCCCTTTTGATGATGTCAATGGATTTGTATCCTTGTGACCCTCTCAAATAATCCTTTTCTTGGATTAGATAACGATTTCTGGTAGCCTTTGAGTACTTCCAGTCTGTAGTTAAATCCCCTCATGCTTGAGCTCTCAGAGATTAATGAACATAAGTATTTTACAAGGACTGATGGATGATGGCACTTGTTGCTTCCTTTGCTCCTTCATATCCTATGCTTTATATATTTATCGCTCGGTCCACTCTGGGTGATGATCCAGGGGCATTTAAGTAATCTTGATTGTTTGCAGCATGTTCAAGTGGTAGCCATTTAATGTTAGAGGATAGCTACCCCAATACTGGTCTTCTGGAAGAGATTATTGGAGGATGCAACGATTGTTGGAGATGTTAGTGTAGATGTGCAGACAGGTTTTAGGGTTCCCTCTCTTTGTTGTCCAGAAAGACCATCATTAAGTAGTGACAGCATGTGCTCAAGCTGGACTAAGCCGACCAAGAACACACCATCACTTATAAACCCCTTTTCTTGTCTACAAAGTTGAAGATAACAGCACTACAGAGTTCAGTTGACTGAGATAGGGTTGAAACAGGTGCATAAATGGAGCAGTAAGTGAATTTCAAAGAGGAATTGTGAGCCAGAATTTCAGCAGCTGCCCTGGTCCCCAGTTGTCATCTTCACATTTGCTTTACAATGGCAAAGAATGGGAAGGTGAAGAATTAGTCACGATGAAGGCAGCTGCCAGGAAAATAGGCATAAACTAAATTGATTCATCCAACATAGAGCAGTGCAGCGCAGGAGCAGGTACTCCGACCCACAATGTCCATGCCAAACGTGATGCCAAGTTACACTAATCTCCTCCGCATGCATGTGATCCACATGCCTTGATTTCCTGCATATCCATGTGCCTATCGAAAAAACCCTTAAATGCCACTCTGTTTGACAATCATCAAGCCTTTACAGCACAGGAAAGCAGTGGGCTTATGACATGTGCACAGCCGGTGCAGGAGGAAAACCAGAAATCTATATAAACCCCTTAATCCTACATTGCTGCTGCCAGCTATCCTTTTGGAACTCAATGATATTGTGGTGGGTCAGCAGCCTAAGAAAATGGTATTTGCAAACTGAATGATATTACTGATACGTATTCTGAGGCCTACCTCTCTGTGGTTCAACTACAAATGCTGCTTCAAGTACTAATGCCCCACTTCCACCACCCAAGAATGCAGCAGCTGAAAGCGATTTAACTTTCAAGGGAAAAAAAATAAAATCTCCTTCACGCTTCACGAATGTTGCCTAGCCACGCCATAAGAAATGCTGCATTGTGGAGCTGAAACTGAGAAAGACCAGTATAATGTTCTTATGAAATGTTATCAGTTTTAATATCAGTGTGGGCGAGTGTTCCTTTGAGTCCCACCATTAATACTAATTTATGTACATTTACATAATTTACCTGTTTTAGAGGCTGCCTAAATTGTGACCTACTCAAAAACTGCCAGAGGTGGAGTTCTCACGCTGACAGGTTCCAAACACTCAGAGCCTCCCAACTTAATTTTCATACCGCTACCATATTATGAGAGCTAAAATTGGAATGCAGGTAAACAGTCCATTATGTTTTGTCTTCCACAAATGCACCACATGAACATTTTTAATTTGTGTTCCCATATTATAATATCGAGTTGTGATGAGGAAAGTCGGCTGATGAAGTCAGAGTTGCACAGCACAAAAATAAGCCTTTTCCGCCCAACTCGTCCATACTGGCCAACGTACTCATCTAAGCTAGCCCCGTTTGCCTGTGTTTGGTGCATATCAGGACACAAAGTACAGGAAGGTCAGGAAGCATCTCTGGAGAACACAGATAGGTGACGTTTTGGGTCGGGACCCTTCTTCAGACTCCCCTTTAACCTATATAACCTTCTACAACTTTCTATCCACGTCACTAGCTAAATGTTCTTCAAATGCTGTTATTGTACCTGCCTCAACCACTTCCTCTCACAGCTCATTCCATTGATGCACCATCCTCTGTGTGAAAAGAGTTGGTCCCCCATCTCACCTTTTTTTTTTGTATTTATTTTTATTAGAAGTACAGTAAATTACAGTAATACACATCACATATATCTTAGTACATTTGTTGTACCACTTCGTTTTTCAAGCTTTAAAAAAGGTAGAAATAAAAGAAGTAAGGAAAGTGAGCAAGAGTCGTGAAGGTGCAGGAAAGTGTTGGGAAAAGAAAGCCCCTTAGAGAAGAAGTTAGAGAAGGAAGTAAAGAAAGGAAAGAGACCCTAGAAAGAGAAGAAAAAAAAGGAGAAACAATCGCTCTATTATAACACAAAACTCCGCAAAAAAGGATATACCAACCGTGTTTTTTTTTTACCCCCCGACCAGATCCTGGTACCATTTATTTTTATTACTATTGTTATGGTATAGTTCCATAAATGCAGACCACGTCTTTTTGGAAGTGGAGCCTTTCTCTTCCAGAATTTTTGAGTCCACATATTTATTATTAGTATTGGAGCATTTTTCCAGAATTTGAGTACAGGTATAAGCTTTTTTCCCATTATTAGCCCGGAATTAGGTAAGTTCTTTTGAAACACGTTTAGTTCGGGGTTACCTTCCGATATTCCAAAAATGATCCATTCTGCTTTTGGTACAAGTTTTATTTTAATTCCATTGATGCACCATCCTCTGTGTGAAAAGAGTTGGTCCCCATCTCACCTTAAACCTTGTACGTTGTGGTCATCACTTCCGAAGAGTCTACCAGGGGCTATACTGGAAGTTGGACAATTTTATACAGGACAATTTTTACATTTATCAAGCCAATTAACCTACAAACCAGTATGTCTTTGGAATGTGGGAGGAAAACGAAGATCTCGGAGAAAGGGGAGGTTACGGGGAGAACGTGCAAACTCTGTACAAACAGCACCCATAATCGGGATTGAACCCGGGTCTCCGGCGCTGCATTTGCTGTAAGGCAGCAACCCTACCGCTGCGCCCTACCGTGACTGCCCTACGTTGTCTCATTCTTGATTCCCCAACCTTGGGAAAAAGATTGTGTATTCACCCTATCAATACCCTTTGTACACTTCTAAAACATCACCCTCAGTCTCCTGTGCTACAATAATAGTCCTAGCTTGCCCAAACATTCATTAGAGTTTAGTCCCTCAAGTCCTGACATCTTAAAAAATATGCACTCTTTCCACCTTATTGGCATCTTGCCTGTAGCAGGGTGACCAGAACTGAACATAACAATCTAAGTGTTTGAGAAGGAACTGCAGATGCTGGAAAAGTAGACAAAAAACACTGGAGTAACACAGCGGGTGAGAGCTGGGAAGGAGGAGGGGAAGCAACCTTGTTTTCTCCTTCCTTCCCCTCCCCCTTCCCAGCTCTCCCACATAGCCTACTGTCTCCGCCTCTTCCTTTCTTTTTCCCATCCCCAACGTCTGAAGAAGGGTCTCAACCCGAAATGTTGCCTACTCCTTTTCTCCATAGATGCTGCCTCATCCGCGGAGTTTCTCCAGCATTTTTTGTATAATAATCCAAGTGTGACCTCACCAATGACTTGTACTACTGTAACATATAATTTCAACATCTATACTCAATGCCCTTAACTGATTATGGCCTGAACTTTGGAATGACTTTCCAAAATGCAATACCTTACACTTATCTAAATTAAACTCCATTTGCCATTCCTTAGCCCACATGCCAAGCAAATCAAGATCCCACTGTAATTCTTGATAACGTTCTTCACTGTCTATGATTCCATTTATTTTAATGTCATCTGCAAAGTTACTAACCATGGATTGTACCTTATCATCCAAATTGTTGATATAAATGACAAACAACATATGAATCCATCCCTGAGGCACATGACTAGTCAAAGCAACCTTCCACAATCATCATTTGCTTCCAACTACCAATTACGTATCCAATTAGATAATTCTCCCAGGATCCCATGTGATGTAATCTTTCAGAGCAGTCTGCTCATGCGGATCCTTATCCAAGACATTGCTGAAATCCATATAGACCATGTCTAAAGCCCTGCCCTCATCAACCTTCTTGGTTGCTTCTTGAAAAACTCACTCAAATTTCTTGCGCATAAAACTACGCAGACTATCCCTAATCTCCACATCTATCCAAACATTTTTTAGATTCTGCCGTGGTAATTTTCTGATTACAAAACAAGCGGTAATACCAGGTGACCAGTGATTCGGAATCAAAATAACCACAGTAGTTCCAAGCACAGTTAACGTCCGCATTGCCAATGTCATTAAAGGAGAAAAATACGATGGAATATAAACTTCCAATTTTTAAAATTTTTATTAACCATTTTTCCTTAGCAAAATGTGATCATCCTACTGACAAGATAATTAGGTTGGGAGTTTTATGGTTTCTTGACAGCAAAATGCTTAAAAGTGCCTGCTGTTCAGTGAAACGTGAACACCAAAACCGTTTCAGGTCCCAGGTGACGAATGTGTCTTTGGACATATGGTCTCCAGAATGTCTGCTTTCAAACTGAACTCACAGCATGACATCAAGAAGCTACTTCACAAATTATGTGCAAAATAAAATAAAATGTATCCACTTTATTGCCCCTTCAAATAAGAAATCTGAATTATGATTGGCCAATTTTTCCAAATTATATGAAGGCAAGATGCCATATGTAAGTGAGGAAATCAGCGGAGTTATTGAGCGAGTGGCTAGAGAAAGGTAGGGTTATAAACATAATTTAATAGTTAGGATTGTAAATTAATTCATACTGTTGAGCACAGTTTTACCATTCAGCTAATGGCCCAATAAAAAGATCAATGCCCAGAAAATAACCATATATTTAAACCACTTAAATGAATAAGAACTGATAAAAGGTTACATTTTTGTCCAAATTGGTGAACATTGCAAAGAACTAGTATAATCACTGCCGTTCCTCACATACACTGTAACTTTAACAAATAAGACTCGGCTGTTGAAGTCTATCTTTCATTTTGTCAGTAAGTCAAACAGCAAGATTTATTTTCTCTCCTCATGATAAGCGATTCAATCTTCAGTATTTCTCCCAGGAGAAAATTATTGATGCTATGTACATGTGACTTTGTATTTATAAATCTTTCTGGTTGGGAAATTGCATTGAATAACAAATCTCTCTATTCCACAGGCAATTACTCAGGAATTAAGACAATAGTTTTAATTGATCTATACTTGACGATGATATCTTCCCATCAATGAGTTTCTTTGAAATTAAAAATACAACTTTTATCTGCAGATAGAATGGGGCAGGAAAAAAGGTCTGTGGATGAAGTTGAAATTGTATAAATTTAACTATGTAATAGATTGCAAATGATCAGAACGGTAGAATGAAATGCTGCGTAATTAAGGATTCGGAATTCAAATGTCCAATGAGTAAACACTAAAGAAGTTATATCAAAGTAAAAGTTATGGAAAGGAGTAGAGAAATAGGCAAAGACAGAGGCTATTTTCTAATATGTATTGTAAAATCCAATGATTTAAACCATTAATAGAAGAAACATATGATATATACCATTTATCTCAGAAGAAAACAAACATAATAACTACAAAATGACTCAATAAAACAATTTTAATGAGAGTGTTTTTGACAAAAGTTGTCTACCCTGACTATAATGGGGTCCATTTCCCTTCTTTGACTGATAAATAACACAAATATTCCATAGTAACTGTGAACTGGGGAATGTTGTACACCATTTAGCCAACAATTTTTTAAAGGATGAGATTCTTAACAGTAAATATCAGAAATCTATTTCTAATGAATCCGCTTCGTTTAATCGACTGAAATGGTAATTATTTGGACATATATTTTTGCCTTTTAATTGGGCTGGTGATTTTGATCTGTCTTTTCATCTCTAAAGACAAGACAACGGGAGGGTTTAAGATCTCCTGATCTGATGCCTGAGGCATGATAACGTTATGACACAGACTAAATGAATCTTTTTTTCCCTATTTAACCTTTCCATATGTTTGTAACTGAATCCCTCAATTAATATAATGAATAAACACACGAACTGCAGGTGGATAGGTGACATTTCAGGCAGGGACCCTTCTTCAGACTGAAAAATCACCTATTCGTGTTCTGCAGAGTTGCTGCCTGACCCGCTGAGTTACTCCAGTACTTTGTGTTATACGCTTAATGTAGACAGTGTGGTGGCACAGTATTTTGAATCGTAGGATATATTGTAGCTTTGTCCCTATTCTCAGTAACCAATCTCAGTCCAGCTGTTGGCCTGGAACAGAAAGGGGAAGCAGATGAAAATGATCACTTGGTCATTTTCATGGGGAGAGAGAGAGCCACTGTCCACACAGACGGAGACGGAGACGATGCTAGGGCAAGGGACCCCATGATAGAGCCAGCAAGTGTTATCATGCAAACATTTTGTTATGTCAAGCAGATCTAAGTTAACCTTGCCGAGGGTTGTAACAATTGGACTTCAGTAACCATTAAGGTATATATTTGTGTTATAATTTTGTTAATATCCCGCACACTACCATTGTCCACTGGCATTAAATATTCTATTGTGGCAATAGATGCTGATGCTATTATTTATAGAATGCACCTGCATTTACTCTACTCTATGTGCAATACTCTCCCTGAGGTCTCCTCATCAATGAAGTGGTGCTTTTCAACATGTTATCTGGGCAAAATACTCTCCAGAAACCCACAAAGCCCGATCATAAACATTAACATTTTCAATTTATAATATCTTGCAGTCCGTGAATATAAACACAGTTATAGTTCTGACTAGACTAAGTGGGACCTGTTGGGTCCGTCACATGGGAGGCCTGGTCCTCCAGCGCAACCTGTTTCCCAACATAATATTCCACCACTCACGCCTAATCCCCTCCCATCAAATCCACCCCTCCCTGTCCCCCTCTCCCTCTACTCCCCCCCCCATGCCACCTTGCCCATTACCCCAGACCCCTTCTACCCACCTCCCGACCCACCTGCACTCCACCACCCCTCTACCTCATTCCGTCCCACTCTTTCTCCCCTCCCTCCCTCTCCCTCCCTCCCTCTCGCTCTCTCCCCTCCCTCCGTTTTCACTCCCCCCTCCCCCCCCGTGCTGCCTCTCTCCGTGTAACGGTGCGATGCGTTAGGGCCGCCCCCATTGTCTGTGCCCAAGGGCAGGGGCCGCTGGAGCACTGCCTGTCCCGGGACCCGCGGCGTCTCGGCGGTATGAGGTTGGCGGGCGACCTAGCCAGAGCTGCCCGCAGAGCAGGAGGCGGAGGCTGTGCTGCAGGATGGCAGCGGCCGGGCGCCTTAACCAGGCCACTGGCTCAGCTCGCTCGGCTGCCACCAGGGATCCAGTCCAGGCACTGACTTCATCTCTGGGCTGGTCCCTGACGCCGGTCCCAGGCTCCAGTCCGGGCCCAGGTACTGTGCGTCAGTGGCGCCACTCCTTCACTACGGCAACCTCCAGCCGATTGACAGTGGACGCGGCCAATCAGTGTGGCGATGGTGCGCCATCTCGGCGATGCCCCTTCCTGACTAACAGGAGAGGAGACCAATCTGTGTGGCAGCGACTGACAGCAATCTTTAAACCTTAATAACTTTTACAATATACCATCGATCGGAACGAAACTTGTTGCACTCGCAGCACAGGAGAGCGATGAGTAGGCTGGCGAAACATCGTAACGTTATCGCGTACCATTTTGCACAAATAGAAAAACCACGCAAACTGGAAGAGCACAAGATCAGAGTTTTAGTGATGTATGGATAGAAGATGCACTGCCATTGGGCACTGATGTGGATTCAACATAAATATCTTTAAAAATCCAGTGTTTCTGTTAAAATACAAAAAATACATTTGAATTTCTTGCATGCCATTAATAACATCCTACTGCTGCCCGTGATACCAAGTCTTAAGACCATCAAAGCAACATACTGTAAATCATGCATCTGAACATTCAGGTTTGCAACTTTTAAATGCAGGACAATAAATCTCTCAGCTTTGGGAAATTTGCAAGACAGCAGCTGGTTTGAAAGCTGATGGATTCTTTGCGACCATACCTCATTTACCCGGTAGGCTGATAAATGCTGCAGCAAAAGTTGGAATATTCTGTGACTAAATGCCAAATAATATTTTCCACAGGGAGCAGAGGAAGCTTAGTTTGATAAGTTGTCCAAATGATAGATGAGTTATGCAGATTTTTAACACAAAATCTAAAAAGCGGTACATTGCCTTTTCAATTAAGGGTTCAATTCTTTGTGGGCTTGGAGGAAATCAAACTTGCAGCAAAATGACCAAAGTATATGAAATGATGAAAATCTTGCTTCTTTTTATGCCATTGAATTAACAACCAGCAACATATCTGGGTGGCAACCAATGTACTGGGACAAATCCACGTAGTCACAGGGAACGTGTGCAAACACCACAGCATCAGAGGTCGGGATTGAACCCTGTGAAACTGCCTATAGTTCTCCATCTGTTTTTGAGCAAGGCTGATGGGCTGGTTGTGCCTTTTCAATGTTCTATAGATTCAGGATCAATTCCTGTGGATTGGAGGGTAGCTAATGTTATCCCACTTTTTAAGATAGGCGGGAGAGAGAAAAACAGGGAATTATAGACCAGTTAGCCTGACATCAGTGGTGGGGAAGATGCTGGCGTCGATTATAAAAGATGAAATAGCGGCACATTTGGATAGCAGTAACAGGATCGTTCCGAGTCAGCATGGATTAACGAAGGGGAAATCATGCTTGACTAATCTTCTGGAATTTTTTGACGATGTAACTAGGGAAATGCACAAGGCAGAGCCAGTGGATGTAGTGTACCTGGACTTTCAGAAAGCCTTTGCTAAGGTCCCACGTAAAAGATTAGTGGGCAAAATTAGAACACATGGTATTGGGGGTAGGGTACTGATATGGATAGAAAATCGGTTGGCAGACAGGAAACAAAGAGTAGGGATGAGCGGGTCCCTTTCAGAATGGCAGGCAGTGACTAGTGGGGTATAACCATATAACAATTACAGCACGGAAACAGGCCATCTCGACTCTTCTAGTCAGTGCCGAACACATAATCTCCCCTAGTCCCATATACCTGCGCTCAGACCATAACCCTCCATTCCCTTCCCATCCATATAACTATCCAATTTATTTTTAAATGATAAAAACAAACCTGCCTCCACCACCTTCACTGGAAGCTCATTCCACACAGCTACCACTCTCTGAGTAAAGTTCCCCCTCATGTTACCCCTAAACTTCAGGGGTAACTTCAGTCTTCAGTCCCTTAATTCTCATGTCATGTCCCCTTGTTTGAATCTTCCCTACTCTCAGTGGGAAAAGCTACCACAAGACTCGGTGCTGGGACCGCAGCTATTTACAATATACATTAATGATTTAGATGAAGGGATTAAAAGTAATACAGGTGCACAACCTTTTATCCGAAAGCCTTGGGACCAGACACTTTTCGTAATTCAGAATTTGTCGGTCTTCGGAATGGAAATTTTTTTGCGTAGATTTTAATGGCTGGCTCAGTGGTAGAGTGTTCGGCTCATATCCGCAAGGTCGCGAGTTTGCGCCTTGATCCCGGCAGTTACTCGGTCGCGAGCTTGAGTCTTCAATGTGTTTTTTTTTTGCAGAATAAATGTTTGTATGAAATGCAGTGTAGGAGACGTGTACTGACTGTGTGGGCAGAACTTTGGAAGTGATTGCCCACCATTCTAAAAAGCCGCTGTGTCTCCCTGTCCCTGGGATAGCAGGGGGCGATCAAACAGCACAATACCCCCCTCCCCCTCCAACTCCAGAGGAATCCGCTCCCCGATGGGCCGCTACGGCGACAAGTGGCAGTTTGCCCACAGCCCGAGCTGCGCCACCCCAAGAACACCTTGCACACCATCAGCTTCTGCCCCTACGTTTTCCTCTGGAGTTGGAGCGGGGCTGGGCTGGAGTTGCTGCTGGTTGTGGGTCTCTGGGATCTCCGTGCTTGCAGTGGGCCTGGGGGTCGCTGTCCCGTTGGTCCTGACGTCTCCGGCCACCCCCCTGGACTGGAGCTGAGACTGGGAACTGTACCGCCCTTGCCCCCTCCCTCTGCAACTGCAAACAACCCCACTCTCCTGCAAGGGCGGTACAGTTCCCGGAGGATAGCAGGTTGCCGGAGACGTCAGGACCAACAGGAACCCGCTCCCCGATGGGCCCCTACGACGCCCCGAGCTGCGCCCCGTCATCCGCAACCCAGGTTCCTCTGTAGTTGGAGCGGGGCTGGGCTGCTGTTGGCTGTGGGTCTCTGGGACTTGCGGTGGGCCGGGTGGTCGACGTCCAATTGGTCCTGACGTCTCCGGTGACTGCACTGACCTGCAGCCATCGCCGACTTGAAGACAGTGCAAAGTCCCCGCGCCGGTGCAATGAGTGGGGAGTTGGAGAGGGGAGGGAAGGGTCACACACATGGCCGGGGACCAGAGGGGTGTAGGTGGGGTGAAACTGAAGGGAGCGACAATCTGCTGCTGCCTACACTGTGTATCGTGTCTACCGTGGGAACTTTTTAACAGCGGGCAGGTAGCAGCATATTGTCAATTATTAACCCTCCCGCGCAATATACCCTCACCTTCTCTTTTATGGATGGGGATTTAGTTCCCCTTTCTTCGAGGACCGACAGGAGGTTCCGCTGTCACCTCTGCGGGCCGCCCTCGGTGAACGTCCTGTCTCCCTGTCCCTGGAATAGTAGGGGGCGATCAAACAGCACAATACCCCCCTCCAACTCCAGAGGAATCCGCTCCCCGATGGGCCGCTATGGCGACAAGTGGCAGTTCGCCCACAGCCCGAGCTGCGCCACCCAAGAACAAGACGTTATTCTTGCACACCATCAGCGTCTGCCCATACGGGGAGCGTGTTCTTCTGGAGTTGGAACGGGGCTGGGCTGGAGTTGCTGATCTGGGATCTCCGTGCTTGCAGTGGGCCTGGGGGTCGGTGTTCCGTTGGTCCTGACGTCTCCGGTGACTGCACTATGCTGCTAGCATCGCGACGTGAAGACAGTACAAAGCCCCCGCGCCGGTGCAATGAGCGGGGAGGGAAGGGGCACACACATGGCCGGGAAGCAGAGGGGTGTAGGTGGGGTGAAACTGAAGGAAGCGACAATCTACTGCTGCCTGCACGCTGAGTTAAAAAGTTACCACGCAAGACTCACGATACACTGTGTATCGTGAGTCTACCGTGGGAACTTTTTAACGCAGCTGGCAGGTAGCAGCATATTGTCAATTATTAACCCTCCCGCGCAATATACCCTCATCTTCTCTTTTATGAATGGGGATTTAGTTCCCCTTTCTTCGAGGACCGACCGGAGGTTCCGCTGTCACCTCTGCGGGCCGCCCTCGGTGAACGTTTTCAAGGACCTTTCTTCAAGGACCGAAAAAATGTCGCTATTCGGAGGTTTTCGTTATTTGGATCGTCGGATAAAAGGTTGTGCACCTGTATTAGCAAATTTGCAGACGACACAAAGCTTGGTGGCAGTATGAACTGTGAGGAGGATGCTATCAGAGGTGCTATGCAGGGTGACTTGGACAGGTTGGGTGAGTGGGCAGATGCATGGCAGATGCAGGTTAATGTGGATAAATGTTAGGTTATCCACTTTGGTGGCAAAAACAAGAAGGCAGATTATTATCTGAATTGCGTCAAGTTGGGAAAAGGGGAAGTACAAGATCTGGTGGTCCTTGTTCATCAGTCAATGAAAGTAAGCATGCAAAGAGGTCCTTCTGCAGTTGTACAGGGCCCTGGTGAGACCACACCTAGTGTATTGTGAGCAGTTTTGGTCTTCAAATTTGAAGCAGGACATTGAGGGAGTGCAGCGTAGGTGCACGAGATTAATTCCCGGGGTGGCGTGACTGTCATATGTTGAGAGAATGGATCGACTGGGCTTGTATACACTGGAATTTAGAAGGATGAGAGGGGATCTGATTGAAACATATAAGATTATTAAGGGATTGGACACGCTGGAGGCAGGAAACGTGTTCCCCATGTTGGGGGAGACCAGAACCAGGGGCAACAGCTTAAGAATAAGCGGTAGGCCATTTAGAACAGAGATGAGGAAAAACTTTTTCACACAGAGAGTTGTGAAGTCTGTACAATTCTCTGCCTCAGAAGGCAGTGGAGGCCAATTCTCTGGATGCTTTCAAGAGAGAGTTAGATGGAGCTTTCTCTTTATAGCAGAGTCATGGGATATGGGGAGAAGGCAGGAATGGGGTGCTGATTGCGGATGATGAGCTATGATCACAGTGAGTCGCAGTGCTGGCTCGAAGGGATGAATGGCCTACTCCTGCATCTATTGTCTATTATCAAACCTAGGTTGATACTGGATGCTCTCTCCTGCTTTATTCTTTTTAAATGTATTTTTAGCAATTTGCTACAACTAAGTGGACCACTAGCTTATTTCAGAGGACAATTAAGAATCAAGACACACTGCAAGTCCAGAGGCACCCATGTGTCAGACCGAGTAAGGACAACAGATTTCCTTCATTACAGCATGTTATTGAACCTGATGGGTTTTCAGAAAAATCCAGTAGTTCCATCTAAAAATCCATCTGATACTAGTTTCTTTCCACTGTTATTTAATGACTGAATTTAAAATCCCCAAGTCCCATGGTGAGATTTGATTGCCGAGTCCAGGTTCCTGCACAGTACGGTAAAATAACAACTATGCTGTTATCCCTTGAGTAAAACTGCAAACAGTTTATGCAACTTTACCAAATATGGAAATAATACAACTTCACTCAAAGTAAGGTACAATTTTAATTACATTTAAATAATTCCCATTGCAAAAATGTGTGACATGCTAGTTATATCCATGAATGATTCCAGGCTGGTTTATTTTCTGTCTTGGGGTATTTTGTAAAGATTTGTTTCCCTGTCTCCCCAGTGCCTCAGTGGGTAAATACTCCAACCAAATCTAGCATTAAGCCATTATACACTCAAAGAAAAAGACAAGATGCTGGAATCTTCAGTCTGAAGAAAGGTCCCGCCCAAAACGTCAGCTGTTTTGAGATGCGGCCTGACCCGATGAGTTCCTCCGGTAACTCAAAGGGAATGTGACCACCTCAGTTTGTGTTCTGTTAGCTTATCTGCTGAGGAAGAAGGAGATGAGCCACAGAGGGTAGTTGAGGCCAGTTCATTGGCTATATTTAAGAGGGAGTTATATGTGGCCCTTGTGGCTAAGGGGATCAGGGGGTATGGAGAGAAGGCAGGTACGGGATACTGAGTTGGATGATCAGCCATGATCATATTGAATGGCGGTGCAGGCTCGAAGGGCCGAATGGCCTACTCCTGCACCTAATTTCTATGTTTCTATGATCCCTGTTACAATTGTAAATGAGTAATCCTCTTTGGAAAACTGTATATGGTCACTGTTAAGAATAAATTTAAACAGTTGTGTTGCAGATGAATTAATTTGAACTTAACAGTTATGGATGAGAATACCCTTCACCAAGCTTGGACAGGAATACTGATCAACTGGAGTAGCTACCAGAGGGCAATTGGTATCTACAGAAGAGAACCAGGAAGTACGGCCTTCAGGAAGGAATAAAATGCAAAAATAACATATAAATCTGCTCAAGAAATGTTTAATAAACTAAATTTTGGCAACAATTGTGCACGCCTAAACCCTTAAATTCATTTTTTTTAAAATATGGGTCATTAATTGAACTTTTGAGATTTTTATTCAAATTAAACCAAAATTCTCCATTTGCAGTTGTGGCCTAATTTAGTCAAGTGGAAAAGTTATTAATAACATTCTTACTGTGAAATTGTGATTAATATGGCAGTCTTAGGTTCTGAAGAATTATAATTTACTGATCTGATTGTAATTGCATGCATCACTCCAGCTGAGAAGGGAAAATGTAGTGAAAGGCTACTGCACATCTGCAGATAGATATATGTTTTAAACAATTTGTCAGACCTAAATTGAATGAAAAATATAAAAGTCAATAGATTCAACCAGAAAGTAAAATGCATTTGAAAGGCTTTTTAAAGATTTTTTAAAGGCTTCAGTTAAAAATGTATGCGTGGTTCATTCTGCTGTATGAATGTTTAAAGACATGGCAATCATTCCTGGTAATTAAAAGCACTCAAGGAAATTATTTTGTGAGCTGAAATAAAAGTGAAGATAATGCTTTTTTTGTTAGGTAGAAATTGATCAAGGCTCATTCCTGTCACTGTTTAGGCTCAACATATTCTACTGTCTACTCCACAAACCAAATGATAAATCAGGAGGCTTAAGTGAACCGTCCCCTTCACCAAATAGGAATACAAAAGCTTACGATGTGTGGATAAGATTGGGATAGCTGCTACGCAGTAAAGGAAAGCTTGAAAATCCAAGCACATCGCAACATACCATGCATTAACTGGCTTTGCCTTCAGAAGGATTTAAGGACTCGACAGAGGGCGCTAATTCAGTGTGTCACTTTACACTTTGGAGAATGCCTGGGATTTCTTAATCCGAGCAGATATTGGCGGCAAGCAAATTTGTAATCAGGTTCCTGTACTCCTCACCGTAATTGCTGCACTGCAGCTCCCAAATCCTGGAAGGATTGATGGAGGATTGGGCTGTGCATGATGGAGAGTGATTCGCTAGAGAAATGGAAGCCCATAATAATCGTGGGAAGGTGAGTGGATTGTTTGAAATGATAATGGTAGAGGCGATAATGTCAAAGAGCATTTGATTGGAAAGGGATGAAATGGAAAGAAATGGTATTAGACAATATATTGGGTATGCCGCAGAAAGTTTCAAATTGTACAAAGTTAAGGGAGTAAGCAACTTGGTGTTGCATTTGCCTCTCAACCACACTTTCAAGCATAACCTCTGGTCTTTGATGGCTCCCGTCATATAAACACATTAGAAACAAGGATGGTAGATAGAAAGACGAAAACCAGAGAAAAATATCAATGCAAAGCCAATTGTTTTGTTGAAGACCTCCTTCGACTATGTTGAAGACTAGCTACGACTAATGTTGGGAAAATTGGACACCGAATAGTGGAGAGTGAAGACGACCTCCTTCGATCTCCTTCCATCTCCCTTCGACTATGATGAAGACTACCTTCGACTATCTTTGACTACCCTCAATTTCCTACGACTAACACGATGACCTACTACGACATACCATGACTAAACTTACGAGTAAAAAAAGTATCGATTTTTTCCATGGCGACCTTTTTTTGCTCGCGGACATTTTTCAACATGTTGAAAAATACGCCGCGACCTAGTTGAGGCCTCGAGTACACAGGGACTACTCTCAAGCATGAAGGAGAGTTACGAAGACCTACTACGACCTCATGTCGACCATGCTCTGGGTATGAATCGAGGGCAAACTCGCCAGAACTCGCAGATTTGATCACCCAGACCCTTTACAACATTTTTATGCCAATTTTTTGTAGAACCTTAAGGATGGCGATTTTAATTTAACTTAACAAAAGACCTGAGCCAATCTTGCATTTCAGTGCTCTGCCCAGTTCCACATAGAATCCTGCAACTGTGTTGGGTCACATCAATGAAATCAGCTTGCCACCAAACTCGGGTGGATGCTGGGAATGAACAAGGATAACCTGATGCAAGTTCACATGAAACAAAACTGCTGCAAATTTTCAGCAGATCATGCGGGATCTGTGGTAAGAAACCGTCAATATTTCAAGTTGATGATCTTTCAAGAGAAGTACAAAAAGCTACAGAACAAAGTGATTTTAAATTGCAGCTAAGGTTGAGTGTGGGAAGGGGTGAGGAATGCAGACAACAAGAGGACATGTGCTGGAGACCAAGGACAGATGAAAGACTCCACCAGACGTGTGTCAGTTGAGAGTGGATGGTGCAGGATTGGTGACAGATTTGCAAAATGCTTCCGTTCAGTCCACAAGAGAGACCACGAGTTTCCATTTTAATTAATCCTCCATCCCATTCGTATCTGACCTCTATGTCATTGCCATCTCAAACTATCCCAACAAAGTCTAATATAATTCTGAGAAACATCAACTCATATATCGGCCTATCTTATATCCTCAGTATCAAATACCACGTTTTCATATTCACATTGAATGACTGGAAAATAGGTGTGCCAATGACCATTCTCTCCTCCCTGTAATTGTTTGAAAGATACAGCATGGAAAGAGAACCTTCGGCTCACCGAATCCATACCGACCACCAATCACCCATTCACACCTTCCATGCTATCCCACTTTTGCCTCCACTCCCTTTCACGGGCCAGTTAACCGAGAACCCATGCAGTCATAAGCAGAATATGTAAACTTCACACAGATAGCACCTAAGGTCAGAATCGAACCTGGTCTCAGATGCTGTGAGGGCGGAGCTCTACCAGCCGCGCCTCTGTGCTTGATACTGATTCATAAATATGCCAATTGTAAACAGAGTAGTCTACAAGACATCTTTCTCTTCTTGTACTGACTATAAATACTTTGCTTTTAAATAACCGGTGTTGACAACTGTCAATTGAATGGTTTATGAATAAATAAAACAAAGACAATATTAATGAACTGATGTATAACAGTAATGGTATTAATAACCATCAGAATAATAAAGGGAGCTAAATCATCCAGACTCAGATTGACATCACCTCTTTATCACATTTTAAGTTCATTACCACTCTAGCAAGTTTTCTCAAATTTTATATTATATAAATCAACTGTAATGAGCTGAAACCAATGTTGAAGTGAAATACAGTTTTTAAACACTTGTGTTTGTCAAAGAGATGTAATAATGAGCGATTTCATCTTGAATTCACTGTCTGCACAGATCTCAGAATCTTTGATCAGAGTTAGTGAAGTGGAAATTTGGAATTGTTTTTACTGAATATTTCAATTTTCCAGCCAAGAAAAGTGATAAAGGAGAAATTACACCAAAATTATATCAAGAGCAGGTTTTCACCTCATAGAAACACAAAATGTTGCATTGAAATCACAGAAGGGGAACAATAATAATCACTCACTGAGAGTCCTGCTGCAGTCTACATGTTTTGTTTACCCTGTCCTCCATTCAAAGGCAGTTGTGAACACTTACATCAGACGGGTTAAGGGGAACAGGCATTGTTATCCCTCTGGGATTCTCGGAGGATACCAATTAGTGTAACAACTCCGAACAGCTTCAACTGACACTGTGTGTTCCAGTTGAGACGGAGGCAAGACTGTGATGATCTTCCCCAAAAGATTATTTTGTGGTTGTTAAGGATTATTTGGTCATCTTTCAGGAGTTTAGAGTTTATAGATACAGCATGGGAACATGCCCTTCGGACCACTGAATCCACGCTGATCATGTATCACCCGTTCACACAAGTTCTATGTTATCCCACTTTCTCATCGACTCCCTACACATTAGGGTCAATTTACAGCGGCCAATTAATTTACAAACCCGCATGTGTCTGGGATATAGGAGGTAACCAGAGTACCCGGAGGAAACCCACTCGGCAACGAGGAGAACATGTAAACTTTACACAGAGAGCACCCGAGGTCAGGATCGAACCCTGTTCTTTGGCGCTGTGGGGCAGCAACTCTCCCACTGCGCTATTGTGCTGCCTCTATGAGTTATTGCGTACAGTTTTGGTCTCCTAATCTGAGGAAAGAATTGCGTACAGTTTTGGTCTCCTAATCTGAGGAAAGGCATTATTGCCATAGAGGGAGTACAGAGAAGGTTCACCAGACTGATTGCTGGGATGTCAGGACTTTCATATGAAGAAAGACTGGATAGACTCGGCTTGTACTCGCTTGAATTTAGAAGATTGAGGGGGGATCTTATAGAAACTTACAAAATTCTTAAGGGGTTGGACAGGCTAGATGCAGGAAGATTGTTCCCAATGTTGGGGAAGTCCAGAACAAGGGGTCATAGTTTAAGGATAAGGGGGGAAATCATTTAGGACCGAGATGAGGAAAACATTTTTCACACAGAGAGTGGTGAATCTCTGGAATTCTCTGCCACAGAAGGTAGTTGAGGCCAGTTCATTGGCTATATTTAAGAGGGAGTTAGATGTGGCCCTTGTGGTTAAAGGGATCAGGGAGTATGGAGAGAAGGCAGGTACAGGATACCGAGTTGGATGATCAGCCATGATCATATTGAATGGCGGTGCAGGCTCGAAGGGCCAAATGGCCTACTCCTGCACCTATTTTCTATGTTTCTATGTTTCTATGTTATGAGAGGTGTCAGAGCAGCTAGTAAAGCAGTTTTCAAATAATGGCAAGAAGCTGCAGACGCTGGAATGTTGAGCAAAATGCCAGGTGATGATGGAACTCAGTAAATGAGGCAGCCTTTGTTTAGGAAATAGATAGCTGACATTTCAGATTGGGGCTCTACACCAAAAAAACCTGTTGACCGTTTAACTTCCACTGATAATTTCCGGCCATTTGAAAACCATTGCAACTGTACAGGGAAAACAATAAATAAATGTTCATGTTTATTGCTTCCAATAGACAGCTTCGTAATAAGAACAATAGGGAAGAGTGGGAAATGAACATTTTACTGTCATGGAAAGTGAATGTTTCTGAATGGCAAACCTCCAAGAACCATTAAAGTCAGTGAAGGAAAGAGTTGCACCATCTTAAAATGTATTAACTTTAAAAACATTTGCCAACAATTAAAAAAAAAGCAAAATCTTCCGTTTGAGTTATTGCAATGCATAGGAGAGGTGTTGATTGGAAGAAAAGCAGCCAAGATCTATAATGGGCAGAGGATTTGTTCTCATAAACCACTGCTCAGAAGAAGATGTTGATTTTTACATGAATGCAAAAGACACAGTTTACTTTGACTGCACTATAAGTGTAAAATAAACACTCAATGTGCTAGAAAATGGTGTTAGATGTGGGCCACTTGCTAATGAATAATCTGATATGTGGAGTAATAACAAGGAACTGCAGATATTGGTTTATATCACAGAACAAAGAATATTAAAGTGCTGTCATAACTCAGTGGGTCAGGCAGCATCTCTGGAGAACATGAGTAGGTGACGTGACGGGTCGGGACCTTTCTTCATACCAATATGTAGAGTACACTTCGTGCAACATGCTGCACAGAACTATCACTATCAAAACAGCATGCCCCTGTACGTAGGCGGAATTGGCAAGACGCAATGCTCTCTTGTCGAATGAGCACATGAAGTGGCAGAAAAAAAATGCCTTGGCAGTTTCCTAACCATACTTTATGCTGTCATGGATAGCAAATTTTTCAGAATAGCTAATATTCAATAACCATTACAGTCAATGAAAGAACGAATTTGATTATCTTGAAAATTATTAACCTTAAAAACCTTTACATCTAATTAAAAAAAACCTAATAATATATTGTAAATTACCTTATTCTCAACCAAGTACACTAACACCAACCTCCATTCAAATGAATGGACTCTGTTCAAGTGCCAGGATCAGCAGGCAAATTCTCCGGTGTGAGAATTGGAGACTTGCTATAGGCTAGCATTTGACTGCTGCATCCCATGAAGTGTTTGAAACTGATTGCAGCCAATGAATCACAGGATAGCCATTGAGGTTGGCACTTCCTTATGAGCATGGGAATCCAGAAGTTGGTGGAACTTATGCTTGAGAAATCATCTAGGAAGTTCAATTCTAGCTCGGGCCGCTCAACACTTTTATTAACAGCTATTAATTATTGTTGATGGTGCCATGTTGGGTTTCGTGTTTTGGAACCCATCAGTTTTGTTCTCAGGCCACAGTGGCAACCTTATTCAGCCAGAATCATTAACAAAGATGCATTTCAATTAAGTGATAAAGTGGAAATTCAATTGCTCAAACATATGAAATCTCGAAAGCATTCATTTAATCTATGATCATAGTAAGCTGTATCTATGAAAGACTGAATCTATGAAGATGTGCTTTCAATGTTCTTTCAGAATAATTTTATCAACACAGAACTGAATAATGAATAGAATAATGAATTCTGCCACAGTTGGTGCCAAACACAAATAATAGGACCTGCTACATTCAAATTAATCTTATATTTCGTGCAATAGGCATGAAATTACAATATACAAATGTGTTTTTCTATGAACTAAAACAAAATCATAGTGAACCCACTACTTGTGCCAAATATTACAAAGAATAGTTTACATTTAATAAGAGGCTGAAGATTTCTTTGTAATATTTGCCTGGAAGATTCAAATGGACTTTTATAAATGATTTTTGTTAACCGTGATTACAATGCTAATTTCAAATCTTTTGGCATTAGTCACACCAAGGTTGGTTCAAATCTGTAGCTGCTCATCTTTGAATCGATTCATTGTACTTTATATGTACACAAGACCCAGTTCCAATCTAATTCCACCGCAGTCAGTTTTATTGAGAATATTTAATCTGAATCAAATTGATTCTACTCGTGACCTCCACTGGGACACAATAACATCACAGTCATAAAATTATTGCTCACCAGATGCCAACTAAATGTGTCTGCTTGAAATTAAACTTTTTGATCTCCGGCAATTCAAATTAAAGGATAAAAATCAAATATACTTGCATACAATTCCCATTAATTTATTTAATGATGCCCAAAAGTAAAGTCAAAGAACATTACTGTGAAAAAAAACTGGAAACACTTCACAAAATAAAATCTCAAATCTGCGCATCCACTATTTCACAATGACATTTCAACTCTTTTAAGGTGCAATAAGGCTTGCCAAAGCGTCACTGGAGATAAGCTTCAGATCACCAGAATGTGGACACATGGATCATCCTGTTCATTAAATGGGATGTAGGCAGCATCCCAACTTTATAGATTTGTTGGCTGGATACATTAGCAGGGACTACAGATGGTGTGGTTCAATTAAAACTGTCCTGCACTAAATAAAGTCAGCCATCACTTCTTCAAAATGAAATGCACCGTGGTTGGAGCAGGTTTGCTGCCAGGCATTCTACAAGTGAAGTTGATGCAGAAAACAATGAAGAATCACACATGCTGGTTAATCCTGGGCATTAGACACACTACCTACAAGTCTGTCCAGGGTTAAACATGATTGGAGGGGCTATGGAGAAGGCGGGATTGAGAAGAGAGTTTCACAACAGCATTAAGCTACTTTACATGTGACAGAATATTGGTAGAGATTGGCAATGCAAATATCAAGTTTTACCGGACAATGAGAACCCACAATAATAAAGCTAAGTTTGGGGAAACAGACACAATGTATTCAGAGAAGCTGCCCCGGTAATGTTCTTAAAGAGCTTTGACAATAAACCATTTGACCGATACACAGCCCAAAATATGACTGAGAGAACAAGAGAATGGGCATTACTCTTTTTTTTTAACCAGACAATGAGCACCATTGAGCAAAATGCCTCATCAATGGAACAAACCAAGAGGTACCTAACGGCTTGTTATAGCAGGAAGTTAAGTGTCAACTACTGCATGTATGGCAAACTAGGTCATAGTGGCAGCTTTCATTCCCTGAAAGACATTCATGAATTTGTTATGACAATCTAATAATTTAAAAGTCATAATCACTAATTCAATCTTCCGGATTTATTGGATTAAACTGAATTTAAACTCTGCTGCTCCATGGCAGGAGCAGAGTGGAGCTGCCGTCTTGCAGCTCCATCCACCTAGGATTGTTAATTATCAGAAAGACGGCAAGAAAATTGTTGTACTCAAGGAAGCAGCTCTCCACCACTTCCTCAAGGGCACTAACGGCTAACCTTGATGGTGATACCACATCCTTCAAACATACAGCCCAGTACTTCCTGACTCATCATTAGCTCTTGCAGGCTGTGGCAGACAGCAGAAGCACTCAGGAACTTGATGGTTAAGAAAGAACTGCAGATGCTGGAAAAATCGAAGGTATACAAAAATACTAGGGAAACTCAGCGGGTGAGGCAGCATCTATGGAGCGAAGGAATAGGTGACTTTTTGGGTTGAGACCCTTCTTCAGACTGATGTGGGGGTGGGGGGGGGGGGGGCGGGAAGCAGAGAGGAAGATGCGGAGACAGTAGGCTGGGGGAGAGCTGTGAAGTGGAGGGGAAGGAGTGTTGTAGAGGAGAGGGATCTAGGAGTGCAGGTGCATGGTTCCTTGAAGGTCGAGTCACAGGTAGATAAGGTGGTCAAAAAGGCTTTTGGCACATTGGTCTTCATCAGTCCGAGTATTGAGTATAGTATTTGGGAAGCCATGTTGCAATCGAATAAGATGTTGATGAGACCGCATTTAGAGTATTGTGTTCAGTTCTGGGCACCATGTTATAAGAAAGATATTGTCCAGCTTGAAAGGGTTCAGCAAAAATTTACGAGGATGTTGCCAGGACTAGAGGGTGTGAGTTATAGGGAGAGGTTGAGTCGGCTGGGTCTCTATTCCTTGGAGCACAGGAGTATGAAGGGTGATCTTATAGAGGTGCATAAAATCATGAGAAGAATAAATCGGGTAGATGCACAGAATCTCTTGCCCAGAGTAGGGGAATCAAGGGCCAGAGGACATAGGTTCAAGGCGAAGGGGAAAAGACTTAATAGGAATTTGAGGGGTAACTTTTTCACACTAAGGTGGTGGGTGTATGGAACGAGCTGCCAGAGGAGGTAGTTGAGGCTGGGACTATCTCAACGTTTAAGAAACAGTCAGACAGATACATGGATAGGACAAGTTTGGAGGGATATGGACCAAATGCAGGCAGGTGGGACTAGTGTAGCTGGGACATGTTGGCCAGTGTGGGGAAAGTTGGGCCAAAGGGCCTGCATCACTCTATGAATCTTAGTATAAATGAGAAAGGAATATAAAGTTTTGCAGCTCATAGGTGATAATAAATACGAAGAAGTGAAGTGGAAATTGCATACCAACATGGAACAGTTGGGCTGAATGGCCTGTTCATATATACTGTATAATAATTCTAACTAAGCAATTTGAAAGTGTAGATTTCTGCTTTCTATCATTTCTCAACTGTGCAATATCAGATTTTTACCACCATAAATGGATGGGGTCTTAAGCTTGCAACAAATGTCAGTGCAATTATGTGTAACCTCATTCATTTCATCTAACTCTTTGCTAGTTATTTTCACCAGCCCTGCACTTTGCTCAACCAATTGCTGTGGCAACCCACCGTTCATAGGCTTTGTCAGAAGACTGATGACTCTGTTTAATGTAACCTTGAGTAATTAAGTAAAATTAATTTAGTTTTCAAATTTTTCAACATGATTAAACATCAAAGATGAAATCAGACAGGAAGTGTCAGTGTTTTGGAGAGTGCCCTTAGATCTCCAAACTGTGCACAGACACATTCGTGATGTGAACCATACAGAACCCCACTTTGATGAGGATGTTCATGCAGTGCAGACCACTGCAGCATAAAGAGTAGGCAAATAATGACCTTAGTCAATGTTCAACACAGATTTGATGTCACATTGTTATGTTGTTTAATAGCCCAGCTTATAACCTATTTTAACACTGTCAATTATGCGGCTGGAAGAACTTTATACCCCACCACATTTAAACAGAACCATTGAAATGATGGAGACACAAGTGACTGCAGATAGAATCTGGAGAAAACCCATAAACAGTTTGGAAAAACTCAGCGAGGTTCTGCAGCATCTATGGAGGCAAAGGGATCGTTGACATTTTAAGTTGAGGTCCTGGATCATATAACAAAAAATAATAATTTGCTATTTGTAGACCATTTGTTACTAGAAATCTATTGGTTATTATAATGATTTGACAAATATTTGGTCCTTTTTGTGAGCTGTCACATGTTGAAAAACCTGAGCCTTGGGATTGTCGGGATTGACACAACAAGTGCTGCATGACCTTCCGGTGATTAATGATTATTGCACCAGCCAGCTACTACCAGAGACAGGCATTCCTCTTTGAACACAATAAGACTAGGAGAAGGAGCAGAGAGCACACTGAGCTGAGAAATGCCCAGAAGTAGATGACTAGCAGAAGGACACAAACTGCTAGAACAACTCAGCAGGTCAAGCAGCATCTCTGGAGAACATGGAGGGGTGATGTTTTGGGTTGAGACCCTTCTTCAGACTCTCTGTGACTCTTCGGCGAACAAGGTTAACTAGCCAAAATCGCTCCATCGCAGGAAGAAATTATCACAAAAGCATATAAAAGAATCAATGCTGCGATCAAAACCTCTGTATAAATTGTAACTGATATGAGCATTTTGGTGTATGTATAACGTCATGCATCTTGGTACAAATCATATTACAATTCTTAAAATATCAGGTATATGATGTAATTGTTAAAATTATAATGTGCAATATAATCATTCTCAAACCAACATATCTCAATCCTTTTCATTATTCATATTTTTTACTGGAGAAGTGCTTTATAAAAAAACTTCAGCTAGGTAGTTTTTGCTTCATCGCTGTGCCACAGTTTGCTGGGGTTTTTATTTTTGAGGTTTAGTAAGGTAATTAGATGTTAGGTTATGCTTGTATTTTGGTTCCACGATACCAGTTTACTGGCACAGCAAATACTTTCAACAAACCTCACTGCCAAAGACTTTTAAATATACTCTGATACTCTACCCTTTAAGGTACTCACTGATCCCAAAAGAGAGCAAGATATTGATTCAGAAAATGTAATAAACATTTGTGATAACTTTATAAAGCCAATTTAGATGAATATTTATTTGTTCCTATGAGGCAATGTTCTGATGCGCCTCATTGATTTTGAAAGTACAACACATCTTATCCTTCATTGTTTTAATGCAGTGATTTGATTTAAAACCTTAAAAAAAAATAAGAGTACCTTCTGTGATGTGTAGGATGCCAGGGTTCTCGGTTACTTGGCTCCAGGACCCTTTGACAACTGACTTATAGACCACTCTGTTATTTAGATTCTGTTGTGGTCGGAAGTTGTTCCTCAAGTATTCCACTGATTTGACGTGGTCTTGCTGTTCAGTTGTAAATATGGAATAAAAGGCATCCAGCTGTACAAAGCAATCAAATGGGAAGAAATTAAGGCTTGTCAGAGAATAAATCATTCATAATGATGGAAATAGGATGTAAAATTCCAAGAAACCATGATGCCAATAATGACAGGTTATAGAAGCTGAGCTGCCCAAAGAAATAAACCCAGCAATCTTATCAAATTCCAGCTTTTATTTGCCATGCTGTGTGGAAACATTAAACCTGAAATCTAACAGTAGATGCTGTCAATCCAATCATTTCAAGCATGGCATTGTTCTGTCAAATTCAGGGAGTCCAATTTAAAAATCTGAGTAGCATTGTTTAATTTTACACAATATGCAGACAAGCTTATCCAGTGATTGTCTTTGAGAAGCACACACATCAACTCATTTTATGCAATGCGTTGGTTTTGTGAAAATGATTTATTTGTTACCAAGGGAACAAAAGCAATTCATATTATATCTGGTTTCATAGAATGTTATTTGTAGGACTAATGCATTTTAACCGCCTCTAAGCAAAGCGATGTTACGATTGCAAAAATAACAGTCTTTAAATTACTCCTGAAACATCAGCTGTATTTTGGGATTATAAGAAGATTTCAAAACAAATCAGATTCAAGAATGAATTCTTCAAATCATAGGCTAGGCAGAACACTACACAGAAAAAAAACCCTTAAATAATCTGTTTGAAATTCACAGTTCATAACTCAGAATCAAACATAATAGGTGAAGTCCTTTGCAGTATAATACAGATGACAAATCAGAGCATAAAAATAGACTGTATTCATATGTAAAATAATAATAGATTTGAGGAAGATCGACACAAAATGCTGGAGTAACTCAGTGGGACAACCAGCATCCCTGGAGAGAAGGAATGGGTCTTCTTCTTGCGAATGAAACATAAATAAACCAAAGGAATAGTTAGATCTCAAGCTGGGTGTTGAGCAGCCAGGTTGTTGTCTCTGCGTCAATGTCTGCCAGGCCCTGAGCTTCATTTGATGGGTGAGCGGGCTGAAGTCTGAAGAAGGGTCTCGACCCGAAACATCATCCATTCCTTCTCTCCAGAGATGCTCCCTGTCCCGCTGAGTTACTCCAGTATTTTGTGTCTATCTTCAATGTAAACCAGCATCTGCAGTTCTTTCCAATAGATTTGAGGAAGTTGGATGCTGGCAAGGGCCATGCAACATTGAACGTCCATCAAGAATTCAGAGGTAAATCTGCAGTGCCCCTTACCAGTGACTGTTTGGAGCAATGTTCCTACCCTACACCTTCTGGTGGAGAACTGGGAATCCTGACTCAAATTTAAACACACCCTCGGAGGTTGCAGGTGAAGCAGAATAAGATGTAATTCAGTCATTATTTTATGTCACACATTCTATCCTTTAATTTCCTTGGAGCGCAAGAGGCTAAGCGGTGATTTTATGGAGATGTTTTAAATCATGAGGAGAATTGATAGGGTCGTTCACAGAGTATTTTACCCAGGGTAAGGTAATCAAGAACCAGAGGAGATAGGTTTAAGGTGAGAGGTTAAAGTTTCAATGGGAACCTGAGGGATGGTGGGTATATGCAATGACCTGCCAGAGGTGGTAGTTGTGACGAGTACCATAGCAACATTTGAGACACCTGGAGAGGTACATGGATAGGAAAGTTTAAAGGAATATGAGCCAAATTAGAGCAAATGGAAATAGCTTAGATGGGACATCTTGGCTAGTTAGCATGGTCAAGTTGGACGGAAGGGCTTGTTTTTTTTGCTGTATGTCTCTCCCAAATAGTTTAATGTTTTACAGTCAGGTAACATGACATACAGTAGTTTTATTTGTGGCTCATCTGACCCATTCATGTCCCATAATGTGACATGATAATACAACATCAAATGAGGCCCTGGCACATCTCAGGCCCTGGTCACCTGGATCCAATGTCTGCCGAATGGATCTGGAGCAACTAAGAATGGGTCAGTGGGGTACATGGGGTGAATGTGAGTGATGGGCCGTATATTTGTTTTGAAAATTAAACCAGCAAAATGTTGTTGCATCCCACACATTTGTAAAAAGATTGCAGCTCCAGTTTCGATAATGGATGAGGATAAGGTTCTGATGAAAGAAACCTTTGTGCATGTGCTTCCATATGACTGTAGTTGCTGTAGTTGTTTGAGACCGTCAGCTTACAGGTGAAGGTCATCAGCTCACAAGTAAAACAATTGAAGGTCTTGTTAGCCATTTTTGTCGAGGCCATGATGTTGTGTCACAATGTTTTCACACCCCTTGCCACTGCAGACTTCGGAATGACCAGCAACAAGGTCTTTTCCAGATGATTCCTGAGACTTATGGAACAGATGTTGCTGCTGTTTGAAGTTGTCAAAGTGCTGTTTGTCCATTAGTGGGAGAATCATAGCTCCCAGGATCCAGTTCCATCCAACCGCATGATCTACTCACTGATAGATGCAAAAGGCGGACAAGTATAATTACAGACTTTATGACAGTCAATCCAGTACTTTATATCTCTGGTTCATTGTCATGTCATCCAGACTCACAGAAATGATGGTTTACTTAATCTAGTGCAGGATGGGTCAAGTTCCCAAAAGAATCTCAAGAGGGCTGCAGCTTGGATATGCATTTGGTGTATTTATCAATCAATTACGGCTATTTTATGGCTTTGTGATCTTTCACATCAAACTCAATATTGATTTAGAGCTGAATGCTCCACAATTAGCATGTCCTTCATACTATAATCATTACTAGAAAAAAACCTTGTACAACAGGCAGTTATCTGTGTCACATTTATTGACCTCGAACAGGGTTGGCAGTAGTGAAATTTACGAGACTATTAAAATCCGACAAAGTTTCTCTGGTACTTGGAGTTCCTTAATGGCATGAAAGCAGCTATCTGCATGCTTCATCTGAGTTCAGCAATGACTGTCAACAACAAGTTCTTCAGAGAACATGATCAAAGCAGACTGCATGGACACTCATACGCTTTACTGGATGCGACTCGCGGAGAGTTTGCTGATTATGTTATGAAGGTTGTCTACTTAGGCAAGGTTAAGAACTGTCCACGATGTAAATGCAGGCATCAAATTTGACATAGGAAAAAGGTCAAGTAAGGCTTCAATAAATACACAATTCCAATGACAACTGGAATTGTAACTCTTGAGAAGATGCATCAGTGTTGATGCAAGCACTGCAGAGAGTCATTAAAGCAACCAAGCTGGAACTACCATGAGAACCAGGAAGCAGAATATGCTACCAGCTCCCGCTGGCAAGCACACTCAACAGCTTAATATCCGACACAAATGACTTGGACTTAGACATATATGGTTATGGTAAGTTGACAGATGACGTCAAGAATGCTGAGGTTGCAGTGTGTGAAGAAGGCTGTCAAAGTATACAGTGGGATATAGATCAGCTACAGAAATGGGCAGAGCAATGGCAGGGTTAATCCGAACAAGTGTGAGATGGTGGACTTTGGGAGGTTAAATGTAAGAGGGAAATACACAATTAATGGCATGACTTTGAACAGCATTGATGTACAGAGGGATCTTGGAGTCCAAATCCACATGGCATGCTTGCCCTTGTCAGTTGGGGCATTGAATATAAGAGTCAGGAAGTCATGATGCAGCTTTATCAGACTTGGGTTAGGCAGCATTTGGAATATTGTATGCAGTTCTGGTCGCCACATTACAGGAATGATGTGGAGAAGTTGGAAAGGGTGTTGAGGAGGTTTACCAGAATGATGCTTGGATTAGGGGTCTTTAGCTACAGGAAGAGATTGGAAAGACTTGGATTGTTTTCTCTGGAATGCCGAAGGTTGTAGGGAGACCTGATTGAATTAAATAAAATTATGAGAGGCACAGATAGGGTAGACAATCAGTACCTATTTCCCAGGACAGAAATATTAAATACTAGCAGGCACAGGTTTACGGTGAGAGGCAAAATTTTAAAGAGATGTGCGGGGCAAGTTTTTATTTACCGGATGGCGAGTGCCTGGAACACATAGCCATGGCTGGTGGTGGAGTCAGAGACGATAGTGGCATTTAAGAGACTTTTGGATACATGAATGCGCGGGGAATGGAGGGATATGGATTATGTGTGGGTGCATAAGGGTTGATCTCGGCATCATGCTCGGCTCAGACAAGGAGCCTGTTCCGATGCTGTACTGTTCTATGTTCTATGTTCTAATACCAAGCACCACTTACTGACTGACTAAGTTCATCTCCTTTCCTCCACTTAAGTGAAGGAATGTGGCTCTAATGATGATTAAATGTGGTAAAACAAACAATGCCTCTACGTAGTAGGCCGTGTCACCTTATAAACAGATAACCACAACTATGACATTGAGCTCAAGTGCAAAAATAGGTTTAAATAACATATAATAGAATTGGGTAGAGAAATGTAAAAATGTAAAAAGGTCCCAAGACCTGTACTGAAAGCAACTGATACAAAACAGAATATATGGAAGACTGAAAATCATTGCAAATCTCTGCACCATTTTCAAAGTGTCTGACTGCACAAAGCAATCCCACTCAACTCCACTATACTTTGTAATGGTGTACTCAGCCATAATTACAGAGATAAGCCATTGGTCCTAAAATTACTTATTCAACCTGCACACATTGTCATTTCCCCATATGAGTATTTCAGATTTCCATACTTGTTGAAACAAATTATATTTGTTCCCATCTTAACGGTGCTTTACACCATATAAAATATTTAAATGAAACTAAAAATTGCCTACCTTGCTTCCTGTTGAATTTTTAAATGTGACTGGTTGCTCAACCTGCTAAGTGATATTAAATCCTGTGACATGGGTAAAAGTGAACTCTATGGCAGACATACCAATCTGCACGCTAGTGGCAGGAAACATGTTCCCGATGTCGGGGGAGTCCAGAACCAGGGGCCACAATTTAAGAATAAGGGGTAAGCCATTTAGAACAGAGATGAGGAAACACTTTTTCACACAGAGTTGTGAGTGTGGAATTCTCTGCCTCAGAGAGTGGTGGAGTCCTGGTTCTCTGGAAAGTTTCAAGAGAGAGCTAGGTGGGGCTCTTGAAGATAGTGGAGTCAGGGGATATGGGGAGAAAGCAGGAACGGGGTACTGATTGTGGATGATCAGCCATGATCACATTGAATGGCGGTGCTGGCTTGAAGGGCCGTATGGCCTACTCCTGCACCAATTGTCTATGTTGGTAGAATTCTTCGTGACTGCACCACAATTTTTTCCACCAATTACAAAACTTAGGCCAATTCTAATTGTAAAGCAGCAGGCTGATGATTAACAATCTTTTTTTTTTTTTAATGATAAGAAAGTCATCAGTATGAACAACTCTTATGAGGAATTTTCTCAAGCACAGCTTAAAAATTCAGTGGCTGCCAACAGCATTGCAAATACCAATTTCTTCCAGATTTTCCCTTCTGCTCATCAAACTAATCTGTCCTTGCAACACGGCTGATCGCTAAATCTCACTTTGAAGGTACCTGCATGACTCAACGCAAGAACTGAAAATAAAGACAGTCCTTCCAACATATTTCTGGAATCTTGATGTGTTGTGCATCATGTTGAGTAGGCTACTTGGAACTAAACAAGTTCTTACAAAGAACAATGTGAGGAAAACATTCTGATGGCAATAAACACATCTTGTGCCATAGAACATATGCCTACTGCCAGAGAAAATATCCCAATGCATCAATGCAGAATGTTTTGTTGCAACAGTTGAGATCCATCGTCATTATACTGCAAATGTGGGGAGTAACACCTGCCAAAAAGATCTGATTATAAATTGTACTTCTTCAGTATTTTGAAAACAGCGAGATGATCTTCTTAAGGATAAAGAATTGTGCTATATGTAAGTGCTAAATGTAAATGTGCAGACATGCTTCACTGTCTTGATTGTAGCATATTAGTTCAATTACACTTTGCAATAACAACAGTGGTAACACAAGAGGCTGCAGCAGTAGGAATCCTAAGCAAATAACAAAATGCTGGAGGAACTCAGCGGGTTTGGCAGCATTTGTGGAGGGAAAGTGACCATGTTTCAGGTCGGTTCCCTTTTTCCAATACTGGGTAGATGTGTTGAAGGAGAAACATTGGTGGTTGTATAACCTTCTTTAATTAAAATGAATGGTACATTAAATTTTTGCTGCCAAGGCAGTAAAATGCAGCTCCATGGATTCCTCATTACCAATCAATACTCACCTGCTCAAGGGAGATAGAGATCGGCCTGCCGAAGACTATCCATTCCACAATTTCACTGCATGGCGGCTTTGTCAGGGAGCCAGAATATCTGTAGTAACTCCCAAGTGTGGCTGGCAGCAAACGTCCCAATACAAAGGGATCCAGAAAAGTTTCTTTCTCTGGAGAAGAAAATGAAAATCAATAACGAGAATAAACCGTTACAAATTACGGTTACTTGAAAGAAAAACATAAGGTACAAATTATTGTTTTTTTTACTTGCAATGAAAATTAATTGAAAGGTTACAGCACAAAGGAGGCCATTTGGCTCATCAAGTTCAGGCTGGTTCTCCACCAGAACAGCTTTCGATTCCATCATGAGCATTTTTTAATTTACAGTATTACAATTTTTTTCTCCACTCTGTAGATTTATCCAATTCCTTCTGCATGGTCGCAGTGCACGTTGCCTCCATCACACCCAAGGGCTCCACATTGCACATTCCAACTATTTTTTTTATCACGTCACTCAATTTTCTTCCCCTTTATTTTATACCAGTTGACACCTCCACTGAAGGGAACAGCCTGCCGCTAGCCTTTTTGTCCAGACCCTTCCTCATTTTACATACTTCTGTTAAATCTCCCTTTCGTTTCCTCCTCTTCAAAATAATGCAGTACCATTCCTTTGTGAATGTATTCCGCATGCCAAAAACCATTCTTATAAATATTTTCTGAACCCTCTCTCCCTCTCTCTCTCTATAGAGACTTTCCTGTGATGTGACTAGAATTAACATAATACCACAGCTGGCACCAGACCAATGTTTTCTAAATGTCTGCTGTTTTTTGAGTTCTTTCCCTTGAATGATATAGTCCAAAATCATCTATGCCCACTTGCTCAACAAGCCCTGTGACTTTCGATGATTTGTAGAAACATAACAACCTGTATCACTCTGAGAACAACAACCTTAATTCTCCCTATTCTCCAAAAAAGGTTTTTTAAAATCTTTCTTTAGCTTTCATGCACTTGCCTATTTCATTGGCCTGATTATATTCTGGTGCAGTGCACCCTTTTCACATTAGCCTCTTCACAAATCACTGTCCGCCCGCTTTGTGTCACCAGCAAATTTAGAAATTATGCTTACAACGCAAAGGCTAGTCTTTAATATATTAATGAGAAGCCATTATTCACCTTCCTCTTGTCCAAAAGGAAACCATTCATCATGACTCTATATTACCTACTAGACAAAGTGGGACCCGTTGGGTCCTAGCATCACACAGGAGGGCTGGTCACCAACGCAATATTCCACATCTCCACCAATTCCGATATTGCTCGCCAATTGGGGGAGGGGGGAGGGCTTTCTGTTGCGCTAGTATGGGTGTTGCAGGTCGAAGGTACTGGTTTCCAGAGGGCTGGTATTGACATTGTGGGCCGAATGGATTCTTGGGCTGGAAGCCAACTGTTGCAACGATTTTAAAAGCCAAGCCAAGGCAAACAATTTGGCTGCAGCCACCTGACAACCAAAACCAAAAGACTGAGTGAGGGACTACACTTCCGGGTTTTATAGTCCCTTCCCCCTGCTGCCAGTGGGGGCAGCAGAGATTTTATTTAAAAGCGGATTTTATTTAAAACATTAATATCTCTCTGATTTATCATCGATGGGAATGGGAAAAGTCCTCCGGTCCCAGAAGGTGGAGGGGGGCTCTGAGTGAGGTGGCCAAGAATGACGGCTGTAGGTAGCGGTGTTCTCTCGGAAACCGCAGCAAAGTGGGCCAAAAGCGGTCAAGATCAGACTTTTAGTAATATAGATAGATTACATGGGCATCTTCATATACATGCAATTGATGTCCCTTTCATACAGTAGGTTTCAGCTTGGTTAGTAAGCCTGTTATTTGGCACCTTATCAGATGCCTTGTGGAAATCTACGTACACCACATCAACTGTATTACACTCGTCCATTACCCCGCCAAATTATCTATAGCATTGGATAACGCCATTTTATTCGAAAAAAATCCATGTTGATTTGCATTCATTAATCCAGTTTCCTTCATTAATCAATGTGATTTCCTCTATGTCCCATTTTGCCCTGGATCAATGTTTCTAGAAACCTTTCCACCATAGTATTTAAACTGTCTGGCCTGGTTAAACAGATGCTAGGTCATTCCTTCTCTTTTTGAACTTTTCAGTCCTCTGTCCCTTTCCTGTATCCAAAGAGTGTTGACAGATTATGGTCAGTCACCCTGCAATTTTCCTCCTGAACTTTACTTAAAATCCTAGGCTGCTGGTTACCTACCCAGTGTAAATTCAGCCAGCTTTTCTGACACCTCCATTTTATTATTTTTTAACATCAGAGTTTGAGCTTCACCCCTATTTTAGAACATCCTTTTTCATTATGTAAAGCGATGCAAAGTACTCATCCAGTACCTTAATGATAAGATAGTGACATCTTATAGAAACATCTAAAATTATTAGGAGATTGGACATGCTAGTTGCAGGAAACATATTCCCGATGTTGGGGGAGTCCAGAACCAGGGGGCCTAATTTAAGAATAAGTGGTAGGCCTGAGATGAAGACAATTTTTTTCACACAGAGTGTTATGAATTTGTGGAATTCTCTGCCTCAGAAGGCAGCGGAGGCCGATTCACTGGATGCATTTAAAAGTCAGATAGAGCTCTTAGGGCTAGTGGAATCAAAGGATATGGGGAAAAGGCAGGAACGGGGTACTGATTGTGGATGATCAGCCGTGATCACATTGAATGGCGGTGCAACTCCTATTGTCTATATATTTATGATGATGTTAAACATGTGGTGACTGGCATTTTACAGCGATGTCTCATATAAATGATTTGTAAACAAGTGTTACTCAATTTCGAATGTACTACAATTTGGAACTGACAAGTTGTACAAGACAGACTGCCCCAGAGCAGAATGCCTTGGATCTGTGATCATTTGAGGTTTGCAAAATCTGATTTGTCTGTCTCCTGATGCCAGTACAATTAGGCTCCCATAAGTTTTGCTTGTGGCTAGATCGGTAACAATCTTAGCACTGGTACATGGACAGGCTGTGTTACTATTTCATGATTAATGCAAGGGAGTGAACTCAGTGAGATCTCTACAGAATTGGGGAATAAGAAGCCTATAAAACTCTGAATTTATGCAGTAACATTAACATAGTAAAACGTCAAAGTGGCTTTCGAAATACAAAAGTGGAGGCAAGGGTGACACGGTGGCGCAGCGGTAGAGTTGCTGCCTTACAGTGTTTGCAGCGCCGGAGACCCGGGTTCGATCCTGACTACGGGTGCTGTCTGTACGGAGTTTGTACATTCTACCTGTGACCCCGTGGGTTTTCTCCCAAGATTTTTGGTTTCCTCCCACACTCCAAAGACGTACAGGTTTGTAGGATAATGGGCTTGGTGTAGGAGTAAATTGTCCCTCGTGTGCGTTGGATAGTGTTAATATGCGGGGATTGCTGGTCAGTGCGGACTCAGTGAGCTGAAGGGCCTGTTTCCGCGCTGTATTTCTAAACTAAAAATTAGGGGAGGTTTTAGGCTGTTCCTAAAGGAGAGGGAAACAGGTTTGAAGAAGGAAATGATAGAGATTATGGAAATGAGAGCAACATAAGGGTTGAGAGATGGGGGAAAGAAGAGATCCTGGGGATTATAAATTACAGGAAAATGGTGGTTAGAGATCATAGTGCAAAAAATAAAATGTTGGAAAATGCATGATAGACCTCGCCTCACTCACAATTTTTTTTTCTTTTTTTCCTAAACTTAAATCTGCAATGATTAGATAAAGTTTGCAATAACCCTCAATTTAAAGTATCATCTCTGAACTCAGTCATTGCATTTAATTTAAAATGTAATCCGTGCCTTTAAAAGTATATTTGTATGTGCCACATCCTCAGTAGAACATTCTTCAATGTTAGAATACGGTTCCTCAGCCAAACAACTTTATTCTGCATATTTCTGAACCCTTCAAGATCTTTCCAACTTCCTTAATTGAAAGCAGTATTTCCTGTAGCATGATGGAGAGTTCACAGTTCTAATAAAAACATATGTGCACGAACAGAAAGATGGGAAGCTAGATAGTGCTCCAGATGCAATCAGCTTATTTTCTATCAGGTTGTAGTCGTCAGAATAAGGAGCAAAAACAAAACTTCTGTCCATATATCCTTTTCCCACTGTCTTCACTTGATGAGTGGTAAAGTCATAACAGCCTCTATTGAAGCCAGATGTTAAAAGTGCAGTTGGGGTCAAATAATGTTATTGAATTCCACTCTGTTTCGGGTCATAGTAGACAGTAACAGCCCCTCAACCCACCCAGCCTGTCAATTATCAAGTAGTAATTTATAATATTCCCACATTAATCCTTTATTATTCTCCCCATTTGCCCTTGTGTCACCGTTGCTGAGAAATGGTATTACATTTTCAGAGTGAACTATTAAACGGTGAAATCCCAAATTATTACTTGGGATAGCTGCACATCACAAAGTGTTCTGCAGATATCATGCCTTCACATTGAGAGCTATTAGGTAATTAGCTGCAAATGGATGCAGGTATTCTACCAGCTCAAATTCTAGTGCTAAACCTACTCCCCCCTAAACAGAATGTGTAATAAGAATTACACTTATAACATTGTAACAGTCTAGCTTCTCAGCCTCACTTGGTAGACAGTATAAAGATTATTATGCAGTTTGATTTTTAATTTGTACATATTTCTACTAAGGAAGGGGAAATATAGGTACATTGCAAAATTATGTTTTCATCTGATGCACTTAAAAAGTATTTTGCTGTTAATGTAGTATGCAATTCAATTTTAAATGTGTTCTTATTACTACTGTTATATAGGAACATTGCAAAATTATGATGTTTTTCTTCTGATGCGCTCAGAAGGATTTTGCTGCTAATCTAATATTAAGCATCTGTTCCTTATCCTTAAAGATATTATTTACATCAAACCCAAGACAAACACTTCCTACGGTTGGTATCACTACAACTACTCTTCATTTTAGTGCCAATTTGTGCTAATTTTTGTGCAGTTGGTAAGTGCTTAATTAGGAGGGGTCACGATTCTGAGGTGTGTCAGAAGGGTGAGAATTTAATCCACCAAACTAGTATGGCTTTCAACCCGACTAACAGTGGGCTGTCTGCACTGCTCCCCATAAGTTTCAAGCCAAAGCTCGGTGCTAATTTCATGTATTTAAATGTTGGGATCAATTTCCAGGAGCAGACTAGTTCAGGTCCACTCATAATCGTTAAGTATCAGTGATGCCAAATGACAATAGCACCTCAACAGTCACTATCAAAGGGAGAATAGATGCCATTTGAAGGAAGCCATCTGCAGGTCTCTGAGCAGAGAACAGGTAACGGGTAAGCAAGCGTAATTGGATACTCTTTAAAAAGCTGGTACGGACTTTCCTGTGATAACAATATCAGAGGAGCCATTTTAGGACGATTATCACTGGAAAAGCAGTTCATATTTTCAGGAAATAGTTGAAGTAAAATAGTTGAAATAAAGGTCATGCCTTAAAATACTTTAGCAAATCAGGAGGAGCAAGATATTCCCCCCCAACATGGCTATCCTGCTCCCACCACCTCATTAGCCAGTGGGATATCTTTCCAGTTTCCAGACAGATTGCTAACTTGCACCAGCCAATGGCACAGCAAGCAGCGTTGGTGACATCTGTTAAAACAGTTAATATCAATCAGTTTCCTAGCTCTGTACAAATGAGCGCTTGGTTTTGGAATTTATCCCAGCACTTCTCTCCTGACTTGAGTGCATGGCTGGATGTCAATGCAGAACTTACCCCCCTACCCCTCCCACCAATGTTTTATTCAATTAATTTTCAAAATAAATCAAGAGAATATATATAATTCAATATTCTCCTGCATTTTGATATGCTTTCTCTGCTTTTTATACACATGTTCTCTTTTATAATTGAATAAAGAAATGATGCGTCACATATTTTAGCTAGTTAGTAATGACCGTTCACAATCCAATTCCGTCCATATGACTGTTACTTTTGCCAAGGACACTTGGGTCAATATAATCAAATCATGAATGAACCCACTGAAGCTATATCACAATTAAGGTGGTGGGCAGACATATATCAGCGAGAATTGCATGTGGCAGATATGAATTTCAATAAATAATACTATTTGTTACTGTGAAAGGTAGAAATCAAGCTTCATTTATAGTTGGTGCTGGAGGCAAAGAAGAGGAAATGGATGTTTGGGAAGATGCTCAGCCCAATGATATATTGATATAACTGCGAGTGTCCTTTCCCAAAGGCAACATCTGTCCTAACTCAATCTGCATTTTCATTTTCTGTGAAGCTCAACTAAATGCTACCCACGTAACCAAGATAATTCTAATCTATCTTGTCTATAGATATACGTGTATAGATAGACTGGGATATCGAAACAACCAGTCCCTAAAATAATTAAAAATCTATTCCATAGTAGACTGGAACAGTAAAAAATGAATGTAACCTGTCTTCAATACTAAAAAAATCAATGGTAATGCATGCTAATCCTATGCTGACCTAACCTAACTAATTACATATATTTCAGCTGACAGGGTAAACACCGCCATTAACCATTTTTCAATGCATAATGTACCATGAATTTACAAAGCAATTTTGTCTTGAAGTACAATAAAGACATGAATTAAAATAAATAATTATCTCTCCAAAATAAAACAAGAAAACTATTATCTTGTTTTAATCTGTTGAGGTAGTAATTGTTTTTGCATCTTTCATTTATATACAGTGACCCTGTGCTCTATGAAGTAAAAGTGGCATCTCCCAAAAGAGGTCTATTGTTGAATGTCTAGATGAGTAGAATTATTCTGATAACAAGTTCATCCACTGCAACTATCAAACTTTATTTGTTTTTAATAATTAGATTAAATTGCTCACCAACATGATGTTCTAAGAAATTCAAATTAAAGAGCTATGTATTATTCCATTCACACTAATATAGTTCTGACTTGCAGTTCAATTAGAGACTTTTTAATGATTTACTGAAAAATCTTTTCCAATAATTAGTGTTTGTTGATGTACAATTGCTTCTCTTTCATGATAAAATGAGAAGCAGGCTATCCAATTGCTAGATACATCAGAGTCCAGCTAAATTCTACAAACATGCAAACTTTCTCCCCCGGTTCCCTCTCCACACATTGATCAGGGACAGAGACATTAATCAATTCTTACTCTCAACAGAGTTTTGTTACAAGTCAATCACATGGACGGCAATCCCAATTTCTTTTGTTAATTTGTAATTTTTGTCACTTAAATTACATACCGTGTCCAATTGCAATTAAATGTTCTGCTTGAATGTGTCATATCAGACATTTTAAATAAAGCACACGCAGACTGCGGGGAAGTAAAATGTCACTTAAACATGACAAGTGCTTTGGGGGGCCATCAAAGTGATATGTGAAAGTTGCAGAGATGATAAAATAGACTACCAGTGGCACCAAATGAGAACAGTGACTGCAGGAGATACATGATACTTTGGGCACCCTTGGAGACTAACGTGACAGAACTTATCTGCAGAGACATAACATCTGGCGAATATTGTCAAGAAGATTCTTTTCAAACAGTAACCATGTCAAATAAGCAGACCGGAAGATTGTGAACTGTGTGCGCAGACAACAAGAACTGAATAAATTGTGAATACATTTTAGACACATGATTCTCCATCTGTCCAAAACTGCATTGTCCTGAAATCTTGACGCCACAATGTTTGTATAAACCTGATACAATGGAATTTTTTTCGATTTTTCAGCTGTCATCAAAATTTTCTTAAACGTGTTAAAAAAATTAATCTATCAAAATTCCACGAGCAATTCAACATCACCAAACCTATAAATAGTACAACTATAAAATAAATAAAATATTCAAAACTTAAGTTGAAAGCATAACTCACGCAGTTCACGGATGTTCTATTGATTAACACTTATTTCTCAATCACCACTTGTAGAAACAGATTCATGTGATCATGTAGCTCATTTCTACAAGACATTACTGTTGTTGGATTGGATTGCTGTATTGCATAAAACATCAACTCCACCTCAAAAGCAATTCACTATTTATGAATCGCTTTTGAGACAGTCAAAAGACTTTAAACGATGTTACATAACGGTAAGTTTCTTTCAATATTCCCGAAGTTGTACAAAGTTGTACAAACTCTTACCTACATTTTTGACAGTGTAGCAAGGTTTCTCATAGCATGCCCCACAGGGACTGTATAAGTTGTTTTACAACTTGGCTGGGTTATATTGTTTTGAAATCATAAATGATTTCTGCTGCATTAGTTTGCATGTTCCTAAACTGCTGCAATAATGTTCCCCAGCTATGAAAGGTACCAGGGCCATTGATAGGCAGCCACTGACAGCTCCAATGTCAACTGCTCGGATTTGCTGAACCATGGGACTCTTTTGTCGAGGGCGAATGGCACCACAGGAACAAAGAACCCAATTCATAAACAGCTTACATTGTGAATATTGTAGATATCTTTATCCCTGGGAGTTATAAATAGCAGGTCTTGAGTTCACTAAATCTTTGATATACAATTAACATATGATGTTAAACAATATATTACAATAAATCTTCTTTGGTGCTTCATGAACATGCCCTACAGTTACATTTTTTCGGGGAGCCAGAATTTTCAAATGGGTAGCAAATTCATAGAAACTTGAGAGTGGGTACATTGTTCCTTCTGGGTTTCTGGCAACCTTCTGCCAGGGTTGTGCCAGATGTTTGAGGCAATCCCCCAAAGGCAGTCAACCCCCACATAATATTGGCTATTGCATCAAGCTGGGCGACAATATTAATCACCCATTCATGCAGGTTACCAGATTGGGAGGATAAACTGTGCAGATTGAGGAGAAAGGTTAACATACAGTGTCCTCCATAATGTTTAAGAAGGAACTGCAGATGCTGGAAAATCGAAGGTAGATAAAAGTGCTGGAGAAACTCAGCGGGTGCGGCAGCATCTATGGAGCGAAGGAAATAGGCAACGCCTATTTCCTTCGCTCCATAGATGCTGCTGCACCCGCTGAGTTTCTCCAGCACTTTTGTCTACCTTGTGTGCCCTCAATAATGTTTGGGACAAAGACCCAATTTATTTATTTGCCTCTGTACTCCACAATTTGAGATTTGTAATAGAAAAAAATCACAGGGGGTTAAAGTGCACATTGTCAGATTTTAATAAAGGCCATTTTTATACATTTTGGTTTCACCATGTAGAAATTACAGCTGTGTTTATACATAGTCCCTCCCATTTCAGGGCACCATAATGTTTGGGACACATGGCTTCACAGGTGTTTGTAATTGCTCAGGTGTGTTTAATTGCATCTTTAATGCAGGTATAAGAGAACTCTCAACACCTAGTCTCTCCTCGGTCACCTTTGGAAACTTTTATTGCTGTTTATCAACATGAGGACCAAAGTTGTGCCAATGAAAGTCAAAGAAGCCATTAAGAGACTGAGAAACAAGAATAAAACTGTTAGAGACATCTTACCAAAATTAACTGCTTGGAACATCATTAAGAAGAAAGAGAGCACTGGTTGGTGACTGGTGAGCTTACTAATCACAAAGGGACTGGCAGGCCAAGGAAGACCTCCACAGCTGATGACAGAAGAATTCATTCTGTAATAAAGAAAAATCCCCAAGCAACTGTCCGATAGATCAGAAACACTCTTCAGGAGTCAGGTGTGGATTTGTCAATGACCATTGTCCGCAGAAGACTTCATGAACAGAAATAGAGACTACACTGCAAAATGCAATCCACTGGTTAGCCACAAAAATAGGATGGCCAGGTTATGGTTTGCCAAGATGTACTTAAAAGAGCAACCACAGTTCTGGAAAAAGGTCTTGTGGACAGATGAGACGAAGATTAACTTATATCAGAGTGATGGGAAGAGCAAAGTATGGAGGAGAGAAGGGACTGCCCAAGATCAAAAGTATACCATCTCATCTGTGAAACATAGTGGTAGGGGCTATGGCCTGGGCATGTATGGCTGCTGAAGGTACTGGCTCACTTATCTTCATTGATGATACAACAGCTGATGGTAGTAGCATAATGAATTCGGAAGTGTATAGACCCATCCTATCTGCTCATTCAGACAAATGGCTCATTGGCTGGCGGTTCATTCTACAGCAAGACTATGATCCCAAACATACTGATAATGCAACTAATGAATTTTTCAAGGCTAAAAAATGGTCTATTCTTGAGGCCAAATCAATCATCCGATCTGAACCCAATTGAGCATGCCTTTTATATGCTGAAGAGAAAACTGAAGGGGACTAGCCCCCAAAACAAGCATAAGGTATGGCTGCAATACAGGCCTGGCCGAGCATCATCAGAGAAGACACCCAGCAACTGGTTATGTCCATGAATCATAGACTTCAAGCATTCATTGCTTACAAAGGATATGCAACTAAATACTAAACATGACTACTTTTATTTACATGACATTGCTGTGTTCCAAGCAATATGGTACCCTGAAATGGGGGGGGGGGGGGGGGGGGGGAACTATGTATAAACACAGTTGTAATTTCTACATGTTGAAACCAATTGTATAAAAATGGTCTTCATTACAATCTGACAATGTGCACTTTAACCACATGTGATTTTTTTTTTCTATTACAAATCTCAAATTGTGGCGTACAGAGGCAAATAAATAAATGATGGGTCATTGTCTCAAACATTATGGAGGGCACTGTAGAACATAGAAAAGTACACCACAGAAACAGGCCCTTCGGCCCAAATGTTTGTGCTGAACATGATGCCAAGATGAAGTAATCTCATCTGTCTGCACATGATCCATACCCCTCCAGTCCCTGCAAGAGTTTGATACAAGAAATAATTAGAAAGACGTCAGTAACTCTTTGAACAGATGCTGCCATGGTCAATTGAGGCCAGAAATGTATAAAATATGCCATGTAAATATTTAATACATAATTTTGAGGCATGACTAACTAAAATAGCCCCATTTAGAAGTTGCTCTTAAAAGAGAAAAAAAAGCCCTAAGATGTTTCACTGACACTCAGAAATAAATGTATCAAAAGCAGTAACTTAAAGCTTAGTGAAAAATAGGTGAATAAATATACAGGTTTGGGGCAACAATTATAAAGCACGAGACCTAAAATAAAGTCTGAGCCTGTGAAATAGAAAGTGGACAAGAGTTGTAAGCTACATAGACAGCCTGATGACTAAAACAAACAGATCTATGGGGATTTAAATTTGAAAGCACTGGAAGGGGACAAGGAATATGATGTTAATGGAACTTATTACATTATCTGTAGCCGGGTTGTAAATTTGCTATGGTTTTTAGAGGGAAAAGAATGGATGCCAAGCCAAAACAAAATTGGAACTATTGGATTTATAAAGCATAGATGAGAGCTTCAACAGCACTGGTGTGCGTTTGAGAATGAGATATGGAAAGCTGCAAGCCAAAATATGACTTTGAAGCAGTGCAACTGATCCAAGTTCAGCAATCAGTGACTGGCACCATGACATGGTTTGCATTGATGGATAAATGTTCTCAAGTTACTGCTCATCCCATCTGAACGAAAAAATCCTGGCATTGCTACTACTTGAATACTGGCTTACAAGAGCAATATAAGAAAGAAAACTGCTCCAGGCTAGTTCACGGAGTGAGAAAAAATAAACAACACCTACGCACAGATGCCCAGTTTGGGTTTCAACTGAACTATTTGACTATTGACTTCATATGCAGCCTTGGTCCAAACATGAACCAAAGAGCTAAGTTCCATAAGTGAGATGACTGTGGCTGCTCTTGATGTTAAAGAGGCATTTGACCGACTGTGGCATCAAAGATTCCTGGTAAAAATGAAGTTAATGGACATTAAGGGGAATAAACCCCAGAGGCTGGAGATATACAGGTTCTCCCCAGGTTGCCAAACCCAACATTTAGTTAAAGAAGGAACTGCAGATGCTGGAAAATCGAAGGTAGACAAAAATGCTGGAGAAACTCAGCGGGTGAGACAGCATCTATGGAGCAAAGGAAATAGGCAACGTTTCGGGTCGAAACCCTTCTTCAAACTGCAGTCGCTCCATAGACGCTGCCTCACCAACATTTAGTCATCTATTTATCTATCTATTTATTTATTTAATAGGGTCAGGAGTAGGCCATTCAGCCCTTCGAGCCAGCACCGTCATTCAATGTGATCATGGCTGATCATCCCCAATCAGTACCCCGTTTCTGCCTTCTCCCCATATCCCCTGACTCCACTATCTTTAAGAGCCCTATCTAGCTCTCTCTTGAAAGTATCCAGAGAACCAGCCTCCAACGCTCTCTGAGGCAGAGAATTCCACAATCACAACTCTCGGTGTGAAAAAGTGTTTCCTCATCTCCGTTCTAAACGGCTTACCCCTTATTCTTAAACAGTGGCCCCTGGTTCTGGACTCCCCCAACATCGGGAAGATGTTTCCTTCCTCTAGCGTGTCCAAACCCTTAATAATCCTATATGTTTCAATAAGATCCCCTCTCATCCTTCTAAACTCCAGAGTATACAAGCCCAGCCGTTCCAATCTCTCAGCAAATGACAGTCCCGTCATCCTTGTAATTAACCTTGTAAATCTACGCTGCACTCCCTCAATAGCAATAATGTCCTTCCACAAATTAGGGGACCAAAACTGCACACAACACTCCAGGTGTGGTCTCACTAGGGCCCTATACAACTGCAGAGGACCTTTTTGCTCCTATACTCAACTCCTCTTGTTATGAAGGCCAACATGATATTCACTTTCTTCACTGCCTGCTGTACCTGCATGCTTACTTTCATTGACTGATGAACAAGGACCCCCAGATCCCCTTTTCCCAACTTTACACCATTTAGATAATAATCTGCCTTCCTGTTTTTGCTACCAAAGTGGATAACCTCCATTTATCCACATTAAACTGCATCTGCCATGCATCTGTCCACTCACCCAACCTGTCCAAGTCACCTTGTATTCTCATAGCATCCGCCTCACAGTTCACACTGCCACCCAGCTTTGTGTCATCTGCAAATTTGCTAATGTTACTTTGAATCCCTTCATCTAAATCAATGATGTATATTATAAATAGCTGCGATCCCAGCACCGAGTGTTGCGGTACCCTACTAGTCACTGCCTTCCATTCTGAAAGGGACCTGTTAATCCCTACTCTTTGTTCCCTGTCTGCCCATGAATTTTCTATTCATGTCAGCACTCTACCCCAATACCCTAATTTGGCCCACTAATTTCCTGTGTTTCTATCAAATGCTTTCTGAAAGTCCATGCACACTACATCAACTGGCTCTCCCTTGTTCATTTTCCTAGTTACATCCTCAAAAAATTCCAGAAGATTAGTCAAGCTTGATTTCCCCTTCGTAAACCCATGCTGACTCGGACCGATCCCGTTACTGCTATCCAAATGTGCTGCTATTTCAACTTTTATGATTGACTCCAGCATCTTCCCCACCACTGATGTCAGGCTAACTGGTCTATAATTCCTTGTTTTCTCTCTTATGTTCAGCACTCACCTATAAGTGAATACTTGAGACCAGTGGGATGGGTTTGCCGGCACCTATGGACTGTAGGCATCCTCTGTCATGTGGGAACTCGGTTGAGGAGACTATCTGAACGGCTGAGTTAGATACCTTTGTGGAACCGCATGCTGTCCTTGGTTGGTCTTTGTTTTTATTTACTATGTTGCCGCTTGGCTGCATTTCCAACTTGCGTAATGTTCGGGTTATGAACAATTCTCAGGTTAGGACTTCATCAACGTCACTACTAATTTCCATCCTGCCCTCAAATTCATACAGACCATCTCCGACATCTCCCTTCCGTTTCTTGATCTCACTGTCTCCATCACAGGAGATAGACTATCGACTGATATCTTTTATAAACGTACTGACTCCCACAGCTATCTAGACTACACTTCTTCCTACCGTCTCCTGCAAAGACTCTATCCCCTACTCCCAATTCCTCCATCTGCGCCACATCTGTGCTAAAGACGAGGTGTTCCAAACCAGGACATCCGAGATGTCCTCATTCGTTAGAGAATGGGAATTCCCCTTTTCCATCATTCATGAAGCCCTCACAATGTTTTCCTCAGTGTCCTGCAGCTCCGCTCTTGCTCCTCTTTCCCCCAGTAGCAACAGGGACAGAGTCCCCCTAGTTCACCTTTCACCCCATCAGCCGTCGCATACAACACATAATCCTTTGACATTTTCGCCACCTCCAACGGGATCCCACCACTAGCCACATCTTCCCATCTCCACCCCTTTCCGCAGAACATTTCCTCCACAACTTTTGGTTAGCTCATCTCTTCCAACCCAAACAACACCCTCCCCAGGTATTTTCCCCTGCAAACGCAGATGATGCAACACCTGTCCCTGTACTTATATTTAGCTTGGGCAGCTTACACCCCAGTGGTCTGAATATTGATTCCCTCTCTCTCCATCCGTCCCCCTTCCTGGTTTGTTCTACTGTCCGCCTGATTAAATATTACTGATTGTTCGCCGCCTAGTCACCTCCTCCATAGCTAACATTGAACCATAGATAGACACAAAATGCTGGAATAACTCAACGGGACAGGTAGCATCTCTGGAAAGAAGAATGGGAGACCCTTCTTCAGACTAGTCAGGGGAAAGGGAAACCGCTGAGTTACTCTAACATTTTGTGTCTATCTCAGGATAGGACACCTGTCATACCCTGGGGAAGACTTGCACCGTGCAAAATGGGAGAGAGTTGTGGTTCTGGTTGCAGAAAACCACTCAAAACCCCCCAGGACATGGTTGCAGGAGTTTCTCCGGGATGTCCTGGGCCCAATCATTTTTAACTGTTTCATATATCATCTTGCATCGTGGCTTGGTTCGGCAACTTGAGTGACCATGAGCGAAAAAGACTACAAAAAGTAGTAAACACTGCCCAGTCCATCATCGGCTCTGACCTCCCTACCATCGAAGGGATCTATCGCAGTCGCTGCCTCAAAAAGGCTGGCAACATCATCAAGGATCCACACCATCCTGGCCACACACTCATCTCCCCGCTACCTTCAGGTAGAAGGTACAGAAGCCTGAAGACTGCAACGTCCAGGTTCAGAAACAGCTTCTTCCTTCCCCACAGCCATCAGGTTATTGAACTCAACTCAAACAAAACTCTGAACATTTTTAGCCCATTATCAGTTTATTTGCACTTTATCTGTTTTATTTATTCATGTGTGTATATATGTATACAATGGTATATGGACACACTGATCTGTTCTGTATTCATGCCTACTATATTCTGTTGTGCTGAAGCAAAGTAAGAATTTCATTGTCCTATCTGGGACACATGACAAAAACTCTCTTGAATCTCTTGAATCTACGTTCACAATATAATCAGAATAGTGATGTTCACTGATGGTTGTACAATGTCTAATTCCTATTTTCCAGGTGATGAATCCATGCCGGACAGGTGTCCTATCCTGAGATAGACACGAAATGTTAGAGTAACTCAGCGGTTTCCCTTTCCCCTGACCAGTCTGAAGAAGGGTCTCCCATTCTTCTTTCCAGAGATGCTACCTGTCCCGTTGAGTTATTCCAGCATTTTGTGTCTATCTATGGTACACCCAGATTAACACAACATTCAGGCATAGTCTACAAAATGGGATGTTTCATTTGACCACAAATGTGCCAACATGCACATAGGTACGCACCACACTAATTGACATTAACTGACACTAAGAAATTAATATTGAATTGCTAAACTTGCTATTGTGTTGTGCTGCGTACAGCTGCAAGAACGTGTAGCAATCAATAAAGGGCTATAGGCCTATTGCGAGTTTATGTACAGGGACATATGTATCTGTATACTTGTATTTATACTTATGCATTTTAAATATGTATGTCATGTTTTATACTTTGGTAATATAACAATGTTTTTATCATGCCAATAAAGTTTTTAAATTGAAATTGAAATTGAGAGAGAGACTGGGAGAGGAAGTCAGAGAGAGAGAGATAGAGAGTCAGAGAAAGAGAGACAGTCAGAGAGAGACAGACAGACAGAGAGTGGGAGCACAAGCACGAGAGAGAGAGAGACTACAGAGAGACAGAGAGGAGGGGACAGAGAGAGCTAGAGAGAGTGCAAGAGAGAGAGCGACTACAAAGAAAGAGAGAGTGTCTAACAATCTACCTTTGATAATTAACGGCATACCACTTTGAAATCCCTCACCATCACGGGACTCAGCGTGGACCATACTCATAAACACTATGATTGCAAGAGCAGGTCAGAAACTGGATATCCTGTGGCAAGTCACAAGCTCCCGACACCTCAAACCCAACTTTTTGGCACAAATTTCTTGGAACATCTTTCAATGAGCCACAGGATATAATTTCATGTCCTCTGAACTGCTACAAGGTTAAAGATAAAAGTAATTTCTTCTGTGGCCCACCATTTAACACTGAAAAATTAGCCAAGGGACCAAGCATTACAGGAAGTGTTTGTTATTTTCATGATTTTAAACTTTGACATCTAACTGTGACATTTCTCATTGTACCTGGAGTCTTCGCTGGTTCTGTGTATATTCCAAACAAGCATAAAGAGCACACACTTGCTATTTTTTAAAGCACATCATTTTATGTACGTCACATCCATTGCTGTAAAAAATGGCAGTGGCATGTCATAGTAATTGGAAACATAGAAATTAGGTGCAGGAGTAGGCCATTCGGCCCTTCGAGCCTGCACCGCCATTCAATATGATCATGGCTGATCATCCAACTCCGTATCCCGTACCTGCCTTCTCTCCATACCCTCTGATCCCCTTAGCCACAAGGGCCACATCTAACTCCCTCTTAAATATAGCCAATGAACTGGCCTCGACTACCCTCTGTGGCAAAGAGTTCCAGAGATTCACCACTCTCTGTGTGAAAAAAGTTCTTCTCATCTCGGTTTTAAAGGATTTTCCCCTTATCCTTAAGCTGTGACCCCTTGTCCTGGAATTAAAGAGACAATTATACATTTTGCCAGTAGGATTTTAAATGTTGGTTTAAAAATGAAGCCATTATACCAACAACAAAGAATTTCCACCCAATAACAGAATTGCACAACAGGCTAAAAGAAAATTAATATCCAAAGATCAATGGATAAAATAATTATTGATATTGTTTCCATATCAGAACAATACCAACAGGGGAACACAATTTAGTACTGTTTCAACCTTGAACTTAAAGCAATAATTATGAAGCTCGAAGTCTCAAATAAGGCTGGATAGTGCTGGAAACACATAGCAACCCTGGCAGCATCTATGGAGATGGCAAGGAGTCGGTGGTGGGCGGTTGTTTTTTAGTATGGTGAAACAACATCCTGCTCCACCCAACGTCTTAACACAGACTGAGCCTTGGCAATGTCGGCAGTGCCTGCCAGGGACCAATAGGCATTGAACTTGGTCTGGCCAGCTCATTGCTGTTGATCAAAAAGACTGCTGGAAAGGTAGATAATTTGTACTGTATTTATGGAGTGCAGGAGGATGAGGGGTGATTTTATTGAGGTGTATAAAATCATGAGAGGAATAGATCGGGCAACAGAGTCTCTTGCCCAAAGTAGGGGAATCGAGGAACAGAGGACACAGGTTCAAGGTGAAGGGGAATAGATTTAATAGGAATCTGAGGGGTAACTTTTTCACACAAAGAGTGGTGGATGCACGGAACAAGCTGCCAGAGGAGGTGGTTGAGGCTGGGACTATCCCATCGTTTAAGAAACAGTTAGACAGGTACATGGATAGGACAGATATGGACCAAGCGCAGGCAGGTGGGACTAGTGTACCTGGGACATGTTGGCTGGTGTCGGCAAGTTGAGCCAAAGGGCCTGTTTCCACACTGTATCACTCTATGACTCTCTCTATTTGACCTCCCTTTCAGAGTGTCACACAAGGCAAACAGCCTGTTATTGTATTGATGCAGGGAATGCCAGAGTCAATTTATGCGCTGTAAATTCACACAAAAGATGTGAAGATTTCAGATTTCAGATTTCAGATTTCAGACAGATAATCTGTTTTACACAGGTCTGAAGAAGGGTTTTGGCCAGAAACATTGCCTATTTCCTTCGCTCCATAGATACTGCCTCACCCGCTGAGTTTCTCCAGCATTTTTGTCTACCTTCTATTAAGGGCCGAGAGGTTGTGGGAGATGAAAGGTTCAGGCATAGTGGGGAAACAAGCTCGATGAGAAAGAGCTTAAAAAAGAAAAATGAGATGAGTAGTAAAATGAGATGAGTAGAAGTTGTTACTGTGGGAAAAGTGTTAATTGGGACTAGATGGCACGACATGTTGCTTGATGAATGTAAGGGAGCACTCCATCACTCTGTTCCACAAGAGAAAATAATTTCGAAACATGGAACTGCAGATACTGGTTTACAAAAAAGGACACAAAGTACTGGAACAACTCAGCGGGTCAGGCAACATCTTTGGAGAACATAGATAGGTGACATTTCGGGTAGGGAGCCTTCTTCAGACTCAGTGTCGTTTTTCCAGAAACTAATTTGCTTGTTGAATCTTACTCTCCATGTCTCCTTTTCACCTGCTGAGCTTTCTGTTAAATTGAAATAGCTGATAAAATCTGTGAACATAACTTCATTTAAATAATGCAATTATGGATTTGAATGCTAAAATTGGCTGTGTGGATACTCCCAAACCTAATATAGTTAAATTTGAAGTAAATGCGCTAATCATGAGATATAAGAAACTGCAAGATTCAGCAAAGCACAAAGTGCTGTCGGAACTGAGCAGGTGGGAATGGATAGATGATGTTTCAGGTTGGACCCTTCCTCAGACTGATCAATGACGAGCTGGGTTCAGGTTTCCCACTTTAAAAGAGCGTGCATAAGGAGGTAAATGCTGTGTCTCACCTTGTTTTTTTCTACGGATTCTGACAGATGGTGTGTTTCATTTTTAATGTTTTAAACTGTCTTCAACGCTTTCCCTTTTTCATATAACTTGTCATTTCCCTCAATCTTTCTTGAGGCGTGGCATCAAGAATGTGGCATCTATCTGCAAGGATTCGCAACATCTGGGCCATGGCCTCTGCTCACTGCTACCATCGGGCAGGAGATTTGCAAGTCTGAAGTCGCACACCACCAGGTTCAGCGGCAGCTATTTCCCTACGACAGGATCTTAAACCAACCAGCATTACTGGCCACCTCTTGCACTGTTATGTTTTTGCACTAATGTCTTGTCTTTTGCACACTTTATTTTAGAAACGTTTGGTGTAATTTAAGTACAATTTGTGTATAATTTGCTTTTATGTGTTTGCCTGTGATGTTACAAAATTTAAATTGTATCTCAATGTCCAGTGCATAGGACAATAAACTCTTAGTTTTATAAGCTTACCAACAGTAATCATACCAGTCCAGTTGATAAATCTATACAGAAATAAATAACCCATTAACTGTGCATGAGGAAACCAAAATAATGACTGATTTCACAGTCAGCTGCAAGCTGCCCATGCTTATTGTTGATCTACACAGAAGTTCCCATGCACCCTCTGCTCTAACTGCTAAAAGAGCAGAAGTCATGAGCACAGCCTTCTATGACATTTGCCATTAGGCAGGAAGGGCAGAATAAGACTTGCCTACTAAAATGGCAAAAGAGGGGTTGGGGCAGGATGAAGCCTGGCAAATGATAGGTGAATACAGGTGAGAGGGGGTTTGAATAATCACATTTCCAATGTGACTAAGTCATGGAAAATAACTCCCTATGTTAGAGCCAACCAAGCACACGCTGTTCAAGTGGTGGAAAATGACCAACACTTTGCATTCCTGTAATAAGCAGTCTGACATCAACGCACAGATGAAGAAATGCTGCAAACATCTTTGTTCAAGTTCAAGACCTCTGCATGAAGACCATGTTGGCACTCAAGCAGGGAAATGCATCAGGTTACGTCAGAAGTGCAAGCATTCCCATCATAATCCAGGTCAAAATAGGCAATTCTCAGCTCGTTTAGAGTAGCCTCGGCATAACATGGCAAATATATCAAATGGTTTGGCATTGCGAGGTGCTGATTGACTAAATATCCACGCAGACAAGGATGTATTGTTGATTCAACATTCATCTGTTCCACTTTCCAAATCAAAACTTAATACTGTGAAACCATGAATATTCTTCAGCCTTGCCATATAAAATTCCTCTCAGTATCTCTAACATTGTACCTCTCAGTTGAACAGTCGTTCAAGAAAAGCTTTCATTTCTAGGATGCGCTTCTATTCAACTTCAGCAGCTGATAACAAAGTTGTGCCATTGCACCAGAACTCAGAAATATTAAAACAGTTTCAAAACTAAATGACGATTTATCACACAAAACAGATGGCTCATTAATTATATTCATTTTTTTATGGAAAGATATTAAATGTTAATGAACAAATGCTTTATGATGACTGTAATTAGAAGAATGGGTTTAATGTATGAGCAGAATATTTCAAATTAAACTCTGTTAATAACACAAAATAAATGTGCATATTTAATCCTTTGTGCACACTGGGAATGTGGAAAATTGCAACTGGTCAAAGACATACAGCAATTCCCACAAATCTCTTTATTTCTATGAAAGGAAGCTTTAAGTAGCTTACTTACCATGATGCACAACTCCCTTCAAGCCTCTGATAATAGGAGCCAGCGCAAGATTGTCCTGGCGTGTGACCTGTGTGTAAAGGATATACGTTGTTAATTCCTCCTAGCCACAGATAAAATGATCTTCAATTTTAACCTTTAGAGAAAAGATCTTATCTAGTCACCAGCTTTGCTTTCAAACTCATCCTCGGATATTGTACCTCAGTACATAAGACTAAAACTATAAGAAACTAACACTACACAAATCTCACAAAAAATAATTACATTTTGAAGAACCAAATACTTGAGAAGATGGGTGAAGCTTTATCTGATCTAATTCAAACATAAGATGAAAGGAACTTTAATCATAGACAGCAGGAGTCAGAGATTCACAGAATGGTTATAGCATTTGAGTACTTGATACAGCCCAAGTTTTACCAGTACTGTGTGAAAAGCCAATTACTAGCATCACTCCTGTCCTCTCCCCCTAGCGTGACATTTATTTTCCTTTCAAATGCACACCAAATTCCCTTTTGAAAACCTGAATTGAATCTACCTGCGCACTACCCCTCCACAATGCATTCCAAAGGCTCAGCAAACTTTCCCCTTGTGTTACTTTTGGCAATCTCATGAAATACACGGAATTCTTACTTGGCCAGACAGGGTAGATGAAGAGGTGAAATTGTGTCCTTACACCAAAGACTTTGTGGATACTCTGTCTCATAATACTTTGCTATTGTAGACTCCTTTTTCCATTGCATTTGATCACGAGAACAAGACTATTAGTTACACAGCACAGAAAAAGACCCTTCAGCCCACCAAATCTGTGCTGACCATTAAGTACCCATCTACACTAATCCTACACTAATCCTATTTTATTGGTAGGTGGTGTTGGTAGGTGGTCAAATAACCTACCAACACACACATCTTTGGGACGTGGGCAGAAAGCTGCATGGCTATAGGGAGAACATGCAATGTCTATACAACTGTGCAGGAGGTCTGTATTGAACTCAGGACACTGCTCTGGTGAGGCAGATGTCCTACCAGCTGAACCACTATGCTATTCTTATGTACCATTTATGAGCCATAATATATCGCTTCAGTTCAACATCATTTGGTAAACTGTACATATCGCATCAATTGCATCTCTAATCAATTTTCTCTGTTACTCATCAAAAAAAATTTCCAGTTAGGATTAGTCCACAATGTTTATAATGATAATAGAAAGGAATTCCCCATTGCACCAATCCCCAGAAAATATCCTCAAAGAATATTTCAAACATAGTTTGAAAAGTTAGTTGTAAATGTATGTGCATTTTTAAAAGTAGTAATATATAATCAAAATCAAAGTCAAACTTTTAAAATTTGCACTCGTCTTTTGCCAACATATTTTCAATCTTTGCCACTCCTTTGTTGGTCAGTGACTTCAAACAGATTTTGCTCATTTTGTTGATTCTTTAATATTACAACAATGTTTTTGTTCACGGCACTGTGGTGCAGTGGCAGAGTTGCTGCCCTATGGAGCTAGAGACTCAGGTTCAATCCTGACTACGGATGCACATCTCTGCAGAATTTGTATGTTCTCAGCATGATCTGCGTGGGTTTTGCCCGGGAACTCCGGCTTACTCCCACACTTCAAATACATACCGGTTTGTAGGTTAATTGGCTCTGGTAAAATTGTAAATTGTCCCTGGCGTATGTAGGATAGTAATAAAATACGGGGGTTGCTGGTTGACGCGGACCCGGTGGGTCGAAGGCCCTGTTTTGTGCTGCATCTCTAAACTAAACTGGGCGGAAGACTTTGTACAGTTTTATAACTTGAAGCACAGCTGCTTAGTGCTTTTGGTCGAAGGAGCAAGCAAGAGATTGAAGATTTCAGCTCCAAATTACTGGGAACTAACTTTCTTTGACATTTATATGCAAGCTTTTTTATCTTGAGTTGTTTATTACATTGTAAAATTACTGCAAATATAAACCTGGGTCTTTAGTTCATCACCATTAAGCAACATTCAGAAATGGGTTTGATTGATTCAGCAGGACAACAAGAGCAAAATAAGGGTTAATGCGGTGCGGATGATTTAATGGATGGCAATGGCGGGGAAAGATGTAGATAAGCAGAAAAACAATTTGTTTACTTTCATCATAACAACTGTGTTTAAATACCTTATTACCTTATGCCTTAAATACCTTATGCACAGTTCCGACCTGGATTCACTGCAATTTAGTGGAATGAGAGGGGATCTTATTGAAACATATAAAATTCTTAAGGGATTGGACAGGCTGGATGCAGGAAAAATGTTCCCGATGTTGGGGGAGTCCTGAACTAGGGATCAGTTTAAGAATAAGGGGTACGCCATTTAGGACTGAGATGAGGAAAAGCTTTTTCACCCAGAGTTGTAAATCTATGGAATTCTCTGCCACAGAAGGTAGTGGAGGCCAATTCACTGGATGTTTTCAAGAGAGAGTTAGATACTGTTCTTAGGGCTAACGGAATCAAGGGATATGGGGAGAAAGCAGGAATGGGTTACTGATTTTGGATGATCAGCCATGACCAAAGCGCAGAATTGCCTATTCCTGCACCTATTTTCTATGTTTCTATTATATTATTTCTGAAACCTATTTCTAATCCTACCGTAGGCCATTTTACTTGTTGATTCCTGATTTTTGCCAAGAACTCCAACTAGAAATAAAATATAAGGTGTAAAATCCCCAGAGACTATGAAACTGCGAGGAAATATCGCATCTGAGGAAAAAAAAGAAAAACAGCTTGGATTTGTTTGCAATAACAGTCTAAGATGAATTCCAGGTATTTATGTATTATTTCACAGGATAGTTACAAACAGTCGAGATGAATGGAAAGGTAAAAGAGAGATGGAACCTGTAGAATGTGATGTAATTCACACCACAGATGGCATTATGGATTAAAGCCAAATGTTTGTAACACTATATTCTGGCAGCACTACTTCTGACACTAGTGAATGTCACCACCCCAGTCTTAGAGTTTCAAGAGGGTCCATGTCATATAATTTTGATATATAGTTAAGATTTAAATCGTGATCATTTCAGCATTTCAGATCATTATTGCTGGTATTAATTCCAGTTTTGTGGCCTACCAAGAGGAAAAAAAAAACATTTCAGTTATGAGAGAAATATATTGCATTTCTAAAAATAGTTTGGTTAATCTTATAATTCTAATTTTCTTAGTAATGAATGGTTTTAGTTATTTTTGGATTTTAATCTACCAAGCAAGCCATTCCCCCCCAGATTTCATTGCAATTACATTGCAATATCCATGGAGTGATATGGAATTAATATAAGCAAGTAGGTTCAGTATATATATATATATATATATATATATAATGGTTAGCATAGGCAAGGCAACTGAGAGCCTATTTCTAAGTTGTATAACTCCATGACTCTATTAAACTTCGGGCTAAGCTGCTCTCCTTATTTTGATCTTATGTTCGTATTTAATGAGAATTGTATCGGTGTCCATTTTATTTATATAAATGAAGAAACGATGAACATTTAATTGATTTGCTCCACAGTGCTTTACTTAGCCTTTGCCCACAGACCTGGAAAAAATATGTGACAATGTTCCTTTTTTCTCTCCCGAATCACTTTTTCAAACCTTGGATTCCGATGGATTTAGGTTTAATTAGTTGTTTTCACCAAGGTCCCAAGTTTAATTAGTAGATTTTTACAAAGGTCCCAAGTTTAATTCCTGGCAAGTTAGCTGATCAGAGACACAGAAACCAGAAACACAATAATTAGATTCAGGAAAATGTCCTCAGTTACCCACTTATGACCGTTGTCCTGTAACTTTTAATGAAAATTCACAAAGGAAGAATAATGGACAAGTGAAGTGGGGTGGGCTTCAAGGTCAGTTTATTTTGCCAAACCTTAGCCTGAATTTACAAATAAGCATCAACCAAGATAAAATGCCAAAGGGTGACTAGAAATATAATCTTGCAGCAAAGGAATTGTGGTCTTACAAAGAAAAAGATCTTGGTGGAATTATATTAGTGAATTGCTAAATCCTTCAAGTGATATTTTGATCACACATGGTATAGGAAATAACTATCATGATACTAGCAGTTTTCAGGTGTTGATAGGTTTTTAAGGTGTAAATTATTTTATATTAAAAAAAACTAACTAGAGAAATATTCTCTAGCCTCCTGAGAACTTAAGACTTACCATGGGCAGACATACACTATTAGACAACAGCTGTTCACATGAATTGACCTCCAGGTTCAAGAAATGTGTGGGAAGGAACTGCAGATGCTGGTTTAATCCGAAGATAGACACAGAGTAACTCAGCGGGATAGGCAGCATCTCTGGGGAGAAGGAATGGGTGACATTTTGGGTTGAGACCCTTCTTCAGACTGCCAAGTCTGAATACTCCCAGCATTTTGTGTCTCTCCAGGTTCAAGAACATCTTCTTCCCAACAACCATCAGACTCTTGAACACTGCACAATACTAACCACTACCATAGCAACTATAATCTACTATGGACTTTGTTTTTATCACATCATGGACTTTAGTATTTGCATTATTATGGTCTGGTTACCTTGTATTAGCGATTATTAATTTATTGTATTATTAATTATTATATATTTAGTATTAATAATAATAATACATTTTATTTATGGGCGCCTTTCAAGAGTCTCAAGGACCGTACAAATATTTAGCAAGTAGAGGAAAAACATGTAAGCGGAATGAAATAAATAGTAGAGACATGACTAGTACACAAATTAAAGACAGAATTCAATTCAAAACACAATATGAGGCAATTCAAGCACAGATGAAAAGGGAGGGGGACGTGGGGCTAAGGATAGGCAGAGGTGAAGAGATGGGTCTTGAGGCGGGACTGGAAGATGGTGAGGGACACGGAATTGCGGATCAGTTGGGGGAGGGAGTTCCAGAGCCTGGGAGCTGCCCTGGAGAAGGCTCTGTCCCCAAAACTGCGGAGGTTGGATTTGTGGATGGAGAGGAGACCGGCTGATGTGGATCTGAGGGACCGTGAGGGTTGGTAGGGGGAGAGGAGGTCAGTGGTATATGGGGGGGGGGCTTGATGGTGGAGGGCTTTGTAGGTGAGGACCAGGATTTTGTAGGTGATCCGGTGGGAGATGGGAAGCCAGTGAAGGTTGTTTGAGGACTGGAGTGATGTGATGCCAGGATTTGGTGTGGGTGATGAGTCGGGCGGCTGCGTTCTGGACCAGTTGGAGTCGGTTGATGTAGGTGGAGCTGATGCCAAGGAGAAGTGAGTTGCAGTAGTCCAGTCGGGAGGAGATGAAGGCATGGATCAGTCTTTCAGCAGCGGGAGGTGTGAGAGAGGGTCTGACTTTGGCGATGTTGCGGAGGTAAAAGAAGGAGGTTTTAATGACATGGCGGATGTGAGGCTCAAGGGGGAGTGGAATCAAAGGTTGCGCCAAGGTTGCGGGCCTGGGGAGATGGGGAGACAATGGTGCCGTCGATGGTGAGAGTGGGGTTATTGATTTTGCTGAGTGTGGATTTGGGGCCTATGAGGAGGAATTCTGTTTTATCGCTGTTGAGTTTGAGGAAGTTATGTTGCATCCAGGTTTTTATAGCTGACAAACAGGAGTTGATATGGGAGAGGGGGTGTTGTGGGGGGATTTGGTGCCGAGGTAGATCTGGGTGTCATCGGCGTAACAGTGGAAGTCCAGGTTGAAGTGGCGGAGTATCTGACCAAGGGGGAGGGTGTAGATGATGAAGAGGAGGGGGCCGAGTACGGAGCCTTGGGGAACGCCTTGAGTGACTGTGGCTGTAGCAGAGGTTTGGTTATGGAGAGAGATGAAGTGGGATCTGTTGGAAAGGTAAGAACAGAGCCAGCTGAGTGCAGAACCTTCAATGCCAAGGTCCCCAAGTCTGGTAAGCAGGATGTTATGGTTCACTGTATCGAAGGCTGCACTTAGGTCGAGGAGGATGAGGATGTTGAGGGAACCAGTGTCAGCAGAGGTGAGGAGGTCGTTGAGGACTTTGAGGAGAGCAGTTTCTGTGCTATGGAGGGGGCGAAAGCCAGATTAGAGGGGTTCGAATAGGTTATACGCAAGGAGTATTGTGTTTTGCATTAGTGGACCTGTAATGTTGTAACAATTAAGAGTGATGTTGTTCCATTGCCAGTACATATGATAATTTTACTTCGGAGTCACGTGAGTGATTCCGTGAAGAACCCAGCTCTACTGCGCATGCGGCATTACGCACAGCTGTGCAGAACGCGGCCAGCGGGAGTCGGGCAGCTCCCGCATCCAAGGACGAGAGGTAAGTACTTACCTTAATCGGGCCTTGTGGTTTTTGCTCCAGGGGGAGCAAAGTAGAGAGGCATGGTGAGCGGCCCCGTTTCGACTCCAGCGTGGAGCCGACAGTGGACGGGGAAAAGGCGCTACCCGGACCGCAAACGCTGCGGACCGCTGCAAGGAGCTGCGCTAATGCCAGTCCGCTGAACAGCTGTTTGGTAACAGCAGCGGACCGGCGGGAAGTTTTAAAAACCCGACCGGTAGCCCTGCAGACTCCTGACAAGGAGAATCGCTGCCCGGGAACCGCCACAATGCCGCCTGGAAAACGGCAGGCAGCCTCTACATACAGGTAAGAGAAAAATCTTCCCAATTCAACAGGTTCTACAGGAGCCAACTTCCTCTAAAACTGGAACAGGTTGGAGACAGCAAAAATAAGTATGTCTGTCTCCCCAAGCCAGAGGAGGTCATGGAGTTCACCTCCAGGAATAAAGGGGCACTGGCTGAATGCCAAGGGAGCTGACTCCTACCCCAGTGCTATTGCACTAGCCATCTCCCTTGTCGAGGGATTGATGTAACAGCGGAGTTTGAGCTATGCCTCCTCCAATTTATAGCACACCCTTTTGCTCCCTCTTTTGAGGCTAGCTAAGGAGGCCAGGGCTGGGCTGGCTTAAACGCTGGGCAGGCGGACGAGAACAGCAGTATGCCAGGGGAGCAGGATCAGGAAGAGCTACTGGGTGTCGTGGGCCACTACATGGCTCCTCCACGCGACCATCTTCCCAACAAAGCCCTGCAGGAGCAGGCCTTTCCAGAGGCAAATCCACAGGCAGCTGGGTCAGCGGACTCGCAGACAAGCAGCGAATTCTACAGAAGGGTCAAGATGTTACCGCCTTTGCTCGTTTTTTCCACGGATTATACTCTCCCAGGATGAGACTATCCCATTGCACTACCAGGGTGCTGACGCCTAAGATGTTCCCAAATTTGGGATACTCGACTGAACAATGGTGCATATAGACCTGCCCGCAGCCCCACCGACAGCACCAGCATACCAGCAAACTACGCCTTCATGAAAAAACAACAAACATGGAGGTAGGTAGTCTGGTTCCTCCCAGTTTACACTAAACAAGGGTGTTCTACTAACTACGGGGGGGGGCATTTACACTTGTTAATAAAGCATGGGATGCTGTCACAAATAACTAAAATATACTCAACAGTATTAGAGGATAAAAACGAATTCAAATTGGGCATATTACCGCCAGTTCAGCAATGCGCCCAAAGGGCACTTTCTCCCTCTAAGAAAAGAGAAGTGAGAAGGTCAAGCTGAACTAGAAAGGCTCATTACTAAACGGATCATGGGAGTAAACATGAACCATTGGAAACTACAAAAGATGGTGAATGTAGCATCATCATTGATCTAATATCACTAAATAAATCTGTTGAGTATATATACACTTTAAGATGGAGATGGGTTTTTGTCACTGCCAGGCATCTGATCTCCCAAGGATACCTAAGGGGAGCATTGATATGGAAGATGCTAACTATCTTATACCCATACACTAGGATCATTATAGATACCTAAAATTTTTTACCTGGATAATGGATATCCCGGTTAGGGCAACCATGGGAGCATAGAGCAGTCCCTATGGTCTAACTTCTGCCCTAAATCTATTATAAATATCAAACGGCCATGAAAATATTAAGAAAACAAGCATAATCATGGCATATATTGGATGATATCCTCATATTAGGGGGAACAAAGGAATTAGCTGTGGCAGCAGTTCTAGCTACGAAACAGCTCCCTAAGCTCTGAGGTTTATCCCACGCCCAGATAAACCAGAATTGAAGCGTTAACTACCAAGGATTATCTGGGCTTCAATAATAATTCCGTCCATATGACTGTTACTTTGCCTAGGTACTTGGGTCACTATAATCAAATCATGAATGAACCCACTGAAGCTATATCACAACTAAGGTGGTGGGTAGACATCTATTTGGCATAGTTTTCAGCCCTATTATCATCACCAATCCCAATTTGGTTATTAAAAACCGATGCCAATACTTTAGGCTGGGGAGCAACTAAACTCAATTTCCAGCACAGGTAACAGATGGACCAATTCACAAACATCGTTACTACACATACCGGGCATCAACTACTTGGGATTGGTGAGCGCCTATTGGGCTAAAAAACATATGCATTTCAAATGCAGCACGTACATATGTGGTTACGGATTGATAATACTATGGTGGTGGCTTATATCAACCATATGGGGAGCATAATAATCATTGTTGTGCATCAAATTGGTCAAACAAATCTGGCAATGGTGTGTCAAAAGACATTTTAACTATCAGCTGCCTATGTCCTAGGAAGCTAGAACACAGTGGGAGACACCAGGTCACGGGGTAAAATTTATGATTACATTGAATAGATGTTAAACCCAAAATATCTGCTAAAGGTATTAAGCAGTTTGAAAGCCAGATATCAATTTGGTTGCACAAGAAGGAATCACCAGTAACCTATGTATGTGACTTGGGAACCAGATTAGAGGCAGCAGCGATAGATGCCTACACGCTGGAAGGGGGAATTTCTGCTTTGCCTTCCTCCCTTCTGCCTCATCAGACGGGCACTTCGGAATACAGATGGGAGTCTCCGAGATATTGAACGTGCCCGACCGGCCTACACAGCCATGGTTCCCAGTTCATCACGACACGGTGGGCGAGTCACCTATGGATTTCCCTAGTGGACCATGGTTGCTGACTCAACCCAGTATCAGGCACAAGCCACCCATGCCAGGGAAACATCAAACTCCTGGGTGCAGGGTTTGAATAGACCTTACCAGGGACTGGGATTATCCAAGGGACCACCATGTCGGCATCCCTGCGAACAGTCACTAAAAGCTAACATGGGTAAAAATACTGCCACGACGCAGGGACAACATACCGAATTATTCAACCACTGACGTATTGGAGTTCCTGGAACATCTACACCATGACCAAAAGGTGAGTTACAATGCCGTAAATACAGCATGAAGCGCCTTATCTGCTTATCTAAAACAGCATGACAGCGGAGCATGGGATCCCATCCACTGAAGGTAAACTTATGAAGGGCAACTATAATATAAGCCCCAAACACCCAGGTATATACCCATGTATGGGATATTGGTGTGATATTGACATATCTCAGAGAATGGCACCAGCCAGATCCCTCAGCTTGCTTAATCTATGTTTAAAAAACGCTCATGCTTATGGCTCTCGTACACGCTCACAGAGTCCGGTCACTCCATAAACTAGACTAGATACATGGTGATTACCCCGGACGCATCACGTTCATATTTAGGTCTGGTAAAATCTAACTCGCAGGTATTTGGGACTAGGCGAGATTATGAGTTCGGCACGAACTAGTAGGGTCGAGATCGCCTGTGTTTTCCGTGCTGTAGTCGTTATATGGCTATATGGACCAGGAACGCCCAATTCACTGGTGGGGTTCCGGGCCTACCCACCAGAGTCCAGGTTGAGTGTGGTGACCCATCTACTACTATATATAGACACAACACACAATCTTAGAGGGAGAGGAAAGCCTATGGGTCAACCACAGTAACCCAAGACGGGGTACGAGCCAAACTACTCCAAGGTGGCTCAAACAGGTACTGAAAGCTGCCGGAATAGATAATAATACATTTAATCCCATTCCACTAGGGCAGCATTGGTATCAACGGCTGAACGAATGGACATCCCGGTTGACCACATTTTCAATACAGCAGGATGGTCAAGGGAACGACGTTCTGAACATTTTTTATTATAAACCGTTGATAAACCTGATTTAATTGCAGGAGAATATTACAAACTGCAATATTAATTTAAGCTCAGAGGAGCTCTTTATGTTGTTATTGTTAACAAATACCTTTCTGTTTCTTTTGAAAGCAGATCCACTGGTTGATTACGATAACACTTCCTCCCTCATAAACTTCGGCAGTGAGTGAAATAAAAACTGTTACACGGTTTGAAATCACAGACCTTTGAAGTCTTCACGGAATCACTCACGTGACTCCGAAGTAAAATAGTAGGATTAAACGAGTACTTACCAGTATGAAGTTTGATCTGTATTTTATGAGGAGTTACGGTGAGGTATTACGTGCCCGCCGCTCCCACCCTCATTATATAGATCAAACTAATAAACTGATGTCTCGTGATCTTTACCATCTTACTTCAAATATTTTGTCTATCCTGTGATTTCACACCGCTGCTTCGAAGTATGCCGCATGCGCAGTAGAGCTGGGTTCTTCACGTAATACCTCACCGTAACTCCTCATAAAATACAGATCAAACTTCATACTGGTAAGTACTCGTTTAATCCTACTATTAAACATTAGACTTGATCTATGGAAAATAACAAGGGAACCAAATTGGTTAGTTTGACAACTTTGGACTGCACTCTACCACAGATATTTCCCATGCTTTCTCCACCCATCACATTAACTGCAATTTCAAAACAAACTTGCTTTCTCACTTGTTCCTTCTGTTGAAGGATAAATAACCTGAAACACTAACTCTGTCTCCATGGATGCTGCTTGATCTGCTGAGTGCTTCTATGATTTTTGGCTTTTGTTTCAGATTCGAAGATTATGTTTGCTTGATTTAGACACCACCAATAAAAATAGTGTATAAGATTATGTATGTTATAATATATTCTATCCACCCAGTTGTGGTTTATACTGTAGTGGCAATCACTGTTTGTAATTAATAGATTTGTCCAATAATAGTAGGTAGACAAAAATGCTGGAGAAACTCAGCGGGTGAGGCAGCATCTATGGAGCGAAGGAAACAGGCAATGTTTCGGGCCGAAACCCTTCTTCAGACTGATGCTTTCTCCAACTAAAGCATCCAGAATTTTTGTGGCTTTTATGAAAAATTAGCAACATTAATCAAAACTATGAACTTCGATGGATTGTCTTTGGTTACACTAAAGATCACAATTTTCTTTCATTAGTATTGTTGCTATTAATTTATTGAATTCTGTTTATCATATATTATCTGTGTGCATTGTGTTTACAGGCCCATTATGCTGCTGCAAGTAACAATTTCATTGTTTCAATACATGACAATTGAACGCTCTTAACTTGACTCTTGAGATAAATGCACCATAGTCGCTGAGCACCAATGTATAGAAAATATAGGTACTGTTTTATCCAACCTTCAATGCTCAGATACAGAATCATAGAACTTTATAGGGCAGGTTGCGCCCATTCATCCTCTCAAGGCAACACTAGAAAATTAATTCTGACAGGTTAAGATTTGGCCACTATAGTGCATTGATTTATCTGGCTACCCAAAGCTAGATTAAGAAATGCATTCAAATAGTTTTATGTTTATTTAGGAAAACCAGTGATTTCCAAGTTTGAATTTTGCAAGTAAGTAGAGAGTTGGCAATTTGAAAGGCAACTGTGGTGTGGTGTCACTGTATCCCAGACTTCAATTAGGGTAACAAGACAAAAACTGTATGTGAATCTCCTGTCAAAAATAGTCAATTACCCACAAAACAAGAGCAGAACTGAAGCTAAAATACTGACTTTAAAGACTTCAATTTAACTGACCAGCAAAAAAAATATAACTTATTAGATTTATTTCAATCTGAACTCGTTCTAATAAATGTCTGCCATTAAAAAAAATGCGGACTCATAGTTATTAGACAATGCGTTTTTCTGTGCCTACAGATAATAAACATGTTTTCTTTATTTCTATAAAATATTTTGACTATAAACTTCTCTGAATAAAATGGATTTCTGCAGCCTCAAGAGATTGCATATATATCACTCTGCAAATGTCTCCCATCTGTATTTCATATCACTGAAGTCATAGAATTATAGCATAGAAACAGACCCTTTTGTCCAACTTGTCATGGCTGCCCCATCTAAGCTGGTCTTATTTACCTGCATTTGGGCCCTATCCCTCCAAATCTTCCTTATCCAAGTACCGGTCCAAATGTTTTTATAGTACCTGCCTCAACTACTTCCTCTGGCCGCTCGTTCCATAAACCCACCACATTCTGTCTGAAAAAGTCATCTCTTCGGTTTGGATTAAATACTTTCCCCTCTCAACATAAACCTACTATAAAACCCTCAATTTCTTGATTTCCCTACCCTGTGAAAAACACTTTGTGCATTCACATTATCGCCTCATGAATTTATACACCTCTTTAGGATCATTCCTCTGCCTCCGACACTTAATGAATTAAAGTCCAAGCCTGCTCATCCTCTACATCTATATCACTAAAACTCTGTTCTTGACCGGTTTTGGCGATCTATGCTGCGGTTTCCGAGAGACCGCCGCCACCTACGGCCATCATTTTTGGCCACCTCGCTCAGAGCCCCCCTCCGCCGCATATGTGCCGAGGATTTTTCCCGTCGATGAAAATTGTGGAATATTGTGAGCAGTTTTGTGCCCCAATATCTGAGGAAGGATCTGCTGGCATTGGAGAGATTCCGGAGGGGGTTTACGAGAATGACCCCGGAGAAGATTGATTTAACATACAAGGAACGTTTGATAGCTCTGGGCCTGTGCTCGCTGAAGTTTAGAAGGATGAGGGGGTATTTCATTGATACCTACCAGATAATGAAAGGCCTAGATAGAGTACAGGTAGATAGGACATTTCCAGTAATAGGAGAGTCTAGAACCAGAGAGCACTTCAACCACGGACATTCCATTCCATCCATCTGCTCACTACCACGCTCTGCCCCCCCTCAACCGCGTCACCCCCCATCCCAGCTGGCCACACGCACAGTCAACTGGGACAACCTCAGATCTCTCCAGCCCCATCCCTCCACCCTCTCACAATGCCAACCTTGCCCTCCTCAACACCCGGTTGCTCAACAACAAAGCCCTTGCCCTCCATGAACTAATCCTTGACTACACTCTGGACTTCCTTCTGCTCACTGAAACTTGGCAACAACCCAATGTCTTCTTCTCCCTCAATCAAGCATCCCCACCTGGATTTAATTACATCTCCAAACCCCGCCCCTCCCGCCATGGAGGTTGCCTCGCTGTTATTTTCAACCAGAACTTTCCGATCACTGAACTCACCTTCCCCCCAGTAGCATCATTTGAATTCCTCGCCTGCAAAGCCCTTTCCTCCATGACAGTCATCCTCATTTACCGGCCACCTAAACCAAACCCCTCCTTCCTATCTGACTTCACTGAACTCCTCACACTTGCCTCATCTCTTTCCCCACGTCTGCCGCTACTTGGTGACTTAAATATTCACATGGACACCCCCACCTGCAAGCTCGCATCTGAATTCGCCTTTTTACTTGACAACTTCTCTCTCAATCAGCACGTCACCTTTCCCACCCATGACAAAGGTCACATCCTTGACCTGGTCTGCTCCACAAATCAACCGGTACTCGACCTCCATCCATGCCTCTTCCCCCTCTCTGATCATAAGCTTATACGGTTCACCATCCCTTCTCCGACACCCCGCCCCCGCTTCCTCCGAGAAATCACCTTCCGTAATCTAAAATCCATCGATCCCCACCATCTCTCCGACCTGCTCTCCACCACTCTCCCCCTGGACTCAACCCATATCTCACCTGATGATCTCACAAACCATCTCAACTCCACCTTGTCTACCTCCCTTAACATTCTGGCCCCCCTCAAAACAAGAACCGTAACTTTTAACACATCTTCACCTTGGTACACACCTGCACTTCGTAAGCTGAAACAGACTGGTCGCCGATTTGAACGACTCACAAAGAAATCATCTCTCACAGTCCACCATGAAGCTTACAAACTCCACCTCACTGCCTACAAAGATGCCCTCATTGCTGCAAAATCTGCCTACCTCTCCTCCATATTCACCGACCCCTGCCTTAACCACAGAACCCTCTTCTCCATAGTGGGCAACCTCCTCAAGCCTCGAGCCAACATTCTCCCTACCTCTACTCCGGATCTCTGCAACTCATTCCTCCACATTTTCGCTGACAAAATCAGCACCATCTATCAATCTTTATCCCCTGTACCCGACTCCCCAGCATCTATTCCACCACCTACCAAGGCCCCTCCTTTCAACATCTCCACTGACCTCCTTACCCCTCCTCCACACTGCTTCCTCTCCCAGTTTGACCTGGTCACCCCTACTGAAATCTCCAAACTCATTAGCTCTTCCAGACCCACTACCTGCTCCCTCAACCCTCTCCCCACTCCCCTGCTGAAGTATTGCCTCCCCGTTCTCTGCCCCTACCTCATTAATCTCTTCAACTCCTCATTGTCCCAAGGAATTGTCCCCTCTGCTTTCAAAACTGCTGCTGTTACACCAATCTTAAAGAAACCTGGTCTTGATCCCTCCTCTCTCATTAACTACCGCCCAATCTCAAACCTCCCCTTTCTTTCAAAAACCCTGTAGTGTATCGTCGCGTCACAACTTCATTCCCCCCTTCTCGCGTATAACCTATTCGAACCCCCCCCCAATCTGGTTTTCGCCCCCTCCATAGCACAGAAACTGCTCTCGTCAAAGTCCTCAACGACCTCCTCACCTCTGCTGACACTGGTTCCCTCAACATCCTCATCCTCCTCGACCTGAGTGCGGCCTTCGATACCGTGAACCATAACATCCTGCTTACCAGACTTAAAGACCTTGGCATTGAAGGTTCTGCACTCAGCTGGCTCCGTTCCTACCTTTCCAACCGATCCCACTTCAGCTCTCTCCATAACCCCACCTCTGCTACAACCACAGTCACTCAAGGCGTTCCCCAAGGCTCTGTTCTCGGTCCCCTCTCTTCATCATCTACATCCTCCCCCTTGGTCATATACTCCGTCACTTCAAACTGGACTTCCATTGCTATGCTGATGACACCCAGATCTATCTCAGCACCAAGTCCCTCCACCACCATCTCTCCCATATCAACTCCTGCCTGTCAGCCATCAAATCTTGGATGCAACTCAACTTCCTTAAATTAAACAGTAACAAAACAGAATTTCTCCTCATTGGCTCCAAATCAACTCTTACCAAAATTAACAACCCCACTCTCACTATTGACGGCACCACTGCCTCCCCATCTCCTCAGGCCCGCAACCTTGGCATGATCTTTGACTCAACCCTCTCCCTTGAGCCTCACATCCGCCATGTTGTCAAAACATCATTTTTTTCACCTCCGCAATATCGCCAAAATCAGACCCTCTCTCACACCCCCCCGCTGCTGAAAGACTCATCCATGCCTTCATCTCTTCCCGACTGGACTACTGTAACTCTCTTCTTTTTGGCATTAATTCCAGCAACATCAACCGACTCCAACTGGTCCAGAATGCAGCCGCCCGACTCATTACCCACACCAAATCCTGGCACCACATCACCCCAGTCCTCAAAGAACTTCACTGGCTTCCCATTTCCCACCGGATCATCTACAAAATCCTGGTCCTCACCTACAAAGCCCTCAACCACTTGGCCCCCCCTTATCTCACTGACCTCCTCTCCCCCTACCAACCCTCACGGTCCCTCAGATCCATTTCAGCCGGTCTCCTCTCCATTCTGAAATCCAACCTCTGCACTTTTGGAGACAGAGCCTTCTCCAGGGCAGCTCCCAGGCTCTGGAACTCCCTCCCACAATTGATCCGAACTTCTGAGTCCCTCACCATCTTCCAGTCCCGCCTCAAGACCCATCTCTTCACCTCTGCATACCCTTAGTCCCATGTCCCCCTCCCCTTTGCATCTCTGTCTTACTGCTCTATTTTGTTTTGTTCTTGACTCACCATGTAAAGCGACTTTGAGTCATTGAAAAGCGCTATACAAATAAAATGTATTATTATTATTATAAAATCATACATTTAGACGCACTGAAAATAACAAAAAAAATCGAAAAGACAGACGGGCTGCTGTCGAGGCTGCCGTTCGCAGCGCCACCCGATGACGATAATTCTCCCAAGATTATTGTTCTTCTTTGTAAAAATATTACATCAAAAGCACCAGTATTATCAATGTAACATGAGATCAATGGCGGGTATCCCACTGATCACAATTAATAAATAATTTAAACTAACTGGAGCGTTTGTTCAATTGGCAACAGAAACTTTTGTTTTCTTTCTGTGGCTCCTTTTGACTAAGTGCCACTGCCATGATAAACAGAGAGTTCGGAGGCGGAGTTGTTCTACATATGCAGGAATATCATTGCCTACATATATAGCAAACAGACAAATGGGCAGATTTATTTAATTCGTTGTATCAATGGTTTTGTTAAGAGGGAACTGCGATGAGGAGAGAATCGAGGTTACACAAAAAAGCTGGAGAAAATCGTTTCGCCGCATCTATGGAGCGAAGGAGCTAGGCGAGCAAACAGACAAATGTGCAGATTTATTTAATTCATGCATTTTAAAATTTGTATTTAACAAATATGAGAATAAGACATTTTTTCTTAAAATGCATAAAAATATAAGACTTGCAGATGAGTACTTAGACTCAATGGTTGTGTTATTTGTTTGCACCTTCAGCTGGTCTGTAAGCAATCTGAGCAGCTTACCTTGATAGGAACTGAATTAAATGATCTTTTATTGTCTGTCGCTAGAGCATAATTCAGAAGTGTAAAAATCTCCTTACAACATAAAGAGGATATTCTTCTTTTATATGTGTACTTTAATCTCTTTGAAGGTAGACCAAGAAAACATTTGGTCGGATAAGACCCAAAATAAATCGATGAATGGATATATTTTGCCATGAGCTTACAGAACACTGATTATGATCAAAGTTACTTCATTCAATTGCTACCATCCATCTGCCTCTTTGTTTGACATTTCACAGTCAAGAAGGGATCAAAGGTTTACCATTACAACTGGCATGAGGTAATTTGTGTTGATGGAGACAAGCTAACACATTTCTTATTACTTTGCAATTAACAGGAAAATACCAAAGCCAACTTATTACAATCTCAAATAAATAAGACTTTGGAACCTATGCAAAACTATCTTAATGTCAGACCATGAATTTTACATTAATTTCCGAAAACTGTTCTTTGGAAATGTAGTTAAAAGATCTGGAAATATGACAAACACTTAGCATAGATTAGATTCATTGCATTTCTGCCAGCAAGCTATGATGACCAGTGTCCAAATTTTATTTTCGCTTTTAGCTTAGTTACATTATGCACCACACAGAATAGTCAGATTTACATAATAATGTTTTCATGGAAATTCACAAATGTTGCAATATTATCAAACAAAGATAATTCAAAAGAAAAAATATTTAATTCCATTTTCCACACAACCTTGTCTGGAGGTGCATTTGTGGTGAATCCATTCTCTGGATGAATCAAGCTGGTTAGGCTCAGCAACATAAAAGTGCCAAAATCTTCCTTGGGGTTTTTGTTAATCAGTGCCACAACTTGGTGGGCTTAAACAGAGATGGGGATTCAGAAGGATTTGAATTCCTTTGATATGATTCACAAAGATATTAATATGCATGATCAGGATTAAAAGAACGGAAGCCAAAGCATTTTATGAATTACAAGTAGACCAGACTGTCAGGATACGGAAGTCCTGCAGCCAACATAATGTTCTTTCTGAAGAAAGTTTGCTGCATTTACTCGGTCTAGCACTTTACTTGACTCGATTGTGCAAATAAAGGAATCAAATCAAATCAAACAATGTAGTTGACTCTCAAATACCCTCGGACATGGGTGAGCAGATCACTGATCTTCATCAAATTGTTACCTCAGAGCACAAAGTACACAGAATGCCTGTCACAATTTGATACATTTACCACAGTCCACCCTCAAAATGCTCCTTACAAACAGCTGGGGAATCACAATCAGACAGGTGAATTAACAGCAGTTTTGGAAGCAATGGCCACCCCACAGTCTTTCTTAAGACAATATTGCAAAGGACACTCTTCGAACACATTGGATGGATCTCCATCATGAAAAATGGACTAGAGTTCGTGGCAAACTATCAGTTCCGTATTGGGCATCCATGAGTCATCGTAGGCCATCAGTACCGGTAGAGTTCGTAAGTAATCATACAAGAATGGATCAGGTCAAAGGTTTGCACTAAGAACTACGAATGGTTATAGACAATTCAAAGGCTGAATCAAAGGACATTTATTTGTCATGTACACCAATTGGTGTAGTGAAATTTTAGTTGCCATTTGCAGCACACCAATAAAAATAAGACACAACATTAAAGAAGAATTTAACACCAAACATAAAAAACATCCCCCCACAATGGTCCCCACTGTGAGGGAAGGCACAAAGTCCAGTCCTCTTCAACTTGCTCACCCATGGTCGGGCTTATTGAGGACTCCGCAGTCACCGCAACGGCGGCCTGATGCTACAGGCCCTCTCGGCGAGATCCAAGGCTCCTCAGTGTTCAGAGTCAGCGCCGCCCCACAGCTGGACGCTCCGCGACCACAGCTCCGCGGTTGGAGTCGGTGGCCACAGCAGACCGTAGTTTACCACACGGTGACCCTAAGTAAGGCATCGCCTGCTCTGCGATGGTGCTTCAGCACTGTGCTGCCGCCAGAGCGGAAGTTCTGGCCGATCCCGGCAGGAAACGCCTCTCCAGTCCCGGAAGGGGCGAAGATACGACTCGGAGAAAAGCCGCATCTCCGACCAGGTAGGGACTGAGAAATGCAGTTTCCCCCCACCCCCCATATAAAAAGACTAGAAAACCTCCAAAACACCACTTTTTAACATACTAAACATTTTAAAAAAGGGTGAAAGGACGGACAGCTGCAGGCTGGGCAGCCATACTCGACGGCGCCCCCACAAGGAACTAGGAATTAAAGAACAAGCGAGAAATCATGATGCGCCTCACATCTATCTATATCTATACATATTACCAAAACTCTCATCTTGTATGTTTGTTTGTTCGTTCACGAAACTCCACAAAAACGGTACAAGATAACGCAACAATTTTAGGCCCACCTTACTCACCATGGTCCTGTGATGTGAACTACCAGGTTTCGTTCAGATTGATGTTATATCTTACACGTTATTGACTTTTTAAACTTGTCAATTGCGCTCCCACTTGCCGGCTGCGCCTGCGCAGTTGGGGGAGGGTTGCCGTGCGCGTCACAATGGGGGTCTCTGGCATCACAACGGGAACCCATCAGCAGCGCCTGCGCAGTTCAGGGCTATGACTGAGTGGTGGAATATTGCGTTGGGGACAGGGCCCAACGGGTCCACGCTTGGTCTTATGTAATAATAAAATGAGCGTGAAGATTTTTGAATTATCTTCAGCCCTAAGTACAGTGTGGGTAATCTGTCTTGGTGTATTCGAGAGATTCTCACTGTCACTTAAACCAGTCTTTAACCAATTCAAATTATTCCATATGATATTAAGAAATCAATGAACAGACTAGGTTCAACAACATTTATGTGCTCCTAATGCATAACCTACTGAAGATTGGCGAAACAAAGCTATTTTTTCAATACAACAATGCTTCTATAATAAACTTCCCAAATACACTCTATTGTCGACCAGCGGGAAAAATCAAGTCTGCCCAAATATTAGTCCAGTGATGAACAAAACTGCAAATGCTGGAAATCTGACATAAAAAACAAACACAGGTCATACAGCATCTGCGGAAGGAGTCTGAACAACAGGCAAACGCCTCCGTTGCCATGCTGTGAAAAGGAGAGGATGAGAAGGAGTTTCTTCCCAGAGGCCATTAGGACTGTGAACTCCTATCACACCAGGGACTAACTTTACTGAACCATTTTACTGTTGTGTGGTGTCTTTTTAAAATTGCTGTTTTTTTCTTTTTTCCTCCCACAAATATGTAATATGTGAATATGTGATTCTGTTCCATTCTGTCTTGTAGTTTTTTGTGCACAATCCACAAGCATTGCCACTTTTCATTTCACTGCATATCTCATATGTATATGCGACGAATAAACTTGACTTGACTTGACTTGATTTAGGTGTGATTAAAGCAAAAATAACTAACATTCACACCTCATGAGCATTGTAAAGACCATCTCCAACAAAGGGTAGTCTTACCATCCATCCCATTATTCTGCATTACAAGTTGTTAAATTTCCTGCTGAATAAATTCATTAACAAAAGAACAGGTCAGAGAAAGATGTTCAGCGGTAAAATGACTCAATTCCAGACTCCCCAAAGCCATACTACTGCCTGTAAGCTGAAAATCAGGAGTCTAATGGAAAGGAATACATCGGCTGCTTTTAAAGAACAATTATAGATGCATTTAAATGTTGTTTTTGCAAGCAAAGCCCACAACTCATGAATGATTTTTTTTTAAAGGGCTTTGGTGATTTGGGAATTACATCAAGAGCAACATGTACAGCTTTAGTCTCTTTCCCCAAGAGAGCACAGCCATTCTCCCTTGAGGAAATATCCATTTTAGCATACAAATATAAAACAGATATATGTCAGATTAATTCATGGGAGCTATGAGGAAAGGTTACCTGTTTTTGTATCTTGTCTTTCCATCACATTTATTGATCTAAGGTTCTTTAAAAAGCTTCAATGCTGTTTTTAAATCTTTCCCCAGGAGCCCGAGTCACAACTGAACAGTTTCTGAGACTTCTGTTGGTAAACTCACTCTCGGGAGATACCAGCAGACATATGGGCCAAATAAATGAATTTACTAAATCAGTCACCAGTTTATGCTGAGTAGATTGAAAATTAAGAGCACTCTCCTTAGTTTTTAATGAAAATAAAATAATTTAAAAGCATAAAATGAATCCACCATAATTTTTCTTATACAATGGTAGGTCTATTAAAATTATCATGAACATTTATAAATCAAAAATATGTTGGAAATATGTGAAAGATGAAAGGAAACTATTTCAAGCAGTATACAATCCTCTTTTATCTTAACTTTCTTATGATAATCAATAATCTTTCTACTGTCAGTTCTGATACAAAGCCAATGATTCCCATGACTTTTGAGTTAGCCAAAAGCTAAATACTGCAAATGCTGGAAACCTAAAGTAAAAACCAAAAATGCTGAAAATATCAAGCAGGCACGTCAGCATCTGCGCAGGAAGAAGTAGAGTTAATATTTCAGGTAAAAAATTATGGACTTTTACTTTCTTGATTCTGCTATTTCCATGCTGTCCCTTATCTTGCCCATTTGCTTTTTTGCACTTCCAAACTTCAACATTTCTTCTCCAAATTAACCAATTCTCAGACAAGTATCACAAGCCAAAAATTCCCTTCTCCATTTCCAGCATGTTCCATAAGATTCTTAATCAATTCCATCCTGTTTTCTTATTTGTGACACCTACTCCCCATGTCTTACCAAGCTTTCATGAGTATGAGAGAAATATGGTTTAATTAATACTTTCACGAGGTTTAGCACATTTTCTCCAGCAAGTTACACTACAGTGTACGGATGGTGTGCTGGTGTCTGCTGGCCCCCTATGTGCTTCTTAAAAAAGTAACATGGTTCACTGTGTCGATGACTCTCAAAAAACACCGATCAGGTGGTTGAAAACGGTCGAGAAAATGCACATATTACATGACTCTCACTACACGAAAACAAGAAATGGAAGCGATCAAGGGGAACTGGTTGAAAATCGGGTTGCAATTGGAGAAACTCAGCGGGTGCACATATTACAGCGTTTAAATAGTAACGTTTCGAAACAAGAAGGGTTTCCAAACGTTGCTATTTCACCATAGATACACCCGCTGAGTTTCAAACAATTCTGAAATGAAAGCAGCTGCTGGTTTGTAAAGTTCGACCACGTGGAATCTAGGGTGAGTTAGCCAATTGGATACAAAATTGAACAGAAGGGAGAAGACAGAGGGTGGTGATAGAAAGGGGCTTTTTAGATCGGAGGTAATAAGTGTAACACCACAGGGATCGATGCTGGGTTCATTTTTGATTATTTATATTAACGATATGGATGTGAATGTAGGTAGCATGGTTAGCAGGTTTATGGATGACACCAAAATTGTGGACAGTGAAGAAGGTTATCTCGGATTACAATGAGATCTTGATCAAATGGTCCATTGTGGGCCAAGGGAAAGCTGCTGGTAAACAGGAACAGAGTGGGAGCAGCCCTGCTCGTCCCCCAAAGACCAGAGGGATTGAGCTGGTGATGATGAAGGATGCATTGGGTGAGAAGCGATGCTGGTAGGAGAGGAGAGGGAACCGGGGTCTGACCCACCGCACTCTCATGGTCGACTGTGGAAGGCGCCCCCTGGGACATAAAGGTGGATTGGCGAGGAGAGGGACGTCATGTCCAAGGAAGGCGATAGCTGGAGGCCTGGGACTTGCCTGGATCAGGCACCGCTCATAAGAACTACACGCAGACTGGACTCTAAAAATGGCGTAAAAACATGAGGCATCTTGCATGTGGGTTCAGTAGACTATTTCTATATGCTTGCTAATTGAGGATGTGCCTGGGTATGGCAATCCTGTACTGGACTGTATAGAAGAACCGAATTTCACTGTGCATTTGCACATGTGATAATAGAAGCGGCATTGAACCATTGAGGAATGGCAGATTGCTGTTTAATTCAGATAAAGACAGGGTGTCAATCTCTTCAGCACCCTCACCATCATAATCACATCCTTCCTATATTGCGGTGACTAAAGTTGCACCCAATACTCCAAGTGTGGCTGAACCAAAGTTTATTACAGTTCTACATAACCTCCCAACTCGTACATCCTGTGCCATCTATCTATCTATCTATCTATCTATCTATCTATCTATCTATCTATCTATCTATCTATCTATCTATCTATCTATCAATATATAAAACTCTCGTGCCATCCGACCGGCTGCCGTCCGACTGCTTTTCTGCCTTTTGATTCGTTGACGGCTGCTCCTTCCTATCAGCTTCCAACACACTTTGAAACAAAGTTGCAAGACAGGAACACTCTGAACTTTTCACTGCTGCAGCAGGCAGGGAGGTGCAATTGGATTTTTTTTTAAATCCACTGCTGAGGGAGGCAGGGGAGTGCTGGAATCTTACATTTGGGAACGGGTTCCCAACGGGTCTGCACTTGGTCTAGTTATTATATAAAAGTCTGTGGCTGCCGCCTGCCGTCCGTCCGACTGCCTGTCTGCCTTTTGATTCGCTGCTCCTTCCTATCAGCTTCCAACACACTTCAAAACAAAGTTGCAAGACAGGAACACTCTGAACTTTTCACCTCAATGGGATATCACAGCAAGTGCTTCAACAGGAGGGGGAAGGCCAATTGGTATTGCAATTGGAACTGCTGCAGCAGGCAGGGAAGGTGAAATTGGAATTTTTTTTTAATCCACTGCTGAGGGAGGCAGGGGAGTGCTGGAATCTTACATTTGGGAACGGGTTCAGTTCCGTTGGAAGAGACGGGTGCATGGTGGAATCTTGGGTTGGGGGATCACACCATTGGGGGAGCAGACCCAACGGGTCTGCACTTGGTCTAGTGACTTATAAAAGCAAGCATGCCACAGGCCTTCTTCCTCACCCTATTTATCTGTGTTGTCACTTTCAGGAAACAATAGACCTGGAAATGGAAGAGGTTGCATCAATGAAACATGCAATGCAAGAAGTACTATTTTCTTACATTATGCAAATGGTGCATAAAGTATAAACAAACTGCCTATATGTTGTTGGTCCTGAGAATCTGTATGATGCAGAAGAAGATACTTCCTGCACCACTGATCATCACATCTTATTATTTTTATGTTTGTGATAGGGGATTGGTTTCTTCAGAATCCTGAAAATCTCTCATCAGCAATATGCACTGTACAAAAAAACTACATTCTCCCCGTGACCGCATGGGATTTCGAGAGGGTGCTCCGGTTTCCTCCCACACTCCAAAGACGTACAGGTTTGAAGGTTAATTGGTAAAATTTTAAATTGTCCCTAGTGTGCAGGGATCGCTGGTCGGCGGGACTTGGTGGGCCGAAGGGCCTGTTTCCACGCTGTATCTCTAAACTAAACTAACTTGGATTTCAGTATTCCCTTAATTGGCATTTGCACAAAGTCAGGCTGTGAAAAAAACATTGCATCACAGTTACATCTTGAATAAAGGCACTAAGGATACATTTTGAAATTAGCATTTACAGCCTTAAATGTGAACACGTCCTCATCAACAGTTTCTTTATATAATACATCACATTGAACTTTGTACAAGAAATACCACAGGATAGCTGCTGGTACTAAAAAAAAACAGTGCGAGGAATAAGACAACAGTCAACCTAAAATGTGTGTTTCTCACCTGCATTCTAAGACTGAATAGCACATTTCCATCTGTTCAATTAACTATCAGCTTAATTTGACATGCACTGAACTATCCTTTCAAAACCCAGATCACCGAGCTTGCTGTAGGTTTTGTAAATCGGATGAAAAACCATGTAAGCCACACAATATATAAAATAATATTGAATCTTTTATTAAGGTACAAAGTGTGGCAATCAGGGTCATTTGCCTATTGGGTGAATATCTGGTGAACAATATTGAATTGTTCTGCACACTAAAGGTCACAAACCTGAAATGCTTTCCTTTAAAAAAAATCACTCATGACTCACAGATGATCTGGCCCCAGTAGTAATATGGAGTTGGTCAAATGCATGTAAACCAGCCATGGTTGGGCAAATTTGTGGGAAGATAGACATAAAAAGCTGGAGTAACTCAGCGGGACAGGCAGCATCTCTGGAGAAAGGGAATGGGTGATGTTTCGGGTCGAGACCCTTCCTCAGACTATCCAGGGGAAATGGAAATGAGAGATATGGATGATGATGTAGAGAGATAAAGACCAATGAATGAAAGATATGCAAAAAATCTAACAATGATAAAGGAAACAGACCATTGTTTGCTGTTTTTTTGGTGAAAACGAGAAGCTGGTGCGACTTAGGTGGGGGAGGGATGGCGAGAGAGGGAATGCCAGGGTTACTTGAAGTTTGAGAAATTAATATTCATACCACTGGGCTGGCTGTAAGCAACCCAAGCAAAATATGAGATGCTGTTCTTAGAATTGGTGTTTAGACTCACTCTGACAATGGAGGAGACCTAGGACAGAAAGGTCAGTGTGGGAATGGGAAGAAGAATTAAAGTGTTCAGCAACTAGGAGATCAGGTAGGCCCAAACGATCTCTCAGTCTACGTTTGGTCTCGCCAATGTATAAGAGTCCACATCTTGAACAACGGATAGAGTAGATGAGGTTGGAGGAGGTGCAAGTGAACCTCCGCCTAATTTGAAAGGACTGCCGGGGTCCCTGCACAGTCGAGGGAGGAGGTATAGGAACAGGTGTTGCATCTCCTGCGGTTGCAGGGGAAGGTACCAGGGGAGGGGTGGTTAGGGTGGGAAGGGATCAGTTCACCAGGGAGTTGCGGAGGGACGGTCTCTGCGGAAGGTGGAAAGGGGTGGAGATGGAAAAATATGATTAGTGCTGGGATCCCGTGGAAGGTGGCGAAAATGTTGGAGGATTATGCGTTGTATGCGACAGCTGATGGGGTGAAAGGTATGGACTCGGGGGACTCTGTCTCTGTTGCGACTAGGGGGAGGGGGAGCAAGGGCGGAGCTGTGGGGTACCGAGGAGGCACGAGTGAGGGCTTCATCTATGATGGGAGAGGGGAACCCCCGTTCCCTAAAGAATGAGGACAGCTCGGATGTCCTGGGGTCTGGATGCCTACACCCGCTTGTGTTTTTGGGTGAGTAAGGTCATACGATTTCCTGAGTGGCCTGAGGTGGATGCTGCTGCCAACATGGAAAGGTGACCACGGGGATTTGGAAGGTGACAGGGGAAGGTGCAGGAGGGTCATGCCTTCGTTCTAGCAGGAATCTCGCAAGTAGATATTTTGCTTACTTTCTCCCTGTTCAGACAATAACTTTGGAATATTAATTAAGTGGCAGTAATCGCACCGGTCTGATCTTAACCAACAGGTAGACAGTTAAAATCAACACCCCAAGCTCAGCATTGAATAGTCATACAGTTGTACGTAATGGAAACAGGTTCCATGGTTCAATTCATTCATGCTGATTGTGATGCCTATTTATGCTCATCCCATTTGCCTTCAATAGGCCTATATCCTTCCATTCATAGAAACATAGAAATTAGGTGCAGGAGTAGGCCATTCGGCCCTTCGAGCCTGCACCGCCATTCAATATGATCATGGCTGATCATCCAACTCAGTATCCCATACCTGCCTTCTCTCCATACCCCCTGATCCCCTTAGCCACAAGGGCCACATCTAACTCCCTCTTAAATATAGCCAATGAACTGGCCTCAACTACCCTCTGTGGCAGAGAGTTCCAGAGATTCACCACTCTCTACGTGAAAAAAGTTCTTCTCATCTCGGTTTTAAAGGATTTCCCCTTTATCCTTAAGTTCCTATCAAAGTACTTTCCAAATGCCTTTTAAATGCCATAAGTAAAGTAAAGCTCTCCATTCCAGGCAATATCCTGGTGAACTTCTTTCTTTCACTCCCACATCCTTCCTGTTATATACAATATTCATGTAGCTTATCGCTTCAATTTTCTTCTCTTACAAAAGTTTCTCTGTACAGTCAACGTACACAAAATTATCTGTTATTGTTTATTTTCACTTAAAAAAAAATGTAATAGGTATTTAACTGCAGCATGTAAAAAATGTAGGATGATAAATGAGTGCTGGGCTGACAGGGACAGCCTTTGGTTTTTGCCGTCTGCACGATAAACTGGTTGCATGGAGATAGCATTTCCAATCCATCAATTTAAATGCAATGCACTTTAGATGGATTCTGTATGGCAGGTGAAGACAACAAAAATTTACTCCCCAGCTTCCCTAACATACAGCAATATTACAGATAGTACTGGGAGTGAAGGGACAGGGAGAGAGAGAGAGAAAGACTAGGGCCAGTGCAATGAAATCAAGAAACATTTGTGTTTTCCATCTGCATGAAATCCACATTGGCAAAAACTGAAGTAAACATGCCATTTAGAACTAATTAAAGTAAAACAAAGCAATTATTAAAGAAATTAAGACAGTGAGAAGGAAGCAAAGCAGGAAAAGGTTTGAACTAAAATGAGAGGGGAATATCAAAATGGTCTGAAGGGTTCCAACCCGAAATGTCATCTCTTCCAGAGGTGCTGCCTGACCCACTGAGTTACTCCAGCATTTTGTGCTTATCTTCGGTATAAACCAGCATTTGCAGTTCCTTGCTTCACAATTCAAAATGGTATTTACCAATCAGGAAAAAAGTATGACAGAAACAAAATGGCAAAACCAGCATAGACTCGGTGGGCCAAATAACTTCCTATGTCATAAGGAAATATGAGAATATGAACTTCACACCTTGGAATTAACGGCATAAATACCAATTGAGTAGAAAAGCTGTTGCAGCTGGAATAACTCAGGCAGCATCTCTGGAGAGAAGGAATGGGTGACGTTTTGGGTCGAGACTCTCCTTCAGACTAGTTAAGGATAAGGGAAACAGGCGAGACCAAATGTAGACTGGGCGATCGTTTTGCTGAACACCTTCGCTCAGCCCGCCTGAACCTACCTGATCTCCGGGTTGCTAAACACTTTAATTCTTCTTCCCATTCCCACACTGACCTTTCTGTCCTAGGTCTCCTCCATTGTCAGAGTGAGGCTAAACACAAATTGGAGGAACAGCTCACATTTCACTTGGGCAGTGGTATGAATATTGATTTCTCTAACTTCAAGTAACCCTGGCATTCCCTCTCTCTCTCTATCCTTCCCCGACCCAAGTCGCACCAGCTTCTCGTTTTCACTCAACAAACTGCTTACAATGGCCTGTTTCATTTATAATCGTTATTTTTTTGCATATCTTTCATTCATTGTTCTTTATCTCACTAGAACATCGTTCATCTCTCTCATTTTCCTTATCCCTAACTAGACTGAAGTAGGGTCTGGATCCAAACCGTCACCCATTCGTTCTCTCCAGAGGTGGTGCCTGTCCTGCTGAGTTACTCCAGCTTTTTGTGTCTATCTTCAGTATAGAAAGGCTGGTGAGACGGACATATAGAAATTGTTATGGTCAATGGTTAGAGAGAAGGGACAAGAATAGATGAAAAATGGGGAGAGTAAACTAAATTGAGAAATCCCATCTGAATGGGGGGGAAACAATTTCGCTTTTTACATCGAACTGCACAGCACAGGAATAGGCCCTTCAGCCCACAATGTCTGTGCTGAACATGAAGCCAAGACCGACCCTTATCTGCCTGCACATAATACGTCTCCCCCCATTCCCTATATTTCCATGAGCTTATCCACTTCGTTTTAATTCAACTATCGTATCTGCCTCCACCACCATCCCTGGCAGCACTTTCCTGGCACTCACCATCCTCTCTGTAGGAAACCTGCCCTGCATATCTCCCCTAAACTTTGTCCCATTTTGCTTCCTATATTGTTAATTTTGTTTTCACCAACAAAAATCCTTCTAGAAATTGACTCAAAACTCTATAGTTTTATAGCAATCATTTGTACAGCAGTAACCAAAATAATACTGCGTTAAATCACATTCACTCCAAGATAAGCAGCAGACTGTTAATGGATTGGAATTAATGAGCTTCATGTACCATTGGTATGTTGTGCCACTGTCGAGTGCTGATAAAGGAATAGAAAAATAGACAAAGGAACTCACACGAGCCTTGAGAAAAATAAAACATATATAAACACTGAGGTGCAGCTATCCAGACACTACAACAAAGCAAGATGACCATCAAGTGCACAACATCCATAAAGCTGGAGGAGTGAACATTGAACCAAATATCACTGTTAGACTATGGCACAAGTATAACAAAATCACCGGCTAACTTCCAGTTTGAAAATGCAGTTAAAGAATCAGTGTTAGGCTTGCAAGACGGTGCTATGGTCTGTAGTTCAGCTTTGAAATTGCACTGCACTGCCTCAGGGTTACAGGCATATTGCTTTTATTCAGTGTACCTTAAATCAGGGGAAACATGGATGACAGAGCATTGTAGAAGTCTGACTCCAACTTTCAGAGTCTCAGGCAAAAAATATCCAAACTGATTTGTTGTCTTTCCTATATCTGGCTGCGCATGACTATAATATTCCCATTTTATAAATCGATCCCTTCTGAGAAAGGCTACCGAGCTTGTTCCAGTTAGTATTACACTGCAAGATTTAACAAATTTAAAAGTCGGGATGCTTATAACATAAATTTCTTCATTATGGCTTGATTTTGAAAACAGCATAAACAACCCAATGGACAAATCATTACTCTGCAGGTTGCTATAGCAAAACTGTGCAATTCATCTTACCTGAAGGAAGACAGCCATTGCACCTGCAACACCATTCCTTCTGAATGGTAACTCCATGTCATCATTGCCAAGGTTTGAAAGATAAATCTGCATCTGTTTTTATAAAGGGACAAACAAAGAGTAAAATATTATTAGGGCATGTTTTAAATAGACTTTTTTTGCACTTGTTATTCTGTGTTAAAATTCCAAGTGCAGCCATTAAAGAAATCAACATGAAGTAATTAAAAATCATGTAACCCTTTAGTAAAGCCTTCATTAATCAATGAAAATTACATCAGTTAAGTCACACACATTCAGCAACCATGTCCTCATACACCATCTAAAATCCCAGCAGAATACTTCTCACAGGAGAATGAAGAACACTATATCAAAATGACCTTCTGTAAAATCATACAATTAGGAAGATAATTTTATTGCAGTAATTAGATGTTTTCAGTTAATTACTCCATATAAAAACATCTTTTGATGGTGTCAATGCAAATTAGTCGGAGGGAGAACAACGACTTTCCAACGACAGTCACCATCTTTATAAAATCAATGGCATATTCTAGTTATAAATTACACGTTTATATTTTATTCAAACACTTGTCTATCATTTAAAACATTGATTTTTAAACTATAATGTCAACCATAAGGGTTAAAGACATAATTTTATAACTTGGTTATAAAATACAAAACTGCATTTGACCATGTGCATGCAAAAATATTTTTTCATATTTTCCTGACTGCCACTGATGTGCTGCTCAATAACCTGTCAGCCAGCCAGTCACACATTCATGTTTCAAGAAATCATCCATGACATTATACAATTTTCAATACTTGCAAAATATGAAAAAGTAGCCTATTTGGGAATTTCTGAGATATTTCATATGTTTTAAAATTCTGTTTGCAGGGCAAAACCAAACAGTGGAGACAATTAAAAGACAGTCAATGTCCCCATTCCATTGTAGCCCTGATACGGTGTACTGTAATTTCAAATTGCAGGTTCCATTCAATTAACATTTTTTTTCAGGGTATTTGTCCAAGAATTCCACATTTGTTTCGTTCCAAGATGAAACTACCATATCTGTCCTGAATAAACAGCTCTTATTCTCAATCCAAAACCATTTTGGGTTTGAAATAATATCTCTGCTATTTCAGAACACACAAGACATCCTAACATTTGGCTTTTTGAAACTCATGGTTGGTTTCTCTGACAATTCATTGACACAAGAGGAAGCTGATCCAAATGCAATATTCAGGAGCTTGCCAAAAATATATATATTATTCTCTTATAACATTATCTAACAACAGCAGGCTTTCAGGTTTAAAAATGCATGTTTCACATGAGCTCACGGGACTTCACCTTGGGTTCAGCTTCGGGAATGCTATCATCGGAACACACGTTCTTCATAAGATCTCCAGTCAAAACGTTTAACTAGACTTCCCAATAAGCTTTGGGAGTTGTAGCATTCGAAACTGAAACACATGTGAGATTCGGTGTTTATTTGCTATTTTCGGCTGCTGTTCATGTCTTAGGAGCAGTATTAAGGCATTCGTACCAATAGGTCTACCCTGCCATTCAATCATGACTGATCTATTTTTCCCTCTCAATCCCATGGTCCTGCCTTCACCCCGTAAGACGGCCTTACTAATCAAGTCCATTTCTGCTTTAGAAATACCCAAAGATTTGACCTTTACAGCCATCTGTGGCAATGAATTCCACAGATTCACCACGCTCTGTCTAAAGAAATTCCTCCTCATCTCTTTTCTATAGATATGTCCTGCATGGATAGAATGGTACACCTGCAAGGTACGGATTTATATCGTAATTAGTTTTTATTGTTGCTTTAACTGATGTTATATTATTATTCTATTGCTATATTCTCATTTCTTGGCTGTTGCTTAAATAAATGTGTTTAAAATTTTATATTGTCCAAGTGTTCTTCCTCTATCATTGATCAGAATACTCGAAACCTGCTAATATTCTGTTACAGTAGGCACAACAGTAACAACAAGGTCTCGACCCAAAACGTCACCCATTCCTTCTCTCCAGAGATGCTGGCTGACCCGCTGGGTTTCTCCAGCATTTGGTGGCCACCTTTGATAGTAACTAGTAACCATCTTTTGTGAAGATATTCTCTATAACAGGAATCTCTGAGGTATATCTCCTCTGTTCAGATATGGACGATGAGAATGAGCTCTTCACTGCTGAGAGTTAGGAATTCAGGAGAGATCTGTTTAGTCCAACGCTCCCTTGCACAACTCACAGAAGACCATTGAAGCATTTGAGTCTCACTCGGCACTTTTTGCATGTTTATCAATTTTTCTCAGTTCCATTCTCAGGTCACACAACAAACTTTACTTTGCAATCAACGTCTCTAAAACTGGATTCCCTCTTGCCTCATCATCTGCTTAGGGGGTGGGCAGTGGAAACTGTGCATATCCACACACTCCTGTATCAGAAACACTCTGCAGCTCTGGCCCACTCTTCCTTTGAGCTTCATAAACCTCTGAACCTGGAGCACCAAAAGCTGACGGATCAATAGTCATTCTGAGGAACTTGAGGCCAGCAGCTTCTGTGAGAGGGCTTCGACATTATTTGTACCTCTTTGAATTCTTCTGAATACATATTCTCATACAGTTTTCTACCAATTGCACCACAGCGCTTGTTATCTGCTCCCATCAACTCTCTCAGTGCCAGCTGAACTCTTGCTCCTTTTCCTTTAAATTCTGCTCATTGCTAATGGCTCCCTGGGCAGGAGAACCATTCCCAGGAGTGACGTCATGCACTATTATTTCCAAGAACTCGTGGAATGTCCTCTCATTGGGGTGTCACTATTTACAGTCATTACAACTTCAGTGCAGGCTCAAACATGAAGTATCTGGGTTCAAATTCATAAAGTTCAAACAGAGAGGACATCATTCCTTTCTTTTCTGCAATAAGTAGTTACTATTTAGTATTAGCGATTCAGTTAATGGAGGAAAAACTACGCATTCTCTGGAATCTCTGGGACTCTCTGCCACAGAGGGTAGTCAAGGCCAGTTCATTGGCTATATTTAAGAGGGAGTTAGATGTGGCCCTTGTGGCTATGGGGATCAGGGGGTATGGAGAGAAGGCAGGTACGGGATACTGAGTTGGATGATCAGCCATGATCATATTGAATGGCGGTGCAGGCTCGAAGGGCCGAATGGCCTACTCCTGCACCTAATTTCTATGTTTCTATTAACTTGCAGTCTTTGGTATAACATGCCCTGCTACCGGTCATCAAAAAAGAAAGCATATTTCTAAGAGACCAGCAGTCTGAAGAAGGCCCTCAACCTGAAGCGTCATCCATTCCCATTCTGCAGAGATGCTGCCTGACCAGCTGAATTACTCCAGCATTTTATGTGTATCTTTGGTGTAAAACAGCAGCAGCAGTTCCTACCTACACAGTGGCAATAGTCATTGGTGAACTGATTCAACGACCTTCCCAAATGGGGAGTTACTTCAAAATCATTTAAGGACAGGATGACTCATCCGAACCAATAATTTTCAAGAAAATATAACTCCTTAATAACTATTATGTCATTGATTCTGAGCCTTAGGGCATTAAATTATGACTGCAAAATCACCAATTGAATATTTAGTTGGAAAAAAAGACTGAGAAAGCACTCGAATAAGTCTTTGAAATGCTGTAAGGCATGGACAATATAAATTAAAGCACATTACTTAATTTGGGGTGTGAACTCAGAACAGGCAATACATCACAAAATGAATAATTTAAAAGCAAAATTGGAGATTAAGACAAATTATTTTCCCCACAGAGTTCTTATCAGGTGGAACAGACTCCATTAATACATTTGAGAAGGAACTGGAAAACTGCTTAGCAAAAATAAATATAAGGTTACGACAATGAGTGAAAGACGAAGGCCCAACTCCCCATGGAATGAATTGTTCCAAAGTATACTAATGCATGGAAATCTTATACTTAGGAAATCATGCAATTATGGATGAACATCATAGGATACAAGAATCTGAAAGAGTCCTGAGCCGTAACATCATCTGTTCATTTCCTTCTACGGATGCTGCCTGACCTAATCATTCCTCCAGCATTTTGTTTTTTACAAAAATACCTGGTTAGTCATATTTTGGATTAGAATTTTTCTTAGATTGTACTGGGTGCCACAAAAAGAAATGTGACTGTAACCAGCTGGAAATACAGGTCGGGATGGCGAGACCAACAGCATTCTTCACCTTCAGTCCTTGAAATGGGGAATGATTTGTGCATCTCCACACATCAAGTTTAGCACATCATTATCATCGTGACTCAGCTATTTCTTCAGATGTACTGTTGCTTCCTTCACACACTTTTATCTTTTAATGAACAAACTTTATTATTTAAAATACCCTGAAAATCTAAGGCTCTGTCACGAGGTTTAACAGTTTTCAATGATACACAAAGCCATTGTTATATTACATAGCAACTATCTGGCTCTATGAATAATTATTTTATGTATGCTTATTGTAGTTCACTGATATAAATATACCAAAATTAGATATTTTAAATGTTTTTTTTAATATTTTAGGTTCTACCTTAATCACAATTCATTTCACCAATCATCACTGTATATACTGTTTAAAAAGTTAAAGTCTGTGTTGCTTTTACTGAAACTTCTTTAATGTGTTGGCCTCTCAGCCTAAATCACTAGTTATTTTTTATATCAAATTAAGATTGAAGTCAGCCCACATTTGGAGTATTGTGAGCAGTTTGAATGCATTTTTTTCAGATGTATTTAGAGACTTAGAGGCAGAAACAGACTCTTTTGGCCAACTTGTCCTTGCCGACCAAGATGTCTTATGTTTGGCCTATGTCCCACTAAACCTCTTCTCACTGAACCTTCGGAAGCTATTTGGTACTGCAGTAACTCCAATACCATCATCCCCTCCAAACTGGTTACCAAGCTCACGGAACTGGGTGTCTGTGCATCCCTCTGCATTTGTATCCTCGACTTCCTCATCCACAGACCACAGTCAGTTCGAGTTGGGAGAAACACTTCATCCTCAGTAACAATCAGTACGGGAGCACCTCAAGGCTGCGTGCTCAGCCCCCTGTTTTACTCACTCTATACCCATGACTGTATAGCTGGACATAGTGCGAACTTCATCATCAAGTTCGCCGATGACACCACTGTTGTTGGACGAATTACGGATAGCGATGAGTCAGAGTACAGAAGTGAGATTGCCGATTGACCAAATGGTGCCAGCACAACAACCTGGCTCTCAATATCAGTAAAACCAAGGAACTGATTGTGGACTTTGGAAGGAGAAGGATGAGGACCCACAATCCTGTTTATATCAATGGAACAATGGTGGAGAGGGTCAAAAACTTCAAATTCTTGGACGTGCATATTTCAGAAGATCATTCCTGGACCCAGCACACCGATGCAATTATAAACAAGGCACATCAGCGATTCTACTTCCTGAGAAGACTACGGAGACTCGGTATGTCAAAGAAGATTCTCCTGAAATTCTACAGGTGCACGGTAGAGAGCATGGTTGCATCGTGGCCTGGTTCAGCAACTTAAACGTCCAGGAGCGGAAAAGACTGCAAAAAGTTGTGACCACTGCCCAGTTCATCACCGGCATTGACCTCCCCACCGTCGAAGGGATCTATCGAAGTCGCTGCCTCAAAAAAGCAGCCAACATCATCAAAGACCCACACCATCTTGGCTGCACACGCATCTCACCATTGCCTTCGGGGAGAAGGTACAGGAGCCTGAAAACTGTAACATCCACGTTCAGGAACAGCTTCTTCCCTACAACCATCAGGCTATTAAACACGGCAACAAATAAGCTCTGAACTGCAACAGACTATTATTATTATTGCACTATATTTGTTATTTATTGAGTATGTGTGCATGTGTGTACACACACTGAACTTTTTTTTTTCTCCTGTTGTGTACTATGTTTACATATTCTGTTGTGCTGCAGCAAGTAAGAATGTCATTGTCCAATCTGGGACATATGACAATGAAACACTCTTCTGGACTCTTCTTCCAAAACCAATCTTCTAATAGTCCTCATTAATACTTTAACTGAACACTGAATCTTCTAAGCAATAAAATACAATCCATTAAACATACTGAATGCTCATATGCAAGCCATAAAGCAGACAAGATATATTTATCATCTTACATTTCCACCGTATACAGTGACTCAATGAAACATTACCAAACTCTTTCTGAAACTAATTTTTGTAGACATTTTTCCACACTTTTTAGCTAGTGTTCACAGTAGCTTTTAAGATGCAGCATATTAATCCAAAACTAAATGAAAATATTCTGTTTACAAAACAGATGCTGTATGCTGTAACTTTGCTTTATCTTGTTCTTTTTCAGGAATTAATGCTGTCAATATTTTGATGAAGCATTTAATGAGGAAGAACAGTGACGTTTCTGTTCAATGAACTTGTGGATGCATATAATTATCCCTCCAAATCCAGATTAAAAAGCCTTCAGGACATAATAATGACAAAATTACAGAACACAACGAGATTTCAAAAATAAGTGTTCGGCTAAAATATCTAAAAAGTATTTTGTTGCAAGAATGACAATAGTTAATTAGCAGGGTGAACTTAAAAGTATTTTTGCACATAATTTTGCAAAAGTTGAGTACTTTTGCACATGGCATCTTTATGATTAGGAAACTAACTACTTTTATTTGGTAAACTGTAATCTGCCTTTCAGGAAAAAGAAGTAGAGTATTTGAGTTTTAAGATTTGCTTCAATTCAATGACATGAACTGGGCGAATAATTTCTGAAGAGAGAGAATGGTTGCGAATTCACCAACATTATGTCAGCCTGGGCAGTTTTCGCCAGCTGCCCATTCCTGTACTTTATGGTGTTGGAAAGAACTGCAGATGCTGGTTTAAATCGAAGGTAGACACAAAATGCTGCAGTAACTCAGGGATACAGGCAGCATCTCTGGAGAGAAGGAATGAGTGGCGTTTAGGATCGAGACCCTTCTTCAGTCTGAAGAAAGATCTCAACCCGAAACGTAACCCATCCCTTCTCTCCAGAGATGCTGCCTGTCCCACTGAGTTACTGCAGCATTTTGTGTCTACCTTGTACTTTTTGGGGAAGTTTGAGAGAAACAGAAGCTCATATCGAAACCGCTCTGACAAAATATGACATTGGGGGGAGTTGTGGAGAGTTTAAATATATTTGGAGAAGCTTATTTGGTAAAATAAGCTGAAAGATTTGGGATTTACTATTTTCAGATTTACCTTGCTCTGTTAAAATGATGGAAAACTAAAATGGTTTTTGGCTCAGAACACAGATTACAATTTTCCCAGCATGGAAATGGCAAATACTAGAGTGCATATCCTTAAGGTGAGAGGGGCAGAGTTTAAAAAAAGATGTGTGGGGCAAGTTTTCTTTTATACAAATAAGTGTGGGTGCCTAGAACACAGACCCAGGGGTGGTGGTGGAGACAGATACAGTAGTGGAGTTTGAAAAAGCACTATCTATATATGTAGGGAATGGAGGGATATGGATCATGTGCAGGCAGAGGAGATCAGTTTAACTTGGCATCGTGGTTGGCATGGACATTGTGGGCCAAAGAGCTTGTTCCTGAGCTATACTATTCTATGGTCTATGTAAATTAGACCTTGAATGCACGAACAGTGCTCTGTATTATTATTTGACAATGCCATTGCATTCTGGTGAATGTCCTTCCAGGAGGCTGAGGACAAAGATAAAGCAGAAGCCTGCAACAATGATGAAGATTGTTGGCAACTGTGTCTCCAGGTGCAAAGTTAAAGTTGCCCCATTCATTATAGTAAGTCACAAGATAGTATAAAATCATCATGCAATACATTAAAATATTGTAGCGGCTTTAAGGGAAGCAATGAGAACCATTCAAATTAAATCATCATAGGTTATTCTTCATGGATGGTCATGATAGAGAATAGTCAATAGACAATAGGTGTAGGAGTAGGCTATTTATTATATATGTTTCAATAAGATTCCCTCTCATCCTTCTAAATTCCAGAGTATACAAGCCCAGCCACTCCATTCTATCAACATATAACAGTCCCGCCATCCCGGGAGTTAACCTTGTGAACCTACGCTGCACTCCCTCAATAGCAAGAATGTCCTTCCTCAAATTTGGAGACAGCACACAATATTCCAAGGTGTGGTCTCACTAGGGCCCCGTACAACTGCAGAAGGACTTCTTTGCTCCTATACTTAACTCCTCTTGTTATGAAGGCCAACATGCCATTCTCTTTCTTGATATAACCACACAGATGAATCATTTCACTGTGAGTACAGGTGAGACAAAGGGCACTGTAAAACCCACAAGAAGGATAAACAAAACCAAAGGAAAAGTCCCAGAAAGCTGCTGGTGTTCAATTGGTTAAAATAAAACCACATTTGCTTTGTAGAAATAAATGTGAAAAACATGCACTGTTTCCTCAGAGGACAAGAACATTTCATTCTCTGGTTTATGCTTCACAATTAGTCCTCCTTTTCAATCCTTCCATGGTGTCAACTCTCCCTGACACGGTAATCTCCATCAGCCTTCTAACCCTCTGAAATGTCTATGTTCCACTAAATCTCTAAATCTAATCACTCCTTTCTCAGTCCTCAGTTGCCAAGGCCAAAGTACTGGGATTCCCTTGTGAATCTTTTTGCCTCTACCTCTCTTCCTCCCTTCTAATATCTTATGTAGGATACCATCAATGTTTTCTTTAACAACTACTTTGGGGCATTTGGAACAATTTACATTATTAAAGAAGCTATAGTCATACTGATATTTAAAATTGCAATTGTCCTGAGTTTGAGGAAAGAACAGTTACAAAATGTCATATTTCAGATTCAGATTCAAATTGAATTTTAATTGTCCTGAGTTTACAGTACAGAGACAAATACATTTAGCATCTCGACACGAAAAATGTTGGATAAATAATAATAATAAGCAGCGGGACAGGCAGCAGTCTGTACGCATTGAGAAGTAGGCGGGAATGTTTCAGGTTCGGCAGACCCTTCTTCGCCTGACTTGGAGTAAACAGTCCATGGTTGTAAGCACCTTGGCGAGTATCTGCTGTTCCTGGGACAGGCAGCATCCAGAGAATGCGATGTTTCAGGTCGAGACCCTTCTTCTGACTTGAGTCTCCAGTGTAAACCAGTATCTGCAGTTCCTACCTCCACAATGCGGAAATAATTTTGAGTAATCCTCATCACTATTTAGTGGAGTGTGTAAGTAAAATGCATGACTATGCCTGTGGCATTGGAACAAATAAGGCTTAATTTTGATCGCTATCATGGTCTAACCACAAGGTAGCATTTTTTTAATCACACTTGTGTTCTGGGCTACTTGAGCACGATAACAAAGGGCTGTTGGTGCCTTTGAAAATATTGCGAAGTCATGAATTATTTGCACATTCATAGAGATGTCCAACGCAGAAATTGGCCCTTCAGCCCATCACATCCACTCTGACCTTTTTGCTCATCTACACTAATCCTGTTTGTCCATACCTGATCTGTATCCTTCCATGTCTTGCTGATTCAAGTGCCTGTTTAAATGCCTCTCAAGCGTAGTGATTGCATCTGACTCCAACACATCCTCTGCAAGCACGTTCCAAATATCAACCATGCACTATGTTTAAAAAAAACATTCCCCTCAAATCTATTTTAAAACTCCTTTCTCTCACCTTAAACCAACACTGTTTTGAAGGGTCTGGACCCGAAACGTCAACTAATCCTTTTCTCCAGCGATGCTGTCTGACCTGCTGTGTTACTACAGCTTCTGGTGTCCACCTTCAGTCTTTTTTGAAACCCTTTGCATTGGAAAAATATTTAATCTACCTTCCCTACCCATGCCTCTTAACTTTGTACAGCTCCAACAGGCCATCCCTTTGCTTCAGATAAAACATGCCAGCCTCTCCCCAGATCTTAAGCGCTCCAACTCAGGCAACATCCTGGTGAATCTTCTCTGCACTCTCTCTAGTACAGCCACTTCCTTCCTTTATTATGGTGACAAGAAACGTACACAAGACTCTAAATACAGTCTAAGCAGTATTCTGTAAAATTGCAAGGTAACTGCCCAGCTTTTACATTCTTTGCTCCGGCTTATGAAGGTAAGCATGCCATTTTACTTCTTTACTCTACCTGTGATAGAGAAACCAGACTTCATGTAGTAAAAAGTGACTATATAAACCTTTGATTCATCTTGCACATGGAATCCTGAATCAGGCTCTCACATCTTTATGCAATTATTTTCCCCCATAATGAGCTGGGTACACAGCATTTGTGAATTATTTATATTATTACACAAGCAGAAATTGCATTAATTGAATGAAAGTGTTGGTATCTCTATACATTTTAACACTGTGGAATAAAGTGGCCAATGTGTCTAACATTATATTAATTTTCTTTATACCTCCAACACTAAATATCCTCAAGGAACGGAACTTTGAAATTGAACGTAAATTGGAAAGTTAAATATTATGAGGTCGAGTGAATATTTGCTAAAATTATCAGATTAAATGTTAAAAAAAATCATCAATTCCTATAAGTAAGTATGGTAGGGGTATAGGGTTGCTTCTGGTAACCTTTTGTATGTTTAATGTGTCGGGAGAGGTATCCCTACCAACCTCCTGTCCTGCAGGCCCTTGCACTATTCAAGAAGTTATTTGTGTTCTTCTGATCCCAAGGGCACACTCTTCCACCTTCCTTCCATAATTGCAGATCCTTTTCGGAAGGTTTCTGCCTTCATGTACTGGCTTCAAAGGTCGCAGCTGCGAGAGCAAATGGCGGAAGCTGTGAAAACCCGTGCCAGATCAATAGATGATTCTGTGCTGAAACTGATTCAGCATGCTGTTCCACAGGACGAACCAACAAAGCTGCTCTGTGAACCTTGCAAGTGAGGATCTTGACCTTTCCAGAATCTTCAACAATCGCCTTGGGATGACCTACATTACTGTTGAAATGCCATTAAGAGGTAATGAGGCAACCTCTAGGACAATTGGTTTAATCAGTTTAATGCCATTCTGAAAATCAAAGTCTCTTGATGCAATGAAATGCTTGTAGTGCATTTTACCACAAGATAGTGAAGAGGTTAGGCTTTTAAAATGTATGGTGGGAAATTTTATATTCCTTTATCTCAAGCAAAATTGTAAAACTATGACAATTGGTTTTTTGAAAATGTATACTGATAGGATAAATATATTGCCTGTCACACCAAATAAACCTGAATGTATATATATCTGAATAAATTAGTAAGCGGTAAACATATTGAACTGTTCACCATGATATTATATGGCTACATTAGAATGTATGATTAATATCATGGTCTACATCATGGCTGAATCAACTATTCTTTGATATCCTCTGTCCAGGGGATAAGTCTGTGTTTGTTTGTTCATTTGTTCCGGTGAATGTGACGTGCACACCGCAGCCAGCCAACAGTCACTAGTCTTTTTCTTTTTGTCTTTGACTTTTAATTTTAAGTTTTTGTATACCTTGTGTGTTGTGACTGTCACCAGACCAATTTCCCTCCGGGAATGAATAAAGGTTCATCGTATCGTATCGTCCTGTTAAAGCACCCAAATGTAGCCCTGTGACAATTTTATCAATGTGAGATCCAACATGTAGAGAGAGATATTTCCTAATTATGAGAAATAAATACCTCATCAGTTTTCCACTTTTCCTCTCCATGTATTCTCTCGTGGTTTACCCATAATTTAAAACCTTTGCCTTGTTTCTGTTCCTGCAGAGATGCTTAATAGAATAGAATAATAGAATAGAATAATAGAATAACCTTTAATAATCCTTTACAGGAAATTACAGTGCCACAACAGCTTCAAGACAGACATAACACCACACATTTCAACAGATATCTTCAATACATAATAAGTTAAAATTTTTGTGCATTATAAAACCTTATAGCAGCTGGTATACAAGACTTCCTATGTCTCTCCGTTTTGTACATTGGTGCAATCAGTCTCTGACTGAAGATGCTGCACTTGATCACCTTCAGGGCGTGGAGTGGGTGAGTGGGGTTGGTCATTATTGAGCCTAGTTTTTTCAGAGTTCTGGCCTCTGCCACCTGCTTGACCGTTAGTTGCTCTGCCCCAACCACTGAGCCGGCCTTCCTGATCAGCTTATCCAGTCTGTTTTTGTCCGCTATTCGGGCGCCTTCTCCCCAACAGGCCACAGCAAAAAACAGAGCACTGGCCACCACTGAATGGTAGACACTGCACAGTAGGGGTTGGCAGATATTAAATGACTTTAGCCTCCTTAAAAAATACAGTCTACTTTGTCCCTTCCTGTACACCGCCTCCATATGACTCTTCCAGTCCAGCTCACTGTCAAGCTGCACACCAAGGTACCTGTGGTTGGCGACCACCTCCACCTCAGTGCCCCTGATGGTGATTGGTGTTGGTTGAGTCCTCCTCCTCCCCCTCCTGAAATCCACAACTATCTCCTTCGTTTTTTTGGTGTTGAGATGGAGATTATTGTGTGCACTCCACTCCACAAAGTTGTTAATTGTGTCTCTATACTCCTCCTCATTGCCCCCTTTGATGAGGCCTACAACAGCTGTGTCATCTGAAAATTTCTGCAAAAAGCAGCTGTTGGTGTTATATTGACAATCCGCTGTGTAGATGGTAAACAGGAATGGAGCCAGCACAGTTCCTTGTGGAGCCCCTGTGCTGCTCATGATGGTGCTTGAGACATTGTTCTGTAGGCGCACATACTGTGGTCTGAGGAAAAGGTAATCCAAACACCACAGTACCATTAATGGATCCACCTTCATCTTCTCCATCTTCTCCCCTAGCAGTCGAGGCTGAATTGTGTTAAAAGCGCTAGAGAAGTCAAAGAATGTAATTCTTACAGATGCATCAGGGATGTCCAGCTTAAGCTTTACTTCAAACTCTCTAGAGGTTGCTTTGCCATAGAATACAAAGCTTGGATTTAAATTGTATGTTGCTGTAGTCTGCAAAAAAAGTGACAACAATTATCTTCAACAGAGTTCTAACATAAGACGTATTTAATCCAAATTATATCTAATGGCTATTTTTAAAGAATGTTGGGGATCAGTACCGAGGAATAAATAAGAATGAATTGTCTCTTGGTAGTTTCTACTGCTGTTCTATTTGGATGTTCCCTCAGTTCAAGACCATCTGAATGAAAAAAATGCCTCATCTTTGCCTTAAATGGCAATGCCATTTTTTAAACAATCCCACCAGAGAAAATGCCATCTCCAATTCTACCCTGTCAAATCCCTCGAGGAACTCATTTGTCATAATCAAGTCCCCTTTTACACTTCTAACAGATATGCTGTTCAATCTTTCTCATCAGCCAATTGGTCCATTCCAGATATCAACAGAGAAATGTTTCCTTGAATTCGTTCCAAAGCATGAAAACCTTTCTTTAAAGGAGACCACTTTTGCACTCTAGACATGTCTAACCTATACTCCAAATAACTGAGGCAAAACATTCCTACATTTATATTCAAATTTACCTGGCAATGAACAATAACATTCTGTTAGCTTTCATAATTACTGCCTGCTTCTGCATACTAGCATTTTGCAAATCATCATGCTCATTAGTTATAGGAGCTGAATTAGGCCATTTAGCCCATCAAGTCTAATCCACCATTCAATCATGGCTGATCTATCTTTCCTTCTCAACCCAATTCTCCTGCCTTCGCTCCATAACCCCTGACACCCTTACTAATCAAGAATCCAAACTCTGCGATCCATAACATGTCCAGTGAAGCAGATGGGACTGTGAGTATTGATGACACTGGGTTGGTGCATCACCAAGACACAACCCCTGAAATCTGATTGTGAGATATTTTAGATGTGGAACAGTTGACATCAACTGGTTCAATGGATGGATGCATGATATAGCTCATTGTATTCAAATTCCCTATCCGACACCTCTCACTGTTTTGACTTTGACTAGCAGTTGTCTTGCTGAAATAGTTACAGTGAAAGTTATATATTTATGGTTTCAACTGGCCAGTTTGGATAGGTTTGCCACACTTCAAAGTTACAGATTTGTGATTTTCTAGTTTGACTGTACTGATGCGAATACAATGAAGATTTGTTTGAACTCATCCTTCCACTACTCCAAACCTATAATCACTTTTTGTATCAATTGACCATTTCTTGAATGCATGCAATGCCCAATCCACAAGAATCCTTTTCAGCAGACTATTCCAACTCTGAACATAGATATCTTAACAAGTACCATAAGTGTGGAAATTTCATCCCTCAAAACTATTTTTAATTTTCAAGATATCTATAATGTCCTGTTTACAAACATCAATCCCGCTCTGCATTTTAGTCTCTTGTGTTACTTGAATTAAGCTACTTGAATAAATCCTGACAAGCCCAGTGGATCGTGAATAGCATCCGATCAATGTTGCTGGTTTAACTGAGATACTCAGGTCAATTATTACTCACCACTTCAGCAGAAACATAGAAAGCAGAAATTGAACATTCTGCTTCTTCCCCAATCATTTTAGTATTGGACATTATTTAGCACACAAAGTGTTAAATATGCATCATAATTATGCAAATGATCAATAGAAATAGATGGCATTTTTTTTAATTTACTGATGGCTATGTAACTTCATATGTAGCCACATGTTGACTGTAGTTATTATACCGATCAGGGATCAAGGGATAATGCAGATCCATATAACTGCTGTCACATACTTAAATCTCCAACATTCCAACATACACGAACATAAAGCAGCACAGATCAAGAACAAGCCCTTCGGCCGACAATAACTGTGCTGAGCATAGTGCCAAGATAAACTTATCTGCTTGTACATGAACCTTATTCCTCCATTCCTTGCATACCCATGTGCCTATCTAAATGTCTCTTAAATGCTATTATTGTGTGTGCTTCCACCCCACCCTGTGTGTAAACAACTTTCCCCACACATCTCCTTTAAACTTTGCCCCTCTTATCTTAAAGCTATGTCCTCATGTCACATGAATGATATTGGTACAATATGAACAACAGAACCACCAGGAATGACTTGGAACAAACCATTTGTGAGCAAAGTTTCAGGCACCTTGATCACTATGGATGGAGGCTCCACATTCCACAAATGATACTGAAATGGAGCATGGAGCCAAAGTTTGCAAGGGACTTGCCTTTTAATGTTGTTAATATTAAGGTGTTAACAAGTTTTAGCAGACAAGAGAGCAACAGTAAAGCAGGGGTAAACTGTTAGACGAATAAAAAAAAGTGTACTCATTGGATTAAGTTGTGTTAAAACGAATCAGCAACCTTGGTGAAATTTGATCTTTGTGTGGGTTACATAGAAACATAGAATGTAGGTGCAGTAGGCCATTCGGCCCTTCGAGCCAGCATGGCTGATCATCCAAAATGAGTACCCCGTTCCTGCCCTCTCCCCATATACCTTGATCTGTGCCAAACAAAACCACCACACATGTTTATGGAAGCAGGCAGCAGCTAATAAAATCCACTGAGAATAATATTATTTTACATTTTCTTGGCTACTTCAGTGCACATGTGATAATGTATTTTTTCCCTTCATTGGCAATACCTACTGATTTGGTCTGAGCAGAATTGGATTTCAGCTGACTGCATGAAATGTCGTGCCCTAAACAAATATTACATTCATTGCTGTCTGCTAATATATATAAAAGAGCATTTTGCAGCATTCAATATGAATATGATAAATTATTGAGAATTTGCAAATGTTATGAAGCTGAATCGAATTGTAACCCAATATTTTTATTGCTGCAATGATTGGGGCTTTGGGAAAAATAAATCTGCCAGTGAACATTTCAAAATCACCATTACGTTGTGTTCTCTGTACATGCTTTACTACATTAGGTTTTGACAAATGATACAAAATAAATAGTTGATGTTGTCATAGAAACCACGTGCAAAGAAGGGGAATGTTTCACACACAGGCATAAACTCCTCATAAGCTCTCATGCAGTTATTTTTTCAAAACAATCTAGAGCATTTATTTCAAAGAACTCAAATATAGGCGAAAATTATTTACCCAGAAATACAATTGCAGGACACGGTTTTTATTAATCGATTTGCAATTGAAATTTGATTTATTTTTCAGGAGCGAAATAACCATTTTTTTGGGATTCTTTGCATCATTGCAAAAATTCAAATGGAAAGCTCTGAGCATGGGTGACCCATGTGTCCCTGATGCTAAGTTTATTTTTTGTGATGCAGAATGGAAACGGGCCCATCAGCCCACCGAGTCCACGGCTTTTGGAGCACTGGTGAATATGGATCACATTGTCCCAGGAACAATGTATCACTTAGGGTGCACCAGAACCCCTGGGCAATTTTATCTTGCGGGTTGATCCATTAGATGGATTGCTGAACCAGAATGTCAAATCTATCAAGCCTTCTCTCAGCATAGTTCAAAATGGTAGTTTTAATTGGTCCAGCATCTGCAGTTTCTTTTGCCTCCATTGGAGACAATAAGATGGAGCTAATGTTTGCCAATTATCAACTGTACACAAGTAAGTCAGGATTCTGGAAACTGCACATAACTACAACATGAGTGAGGGGCTTTATTTATTTTCAAAAGAATTTCTGCACATTGGTATTATGTCCATTTTAAAGTTAAACATAACTACATGCTACTTTGTTCTGTAATTTGCACACTTTCCATATATCATCTGCAAAGACCCCACTGAACTCACCAACATAGCTTTGCTGAGCCCTCCATCCACTCTTCACGTGTTTCCTGTACCTATGCCAATGTGAACAGGCATGGATATTCATCCCAATTTTATGGGGCAGCATGATCGATAGGCATTGTTTCTTAATGCTTAATGGTGATTCTTCTTGTTGCAATTTTGTTTTCTATTTCTCATTGCTCATTCCATAATCGATCATGGGCTTGAAGAGGTTAAACCCCTGTCAAACTCATGGTAATCACTTAGAATTAACGTAGCGGGAACGTTGGAACTCGTAACGCTAACGGCAGGTACTCGGGAAACTTGTTAACTCGCGAAAATCTTTCAACATGATGAAAGAATTCCACGAGTCAAATTTACTCGTGAAGTAAACATTTTAAACTTTTAAACTCGTTGTAAGAACGTAAGTAGCTGTGAGTTTACCGTAGTGACTCGTGCGTCTACCGTGGGCACTCTTTAACTCAGCGGGACAGGCAGCATCACTGGAGAGAAGGAATGGGTGACGGGATGACGGTTCCAAAATTCTGCTGCGTCTTTGTGTTACTCCAGCACTGTGTGTTCACTTTTTGTCAACCAGCATCTGCCCTTTCTTGTGTATGACATTATTTGTATCCGTGGCAGTTGATTGTCGCTCCCTTCAGTTTCCCAGAGGGGAGGGATGGGGGGGAGGGGGGAGCGACAATCAACTCACGGGCTACTTATGTTCTTACAACGAGTATAAAAGTTTAAAATGTTTACTTCAAGAGTAAATTTGACTCGTGGAATTCTTTCATCATGTTGAAAGATTTTCACGAGTTAACAAGTTTCCCGCGTACCTGCCGCTAGCGTTACGAGTTCCGACGTTACGCTACGTTAATTCTACGTGATTACCACGAGTTTGATTTGTTTTAAACTCGGGATCACTCGTGGGTGAACTCGCACCGTGAGACAGGACCATAAGATGCAGATTCTGTTAATTTCTTGAGTTTCAATTGCATGTTGTTTTTAACTTGTTTTAAACAAGATTTGCATACAGTTTATGCTGGGGATTTTTTAATGCATTGTGAGGCAAGTTGAATCAAGAGACGTGCCCAATGGAAGCTCGGTAATCTTTTTAGACAGTCAAAGAAAATGACTCATTTGCACTGAGTTCTATATGAAAGCTGATGTTAGACACTCTAACTGGACCTAAATGGGTGCCAATATACCAATACCAGGCAAAAATTAAATTACAGCATAATAATAATATCTTTTATTGTCATTGCACGTCAGTGCAACGAGATTTAGTATGCAGCTCCAACCGATGAAAAAGAAAAGTAAAATAAATAAATAAGCGGTGTGTCGTGACCATCCGAGGGAGACAGTCCAGGGGGGGTGGGGGGGGGGCACTCAGCAGGGCCGGTTCAGAGCCGCTATAGCTCTTGGAATAAAGCTGTTTCTGAGTCTGGAGGTTCGGGCGTAGAAGGCCTTGTAATGTCTGCTGGAGGGAAGTAGTTCAAAGAGTCCGTTACAGTGGTGTGATGAGTCTTTATGGATGCTGACGGCCTTCCTGAGGCACCGTGTGTGGTAGATGCCCTCCAAGGCTGGTAGCTCTGTCCCAATGATCCTCTGCACTCTGTGGGCGACGCGCTGAAGAGCTCTCCTCGCCGCCTCTGTGCAGCTGAGATACCACACAGAGATGCCATACGTTAATATGCTCTCTGTGGTGCAGCGGTAGAACGTTGTCAGCAGCTATTGGGGCAGATCAGTCTTTTTTAATGTCCTCAGGAAGAACAATCGTTGCTGTGCCTTCTTGACCAGCGCAGCGGTGTTGGTGGACCATGTGAGGTCCTCTGAACTGTAAGTGCCCAGAAACTTAAAGCTGGACACTCTCTCTACACTTTCCCCATAAATGGAGATTGGGGCGTATTCTCCATTATGGATTCATGCAGTGCAGCACAGCCTATCTGTGCGGGAGTTAGTTCCTTGTGTTAATTAACAAGCTGCCAGAAAGACTTCAAATTGGATCTCTAACCAACTAATAGATGTATGGAAAAGGTGACTAGAAAAAAACCCATGAAATACTTGATTGAACCTTGAAAGAGAATTGAATGAATAACAATCTTCAAACAGGGTTGAAGGCTATTGGGGCAAATATGGATAAATACTAAGCAGAACTGTCTTATCTAGCTATGGTTGTGTAGAACAGTAATGTTGGTGAAGGCTTACCAATAAAAAGTACTAGTTTATACAAGAAATCTAGGATGATGGAGTGAAGAGCCTGTCTCTGATGCAGTACTGTTCTATGTTTAACCATTGGAACATAGAAAAGAGAAAGTGTTCTCCTTTAAATACATCTCCTTTCAACAGGTTTAGGCTTATTATTATCAAATGTACTGAGGTACAGTGAAAAGCATTGTTTTACATGCTATTCAAACAGGTCAGATGTGCCAAAGGTAGACAAAAGTGCTGGAGGTGCCGGAGTGCCAAAAGTCATGGACTTTAGGAGGGCACATCATCCGAGGACGTACACTCCATTGAGTATAAATGGGGATCCTGTGGATAGGGTGAACTGTTTTAAATATCTGGGAGTCCACATCTCTGAGGATATGACATGGTCATCACACGCCTCAGCACTGGTGAGTAAGGCAAGGCCTTACCACCTCAGGCAATTGAGGAAATTCAGAGTGTCTCCGAGGATCCTACAGTGCTTCTACGCAGCGGCGGTGGAAAGCATCTTGTCCGGGAACATTACCATCTGGTTTGGGAATTGCTCTGCCAAGGACAAGAAGGCTCTGCAGAGAGTAGTGCGTTCGGCCGAACGCACTATGAGAACTTCACTCACCCCCCTGCAGGAACTATACAACAGGAGGTGCAACTCCAGAGCAAACAAAATCATGAGAGACCTCTTCCACCCCTGCAACGGACTGTTCCAGCTGCTACGGTCAGGCAAACGCCTCCGTTGCCATGCAGTGAGAACGGAGAGGTTGAGAAGGAGTTTCTTCCCAGAGGCAATTCGGACTGTAAATGCCTATCTCACCAGGGACTAACTCTACAGAACGTTTTTCCTTCGATTATTTATTATGTAATAGAATATGTGTGTTATGATTGTGTTTATAATTTGTTTGGTTGTTTTGTTGTTTGTCTTTTGCACAAAAGTCCGCGAGCATTGCCACTTTCATTTCACTGCACATCTCGTATGTGTATGTGACAAATAAACTTGACTTGACTTGACTTGAGAAACTCAACATTGCAGGACTGAGTCGCCTGGGATTGCAACAATGTAGCTGGTAGGGTTACAATCCCATTGTGCCGTCATAGCTGCAGAGGGAAGGTTTGTTTCTAATATTTTGATTTTTTAAAATTAAAAAATGTAAAATAACTTGTATAATATAACATCAATCTTAACAAAACTTGACACAAACCACCACATGACAATTGTGAGTAAGATGCTGCAAAAAATTGAATGCTATCGTGTACCGTTTTGGTATCGTGTACTGTTTTGGCGTAGTTCCGGGATCACAGATAGATAGATAGATAGATAGATAGATAGATAGATAGATAGACAGACAGACAGACAGACAGACAGACAGACAGACAGACAGACAGATAGATAGATAGATAGATAGATAGATAGATAGATAGATAGATAGATAGATACAAAATTAGAGTTTTAGTAATATATACAGATGACTGATTATGACAGAAGGATAGGTATACGAACATTGCAACACCTGAACTGTCACTACAATTTACTAGCAGACAGTGCCTATAGGACCTCTTGAATATTTTAAGCTTACATACTGCTGATTTAAATATTTTAAGTGTTTTGATATGCCTTCAAATAATGTTAAATTTGTGATTTTCTTAAATTCCAATAATGCTCTCATCTTGACCTCATCAGTGTCTATAATTTCAGGCAGTATCTAACATTCCATCAGGGATGAGGTACCATTTCCTCCAGTTAATCACAGGGAGAACTAGTCATTCTGTTCAGAGCCTGTTGCATTCTCTGATAATTGCTATCCTATACTTCTCAGCAGATCATTCACTCAAAATGAATCAGGTTATTTATGAACATTGCATTCTATTTAACCCCCAGATGAGCATTCCACATTCCATCTGTTGCATCTTAAAGGCGTATAGCTCAGAAAAATTGCCTGGCTCGACCCAGCTGCATCTTATTAGAAGCAAAAAAACAAGTTCATGTCTAGATACACGGCGATCTGATCATTCTAATGTTCTTTCAACAGGTCTTACAACCATAGACTTCAACGCATCTGAAACTAATAGCTGCCCACACCATCTAACATTGGCTACTGATTCGACAAAGCTTCAAGTGTAAAATCACACATTTAAATCAATATATGCATCCTTGTTTTTTTCGAGCTCAGTAAACACTTTCCAGAAATACAGCCTTCATCATCAAAACCCACTGCTGCTCTTACTTGACCTTTTGCGCACCTTATTTCCCATTCTTCTAACTTTTTTTCACTTTCTGAAATTGCCTCCATAGAGTCTCTCACATCTTAATAATCTTCTTAAAATTCACTACCTTGCATCACATTGTAGTCTTTTTTTTAATTACACATTCCTTGGGGCATCTTGCTCCATTTTAGACTCTTTATAAATGTCAATTGCTGGCTTTGTAATGTGTTTCATAAGTCTAACAATTCTTCATGACCAGAATATTGTCCAACTTATTTAGGGCAATACATGACTAACAGGAGCATACATAATTTGGAAGAAAGTAATTCAAGATATTCTTCAAGAACTTTACTCTGTTTGTAAAGTTGTAATGTTCAGTATGACTCAGATAAAAAATAAGAGCCATATTATTCAATGTATCTGAGTATGCAAATATTGGTGGTGTATTAATGCATTCATGAGCATAAAGTAACTCTGAGACACTGACAGAATAAATGAGCAGGCAAACCTGTGGCAGAGGTATTTCAACACAGGAAACAGAGAGGTCACTCAATCGGGATCAAAAAAGGAGCAGCACTAAATTTTCCTTAAATTGTTTGGATTAGGGTTAGCGCTTTGGTGGTCAATAGATAGGTGACTAAAAATCTAGAGGCCATTTGCAAAATAAACCAGAAAGATTAATGGGATGACAAAAATGCTGGAGAAACTCAGCGGGTGCAGCAGCATCTATGGAGTGAAGGAAATAGGCAACGTTTCGGGCCAAAACCCTTCTTTAGACGATTAATGGGATATTTAATGGGATTAATGGGATATTTGCTTCATAAAATACCATTCATGTAAAGGAGGAAGGTAGTTGCAGCTTCACAAATTCCTGCTTAGCCTCACTGGAGAACTGCATGCAGTTCTTGGCACTGCAACTTTAAAATGATATATTGCCCTTGAGAAGAATGCAGCATAGATTTACCATAAAGTTACCAGGGCTCTAGGGATTAGATCATGTGATGAGATTATGAAACTAGATTTGTATTCTGTGAAATACAAGGAATTATATAATTGAGGACTTTTGGAATTGATATGGTAGCTACAGTGATTAATTGGAAATCTATACCTTATCTCTTAAATAGTGAAGAATGAGTTCTTCACAGGAGAGATGACAGAAGTGACAGACATTTCCCATGTAAACAGTAGATGTTGGCACAATCAATAATTTAAGATTTGAGATTGACAGGTTTATTGCTAAACAAGGGTGTGGACTCAAAGCAGGTAATTGGAGAAGAGATAAATCAACGATCATCTCAATAAGTGGGCGGATCAAATCGACCAATTTCTGTTCCAATGCCCCTCCCTTGTAACTGATGGAGGTGTAAATCCAACCCTATGCCACATGCTAGCAAAGCAAGAGAGATGTGGACGGTTAATACACAGCTAAGGAGTTGGTACAGGAGAGAAAACTTCAGATACATGGGTGAGTGGACTGTCTTCCAGGTCAGGTGGAAAATGGTGGGCTGCACCTGAAGGAGGGGAAATGCTAACTGGGAGAATGTAAACCAGCTTGGCAGGGGGTGGGTTTGGAGCTTGAGCAGCACATCAACACAAAATGCTGGAGTAACTCAGCAGGATTGGCAGCCTTTATTGAGAGAAGGGATGGGTGACGTTTCGGGTCGAGACCCTTCTTCAGACTGATGTCAGCGGTCAGGGTGATACATAGATAAGGAAATGGTGTGAAATCAGGACAATGGGAATGGAGACCAAGGAAAATGTAGAATAGATCATTGTTATCTGGGAGTAGGTAACAACAAAGCAAACAGAGATAAAATGTAGTCAGACAGTAAGACTGGTCCGAAAACTGGGATGGGGCAGGAAGAAGAGAGAGGGAAACCAAGGGAAACCAAGGGTTACTTGAAGTTAGAGAAGTTAATGTTCATACCGCTGGGGTGTAAGCTACCCAAGTGAAATTGAGGTGCTGTTCCTCCAATTTGCACTGGGCCTCACTCTGACATTGGAGGAGGCCCAGGACAGACAGGTCAGTGTGGTAATGGGAGGGGAGGTTAAAGTGTTTAGCAAACGGGAGCTCAGGTAGGCTTAGTTGGACTGAGCGGAGGTGTTCAGCGAAATGATCGCCGAGGGTTAGGCCAAGTAACTCTGATAGGGCCAGATTAATGAGCACAGTGGGTGTGATGGCCTGAAGTGTGTTAATTTCTATACAAAGAATATTATGGGCAAGGCAGATGACCTTAGTTCTAGGCTAGTGCATGGAACTAAAATGTGGCCATTACATAGACTTGGTTGAGAGAAGGGCAATGCTAGCAGCTTAATGATCCAGGGTTTTAATGTTTGAGACAAGATACTAGACTTTGTATTGGAAAATGAGCCTGACCAGGTGAACGACGTTTCAATTGGAGCGCATATTCTAAACAGTGGTCACAACTCCTTAATTTTTAGGAGTTACGGATAAGAATAATTCTAGTCCCCGGGGGGAATGTGCTTAATTATCAATTGTTGAATTCGGGAGCACTATTAGTATTACATGGCCAAAATGGTTATGACATGATTCTGATATGGAACCTGAGAGCCACTTAAGTTACTTTGGAAATTGAGAAGCAGAAAGCAAACAAAAAAAAAATCTTGGAAAAGATAATTGTTTGTATGTAGCCTCCTTACAGTAATCAGACTCCTTGACTCTTTAGCAAACAGCTGCTAGCTTCACTGTGTGAGGTCAGCGTAAAATGACAAAGCATTCAATTCAGTTGACATGTGTGCAAGTGATACTCTATTAAAAACTGTACCAAACTGCCTTTCATCTTTGTAGCTTGCAGCAACAAAGTAAACTTACAGTTAGTTATCACCACTTTTATTTTTGAAAATCCTGCAGGAACTTCTTAATTATGAGCCTGAAATTCTCTCGCCCCTTTGATCCCCATTGACACAGTTTTAGAAAACAACTTTCAAAAATACGATGCTTTCTTAGAAAAGCAGCTCTCGTTTTATAGCAGACTACCCATACTTCACAATTGCCATTCACCAAGAGGAAGGATATGGAGGATAGTGAAATCAGTGTAGTGTTGCTTGTAATCAGCATATTCATATCCTTCCTATAGCTAACTTCACAATATTCCAAGTGTGGTCTTCTCAACGTCTTGTACATCTGTAACATGACATCCACACGTACACTTGATGAAGGAATGTGTGCCATATGCCTTCTTCGACACCCTGTTTACTTGTACTGTCACTTTCAGACAACTATGTACCTGTACAGCTAGATCTCTCTGTACTGCAACCTTCCCCTGGGTTTTGTCATTCACATCACATATTCTGCCCTGGTTTAACTTCACAAAAGGCATATATATCTGAAGAATTTTAAATAATATTGGCAATGCAAATTAAATCTGGATGCCACAGGCATCTTCATAAATGTTAATGTTTTTATGCACATTTTTCTTGTTTTAAACAATTTGTTCTTTGGCTTGCAGAACAAGATGATCCTGGGTAGGTGAGCTTTCATGGATTATTATTCATTTGCACACATGTCTTTTCCTTCTGCTGAAATGAAGGATTGCAGCAAAGTGTTAAAATGTAGCGAGTAGAATTTTAAAACTTGAGCAGATTAAATTAGTTTATTGTCATATACACCACGGTGCAATGATATTCTTTGTTCACATGAAGATCTGAGAGTTAACAGGATTCATACTATGATAAATGTAACAATACATGTACCTACGAGACATTGCAGGTGAATGATGCAAAGATTGGAGTGCAAAACAAAACTAAAATGCAACACCGCATGAGGTGGAGTACATGCAGCACGTCCAGGAATGGGGTGGTTCAGGACTCGAATAAGACGGGGAAGTTTGGAAGTCTGAGCTTTCAAGCTCCTGTATCTTCCTCCAGAGGTACAGGAGAGAAAAAGGAGTGGCTAGGGTAATGGGCAACCTTAACAATATTTTCAGCTTCCCGTTGCAACTGCAAGAATGCAACACCTGTCCCTTTACCTCCCCCCTCGACTCCATTCAAGGGCCCAAGCAGTCGTTCCAGGTGCGACAGAGGTTCACCTGTATCTCCTCCAACCTCATCTACTGCATCCGTTGCTCTAGATGTCAGCTGATCTACATCGGTGAGACTAAGCGGAGGTTGGGCGATCGTTTCGCCGAACACCTCCGATCGGTCCGCAAGAACCTACCTGAACTCCCGGTGGCTCAGCACTTCAACTCCCCCTCCCATTCCCAATCCTTTTTCCTTCCTTCTCCCCGCCACCCCCTATCAGTCTGAAGAAGGGTTTCGGCCCAAAACGTTACCTATTTCCTTCGCTCCATAGATGCTGCTGCACCGGCTGAGTTTCTCCAGCATTTTTGTGTACCTATTATTTTCAGCTTTCCTGTTGCAAGCCACCAGGAATAATGGAAAATGTAGTTCAGGTAATGGTTGTGAATGAACCTTATCCTCGTGAATGTAAATCTAACAGCTACTCCTATAGTGTTATTATCATCACCATCAGTGAATGGCTGATCTTTTCTACAGCAGTTGATTTGTTCAATCTAATTAGAGAAACTGTGGATGAAAATGATTCAATGGGCTGAATCTCACTGACTGACAGCTCTGTGGAAGTCCTGGTCTCAGAGAGCCACAGCAGCTTAATCATTAACTATATTCAAGAGCGAGAAAGATGTGCTTTTAATCCTGGGGAGGTTAAGGATTGTGGGAAAAGGCGGAGAAGTGGAGCTGAGGTGAAGGTCAGATCTTCTGTGAGTTTATGTTTGGCAGAGCAGGCTAGAGGGGCCAATGTGGCCTGCTCTAATTTTGTAAGATCTCAGAAACTGGCAGTAGTCATAGCTTAGTTTTGTTTGGACTTCTATACATTCTTCCCAAAACATCCCACTATTGAGTTCAGCGGAAATACTGGAAACATGACACAGTAGCAATGGGCAATCCTGTGTATTTGAAGGTGGTCATCAAAGAATGGAAACATTCTATGCATTAGGTGTTAAAATGTCTTGAGGTTTCTAATTATGTTCAAAATTCACAGTATTTTTAATTTCTGTTTCAAATCTTTCTCCATTATCATGTGATTCGATTGGGATGGTTTAAAAAATCTCTGCCCGTGAAAGGCATTTCAAAACATTTCTGAAGCCTTTATGAATGGCAACTGCTTGCCTTGGGAGCCCACTCTGCAGTGAAGTCATTGAAACACATCGCATGGAAACAAACCCTCTGTCCTAACTCTTCCAAGATGACCCATCTAAGTTAGTGCCATTTGCCCACATTTGGCCAATATCCTTCTGAACCTTTCCTATCCATGTAAGTGGGTAGGACATTTGTTCTTCTTCCTCCAGGAAAGGGACATGCTAATGGATTTACCATGGAACTGGTGTGCATTGAACTGTCTCCTTAGAAACGGCTGACCTTTTATAATTAATACTGAATCAACATTGCAGAAACAAGCAAGGAATTGTTCATTGTCATTGGAGGGTGAAGTGGAAATTCTGACAGTGGCAGAAATTTTCAGTTATGTTAAACTCATGACGCACATTTGAGATATAAAAGCACTTGGTGCTGTTTAATACATTTGTATTTCAATTTGCAAAAACTTCAGTAAAAGGTGGAGGTAATAAAGGCAATCATTGCAAACAATTATCTCTCTATTTAAATACCATCATGTCTTTGAAAAAAAAAGAAATGAAGTTGCATTGTACAGCATCCTTGATTTATTTTTTCAATATTCGTTCAAGGACAAACACAATATTACAATATTTTCAGACAGAATTTAATATTTTTCTGTAGCTGGATGCCTGTGATCTTTAAAGCAACATTTACTTTCTGACTGCAGAGCATGGTGTCTGCGCAAACCCGTTCACACAAGTGAGATGAAATTAAATCATGCTTCTTTCTTTGCATTACTAAAATGTTGTCACAGCTTATACCATTTTTTTAAAATATGTCATTCACTGTTGAATGTTTGTACATGCACAGTAAATACACCCTGCGGTGGTTTAATTAATGTAGAAGTTCATGGCACAAGAGGAGAAGACAATATTGCACATCGTGCCTAGTAAAGCCAAAGGGCTATTCATCCCAATATCATTCCCCAGTTCTTGGCCTGTTGCCCTAATGGTTGACTGGCATATTAAGTACTCATTCAATCACTTTGAAGAAACGATGCACATTTTAATTCAAGAACACCGAATGCAATAAGGAATTTGCAGTACTTTTGTGCAGAATGCGGTCCTAAATATTCACCTGAAAGTACAGATTTGGCATGATGCACATAATACAAAAAAATACTTGATACTCCGTTAATTCACAAGGCGTGGAAAGCTGGCTGTATGAAATGTGATGTGAACGTTATTCTCAGTTAACAACGTGGTTATTCCATTCTAAAATGGTGTGTGTCATGACGTTACCATTACTTAATGGTCAGAAGTTGAATAATAGACAAAACCAGAAAAACTAGTCAACTACAATTAGCTGATTTGCTCCTCCAATTTAATAAATATGAGTCCAGAGGGTTCTGTTTTTTTTTCAAGTAAATTATTCATGTCTTTTTGAAGATGAATTTTTCTTGTTCACAATTGTGTGTATTCCAAGGTACTCATCATTAGGCCAAACAAATCGAGTGTGACACAAAAAAATGGCATTTATAATGAGACGGAGTCCTCAGAAAATGCTTGCAAATGCACAAACACAAAAGCATTAATTTGCTGCTCAAATGTATGGCCGTTTAAGGCAAAAGGGTCCAATTAGACTGCCACTTATGAAATTAATGAACTGGATCCTGATACAAGAAAACCACTGGCAAATTGCTGTGCTCCAGTCAGCTTATTTTTGAATTCCATGCAAGTTCACCACAACTTGGAAATCAGAAGCAAGCTAGTTGTGAGTGCAAGGGTAGGGCACCATCACCCAGAGTCAAGTGGCTGGATGTGTCTAACTCCTCAGCATTACATGGAAACAGCTACTATCTGAAGCACAACCCCATGTATGGGCTCACAGACCTTGATTGGAAAGGGGAATGGTTAGTTAATTTTTATTTATCTTAAATAATCAATGTTCTTTAATTAATTTCAGGTAGTCGAAATGCAACAGAAAGCCCTGATAAGTACACAGAGAGAATTGTAAAAGCAAACAAATAAGACAAGGGGTTATAAAAAACATTTGGTTAAATCCACAGATGCTTTATAGGTACATAAAGGATAGGAGGTGAACCAGAGGTTCAGCATCTATGTGCTGGGCTCAAAATTGTTATGAAAACAATATTCATCAGAGATTTGTTTTCAAAGGAGTGCAGGATCGGATGCCTCAGTATATTAAAGAGACAATGGGATTGAGCCAGAGGCTGAAGTATTAGGATTTTTGAACAATTGGACTGCAGATTATTGGTCTCTCGCTTATTAACTTTCAGGACAATGATAATGATATTTTAGTCAAGATCTATTCAATTTAGATTAAATGTAAGAGGATTTCCAAAGATTTAAAAACAGCCATATAATTCTTATCCCTAAATCAGATGATCTGGCCATGATTAAAAAATACCAATAATTTATAATCACAATTCAGTAGGGAATAGGATTTGAGTATAGCAATAAAACCATGTTTCATAATTTTGTCACAGATAAAAAAATAATTCTAACTTTTCTTGTCATAATGCTACTATTTACTACAAACGAAAAAAAAGTCAAGAGAAATGGCAGAAGAGTGGGCTAAAATTGACTCTGTTCGCATGGCATTCCTCATACACTATCCTCTAGTTTAGATAGTTCTAAGTCTACGAATTCGAATTCAACATACCCATGCCTGATTTTAGCATCATTCAGCATTCACAGTCTATGGTCCACTTGAGATCTCCACAGGCGCTCTTGGAAAACAAACAGAAAGCTCTCCATAGCTACTAAAATCAAACAACTCAGTTCCCAGCTGGTAATCCTTTCTCAGTATATTCTTCTACATTGTGTTAATTTTATCAGTTAATTATAGCAAAGATAATATGGCACTTTTAATGCTCTTCACTGGAGAAATTACTTCAGTTTCATAATTATTATGCATCAAATATCTTAGTGTATCTCAAATATAATACAACCATAAGTAAAAAAGGTTATCAATTGTAACTTGCTTCGATTTGTCGTGAATAGCACTAGTATACAAGAATCTACAAGCTTGTTTACACATACATTTGAGACACGCTACAAAAATTGCTCATTTTGTTCTGACTGCTAGTCCAGAATGCAGGATGTAACAAGACTGTGATACTGCCATGGCAGGAATTGATGGATTGAAACATAATAAAATCAACATGAATATCAATTTTCCAGCTCATCAATGAGTCATTAAGGCTATTATATTTCTGCTAGCAAAGTACAGGTACTCTGGGAATACATCAACCAAATTATTACAGAATATGATCAGTATTAAGGTCCTTTCCTCGTATAGATTCCAAGAATTTCTCAGATTATTGTGGGGAATTGGATATTCAATTTGGGTGAATTGAATATGAAAACAAATAAATAATTTTTTCATCATTTTTGTCATAGATAAAATATTGCCAATTTTCTTGTAGTGATGCAGTTATTTGCTAAAGTCACTCTTCCACCAACAATTTTATATTTTGGAATTTCAAAAATTCTGCGTCCACTTTTCTGGTCTGAGGCACAACTTCTGAATGTATTTCGTGATGGGCAGTAAAACGCTCAAAAGACCTGGAGTGGCTTCATTTCTAATATCTATGCCTCCTGGGCCTCTAATATCTATGCCTCACAATTCATTCCCATGCATCATTGATGAAATAGCATTGTTGGCTTGACCAGCTGGGCCTCTGTAACAGGTTTCTGAGCAAGTTTATTTACGATTTTTGGGGTACATGTTGTACAAACATTTTGCTGCTTGCTGACGATTCATGTCCTATCCCACCCCGCCAACCTTTGCAATCTTAGCTCCCTTTTACTCTTGAACTCTGGCTCAGCTAGATCTTCCCAGCTCCATTCTTCCCCAGTAGATAATAACAGCAGTGATATAGGAAAAGGTAGAGGAAGAAGGTTGGGAGTTGTTCCAGACCAGTGGGTGTGAGGAGTGATGAAATACAGTAGGGTTGGCAATGAAAAAATGTACGTGAAGTTCCAATGGGTTCTCCCTTTTCTGGAGCATGGCACAGTGCCCCAATGATTTCTCCCACCTCATTCCAGGCCAAATATCACATCAAACAAGATGCTACTGAAGTATGATACAGCAAAAGATCATTCAGAATAAATACTAAGATTTCCTTGTCCATTGCTTCCGAGTTCAAGTTCTTGAAAATTCAATGTTTTGCTTGGTCTATCAAATACTCATGCACCCTGTTATCATTCAGTTGAAACAAGGTTCCTCCCGCAGTGGGACGTGCAGAGGCAGTGCCTGGAGGAGACCACCCTCAAACAAGGGATGGGATTTCACCCCAGGGGGCCATATGAGTGGCAAGGATGCTTGGTTTAAGGATAGTTTGCAAACACTACCAAATATAACGCTAATGAATGCATAGACACTGAGAATGTCAGAAGAGATTTTGCACTGTTCTTGTCTTGTACAGGTGCACAACCTTTTATCCGAAAGCCTTGGGACCAGACACTTGTCGGATTTCGGACATTTTCGGATTTCCGAATGGAAGATTTTTAGCGTAGATTAGGTAGGTAGCGCGGGCGGCTTGAAAAGTCTGGAGCGACTGCCTCCTCCCCGGAGACCGGGGAATCATTGTAAATCATTGCATAAATGTTAGTCAGTTAGTTTGGAGGGACTTTATGTGGTGGTGGGTGGGTGAAGGGGGAAACTTTAATTCTTAGTCCCCTACCTGGTCGGCGACTCCCAACATCGCGGAGCTGGGGGCTCCGTCCGGCCGCGGGCGGCGCCGGTTGTAGCTCCGACCCCGGCAACTCGACCCCTGGCTGCGAGGCGCTCCAAATCCAGCGCCGCCCGCGGCCGGACGCCCGCAGTCCCAGCTCCGCGAATGTTGGGAGAAGGCGGCCTCAGCGCCCTGGAGCTTACCGCACAGCGACCCGGTAAGGCATTGCCCGCTTCCCGCGGAGCTGGGGCTGCGGGCGTCTTGCCGCAGGCGGCGCTGGATTTGGAGCGCCTCGCAGCTAGGGGTAGAGTAGCCGGGGTCGGAGCTACAACCGGCGCCGCCCGCAGCCCCAGCTGGGAGTTGGCGGCCACAGTGCTGCGGAGCTTACTGCACGGCGACCCGGTAAGGCATTGACCGCTCCCCGCCTCTCCGACCAGGTAGGGGACTAAGAATTAAAGTTTACCCCTTCAACCACCCCCCTTCACATAAAAGCCCTCCAAACTAACTGACTAACATTTAAGCAATGATTTACAGATGTTTAAGTGTCTCCCAGGTCTCCGGGGAGGAGGCAGCCGCTACAGTAGTACAGACCTGGGTTGACCGTGGGTCGTTTCGGGTCAAGTTTGGCGCCAAACGCGAGCTTTGGTGTGCAGACGACATCCTGGAAAAAATGGCCGGTTTTCGGAGTTTTTCGGTTTCCGGAACACCGGATAAAAGGTTGTGCACCTGTATATATTTTTTTTATTCTGTATAAAATTTACCTTTGGATTATAAATATTCTCCAGAAGTAAGGTGATAATCAGACCCTGTGCTAAAAAACTCACACCTGATGTCTTGAGTTTATTCGTGAGTTTTCATGATTTTGGACTTCAATTTTCAACGAGCTAACAGAGGATCCATATGTCTGAATCTCGGTTGACATTCACAATTTAATACTGCTTGGTCTTGCATAACCACCAGCTGCTTATCCTCAGCGGGAGGAATCAGATGCAGAATAAGTCATGCTACAATTCCGTTTCCTTATTAAGAATAACTTTGATCTTTTGGCTCAGCCAGTAATGATCCAGTATCAATCCAAGTGTGAAAGGACTCTTTTAAAATGTAAAAATAGTGACCCACACAAACAAACTGAACCAGAGAGTTCTGATTTAGCTGGCAACAGAAATAGTGATGATAACTGAGGGCTTGTTTTTTTTTGTGGATTAGTAGACTGACTGGAATAAATATTAATGAATTAAAAAGTAAGTTAGATACAACAAGGCTGTGAAATGAATAAGAGATACCAAAACAAACTTACAAATTACAGACATATTCTGGTCATTATTTTCCTCATCAGTGCTGGCATTCTATTTTAAAATAGAATGTCAACATCATTATTCAAGAGCAGAACATTAGAAAACCCAATTATGCCTCAGCTCTAAGTTTATGGTTTATCAGATCACGCGGTAAAACTTCCATCAGCGTGTCTCATCTCTTTGATATGCAGTTTCATAATTTAATATGATGCGATAAATAAAAATGATATGAATAATCTGTAATTTTTTCCAAAATACTACTCATTATTTGCGCATCACCAGCAAGGCCAGAATTTATTTTCCATATCTAACTTTACCTGAGAAGGTGTAGTGAGGCAGCTGCTTGAACTGCATTAGTCCTTCTGGTTAAAATATTCCCACCAGAACTGTTCAAGGGGGGATAGACACAAAATGCTGGAGTAACTCATCAGGACTGGCAGCATCTCTGGAGAGATTAAATGGGTGACATTTCAGGTCGAGACCCTTTCTCAGACCGAGAATGTCAGAAGGGTTTTTGCACTGTTCTTGTCTTGTCTGAAGAAGGGTCTCGACCCGAAACGTCACCCATTCCTTCTCTCCTGAGATGCTGCCTGTCCCACTGAGTTACTCAAAACAGTATTTTGTGTCTGCCTTCGATTTAAACCAGCATCTGCAGTTCTTTCCTACATGAGAAGGAATGGGTGACGTTTCGGGTCGAGACCCTTCTTCAGACTAGTCAGGGGAAAAGGAAATGAAAGATACAGATGATGATGTAGAGAGATAAAGAACAATGAATGAAAGGTATGCAAAAAAGTAACGATGATAAAGGAAACAGGCCATTGGTAGCTGTTTGTTGGGTGAAAACGAGAAGTGCTCATTCTTTAGGGAGCAGCTTTTCCTCTCCCATCATAGAAGAGGCCCTCACTCATGTCTCCTCAGTACACTGCAGCTGCACCTTGCTCCCCCTCCCCCTAGTCGCAACAGGGACAGAGTCCCTCTGGTCCTTACCTTTCACCCCATCAGCCGTCACATACAACACATTTTCCTCCAATATTTTCGCCACCTCCAACGGGATCTCACCACTAGTCACATCTTCCCATCTCCACCCCTTTCCGCCTTCCACAGAGACCGTTCCCCCCGCAACTCCTTGGTTAGCTCATCCCTTCCCACCCTAACCCTAGGTACCTTCCGCAGCTGCTGCAGGAGATACAACATGTGTCACTATACCTCCTCCCTCAACTCTGTCCAGGGACCCCAACAGTCCTTTCAGGTTAGGCAGAGGTTCACTTGCACCTCCTCCAACCTCTTCTACTCTAACTGTAGTGTCCGTAGGGAAAATTTACAATATACCATGCCAATTAACCTACCAAACCTGTTCCGCTTTGGGGTGTGGGAGAAGAGTGAAGATCAGGAAAAAACACACGTAGGTCACGGGGAGACCGTACAAACACCGTACAGGCAGCAGGATGAGTCAGGATTGAACCCTGGGCTCTAGCAACTCGACCATCGCGCCACCGTGCCGCCATCTTCTGGTCTAATCTTCTCACCAAACTAAGGATTTACTTATGACAAAGGGAGTTCAGCAAAGGGTCAGCGGGTTGGTCATGTGGGTGGCAGGTGTGTCACAGCAGGGAAGAATAAGCAGATTGGCTTATATCCTCCTGAGGTGAGAGGAATGAGAGATAATCGCATTAAAATGGACAGAGCTGTTCCTGGGTCTGAAATGATGGCTGTGTTTCGGATGTTTCCCCTGGCTCAGGTACCAAGCCCACGATTCAGTCTCAGAAGGAGAGGTATTTCAGGACTGAGATGAGAGGAAATGTATTCCACCAGAAGAGTGGTGAATCAGTGGAATTCTCTAACCAAGAAAGCTGTGGAGATTCAATCACTCAGTGCATTCATGAAAAATAAACGGAAAATCTGCAGTTGCATGAAATCAAAAATAATAACAGAAAATACTTGATACTCAGCAGTTTCGGCAGCATATGTAGAAACATAGAAAATAGGTGCAAGAGGAAGCCATTCGGCCCTTCGAGCCAACACCGCCATTCATTGTGATCATGGCTGATCGTCCCCAATTAATAACCCGTGCCTGCCTTCTCCCCATATCCCTTGATTTCACTAGCCCCTAGAGCTCTATCTAACTCTCTCTTAAATCCATCCAGTGATTTGGCCTCGACTGCCCTCTGTGGCAGGGAATTCCACAAATTCACAACTCTCTGCGTGAAAAAGTTTTTTCTCACCTCAGTCTCAAATGGTCTCCCCTTTATTCTAAGACTGTGACCCCTGGTTCTGGACTCGCCCAACATTGGGAACATTTTTCCTGCATCTAGCTTGTCCAGTCCTTTTATAATTTTATATGTTTCTATAAGATCTCCCCCTCATCCTTCTAATGTGGGGTGAGAAACACAGTTAACATTTCAGGTCAATGACTCTTAGAACAGTCATGGGTCCAAAACTCTGTTTCTCTCTTGACTTGCTTTGACTAACCTGCAAAGTACCTCCACATGTAGAAACAAAGAACTGCATGTGCTGGTTTATACCAAAGCTAGACACAAAGTGCTGGAGTAACTCAGCAGGTCAGGCAGCATCTCTGGAGAAAAAGGATAGGTGACGTCTCAAGTCGGGACCTTCTTCAGACTTAAAGTCAAGTCAAGTCAAGTTTATTCGTCACATACACATACGAGATGTGCAGTGAAATGAAAAGTGACAATGCTTGAGGACTTTGTGCAAAAAGACAAACAACAAACAACCAAACAAACTACAAACAGAATGGAACGGAATCACATATTATTTTACATATTAAATATTGTGGGCGGAAGGAAAAAGGGAAAAAAACACAATTTTAAAAAAAGCAGTAGAGTGGTACAGTAAGTTAGTCCCTGGTGAGATAGGAGTTTACAGTCCTAATGGCCTCTGGGAAGAAACGCCTTCTCAACCTCTCCGTTCTCACAGCATGGCAGCGGAGGCGTTTGCCTGACCGTAGCAGCTGGAACAGTCCGTTGCAGGGGTGGAAGGGGTCTCCCATGATCTTATTGGCTCTGGAGTTGCACCTCCTGTTGTATAGTTCCTGCAGAGGGGCGAGTGAAGTTCCCATAGTGCGTTCGGCCGAACGCACTACTCTCTGCAGAGCCTTCTTGTCCTGGGCAGAGCAATTCCCAAACCAGATTGTAATATTTCTGGACAAGATGCTTTCCACAGCCGCTGAGTAGAATCACTGGAGGATCCTCGGAGACACTCTGAATTTCCTCAATTGCCTGAGGTGGTAAAGGCGCTGCCTTGCCTTACTCACGAGTACTGCGGCATGTGATGTCCATGTCATATCCTCAGAGATGTGGACTCCCAGGTATTTAAAGCAGCTCACCCTATCCACAGGATCCCCATTTATACTCAATGGTGTGTACGTCCTCGGATGATGTGCCCTCCTAAAGTCCACGATCAGCTCCTTAGTTTTTTTGATGTTCAAGAGGAGGCTGTTGTCCTGACACCAGAGTGCCAGATCAGCCACCTCCTCCCGGTAGGCCTTCTCATCGTTGTCTGAGATCAGGCCCACCACCACAGTGTCATCAGCAAATTTGATTGTTGTGGGGTGTGGGGTGGGATAAAGTGTGGAACAGGGGAGAGGGGGTGAAGAGCTGGAGGTGAGAACAGATCAGGACCGGCAACAAATAACTTCAGGCAGGATGGAGCCCTGGTAGGCCCATTGTTGGCTTGGGAAGGTTGGAGCTCAAGGGGGATACAATGTGGTGAACTGTGGACTTGGTTATATAAACTATCCAGTGTTTTGCCTCCGGTATTTTGATTTGCTTTTATATACAAGATACAGGTCAATACATTTTTAAACACTATTTTAAGGTATTCAAGCGAGATATTGGGTTAGTGCAGAAAAGTGGTACTGAAGTAAAAGATCTGCAGCAGCCTTAATGAATCGTGAAGCATACAGGGTTAAATGGCCAACTGCATTTGCCATTTCTAATGTCCTTACTGCATCAGGACAGGGAAAGTGTTAGGCCCTGATGGTGTACCTGGCTGCATTCTTAAAACCTGCTCAGACCAACTAGCTGGAGTTTTGAGGGCATCTTCACCCTCTCATTACTAAGGTCTGAGGTTCCCATCTGCTTTAAAATAGTTATTCCTCAAGGAGGAAAACAACACTTCCTCCTTGATAAACAGCACCACAGATGCATTCGAGACTATGAGCTCTGTCCCGTACTCTATTTTTTCTATACCTATGATGGTGTAGCCAGACACAGTTCAAAACCATCTTTACATTTGCCGACAATACACCTTTGCTAGACCAATAATAGGTAACAATGAGAGAGTATTGAAGGGAGATTGAAAATCTGATTGAATAGTGCCAGAACAACAGTTTTGCTTTCAACGTTAGCAAGATCAAGCAGCTGATTGTTGACTTCAGGACGGATAAGCCATGGATCCACAAATCTGTTTTCATTGATTGGATGGCAATGAAGTTAACAGCTTCAAGTTCCTGGGCATGTTTATCTCTGAAAATCTGTCCTGGGCCCAGCAAATTGATGCAGGCACGAAGTAAACTCATCAGTGCCTCTATATCTTCAGAAGTTTGAGGAGATCAATTATGTTGATAAGTACTGTATTTAACTTCTATAGGTGTACAGTAGAGAACACACTGACTGACTGCATCTCGACCTGGTTCAGTTTTGTTTATTGTTACATATACCAAGCTGCAGTGAAAAGATTTTGTTGTGTGTAGTCAGCAGAAAGACAATACATGATTACAATCAGCAACTCAAATGCCCAGGAACAAAAGAGAGTGGGAGACACAGATACTGACTTCCCCGCAATCAAAGGGATCTGAAGAAGGCGCAGCCTCAAAAAGGCAGCCAGTATCATCAAAGACTCTCACCACTCTGGACACATGCCCATTTCGCTCTGACCATCAGAAAGTAGGTACAGGAACACAAACCCACGACAAGCATGTTCAAGAATCACTTCTTCCTAGAACCCATCAGGCTCTTAAACAAAACACAACACTTATGTCTATGAACGTCTATGAACTGGAGATAATGAGGTGCTTGAGGAGTATAAGGAATGTAAAAAGAATCTTAAGAAATAAATTAGAAAAGCTAAAAGAAGATATGAGGTTGCTTTGGCAAGTAAGGTGCAAGTAAATCCAAAGGGTTTCTACAGCTATATTAATAGCAAAAGGATAACAAGGGATAAAATCGGTCCATTAGAGAGACAGAGTGGACAGCTATCTGCAGAGCCAATAGAGATGGGGGAGATATTGAACAATTTCTTTTCTTCGGTATTCACCAAGGAGAAGGATATTGAATTATGTGAGGTAAGGGAAACGAGTAGAGTAGCTATGGATACTATGAGATTCAAAGAAAAAGAAGTACTGACACTTTTGAAAAATATAAAAGTGGATAAGTCTCCAGGTCCTGACAGGATATTCCCCAGTACATTGAGGGAAGTTAGTGTAGAAATAGCAGGGGTTATGACGGAAATATTTCAAATCTCATTAGAAACGGGAATAGTTCCCGAGGATTGGCGTACTGTGCATGTTGTTCCATTGTTTAAAAAGGGTTCTAAGAGTAAACCTAGCAATTATAGACCTGTTAGTTTGACTTCAGTGGTAGGCAAATTAATGTAAAAGATACTTAGAGATAATATATATATAAGCATCTGGATAGACAGGGTCTGATTAGGAACAGTCAACATGGATTTGTGGCTGGAAGGTCACGTTTGACTAATCTTCTGGAATTTTTTGAAGGGGTTACTAGGGAAATTGATGAGGATAAAGCAGTGGATGTTGTCTATATGGACTTTAGTAAGGCCTTTGACAAGGTTCCTCATGGAAGGTTGGTTAAGAAGGTTCAATTGTTGGGTATAAATGCAGGAGTAGCAAGATGGATTCAACAGTGGCTGAATGGGAGACGCCAGAGAGTAATGGTGGATGGCTGTTTGTCAGGTTGGAGGCAGGTGACTAGTGGGGTGCCTCAGGGATCTGTGTTGGGTCCACTGTTGTTTGTCAAGTACATCAATTATCTGAATGAAGGTGTGGTAAATTGGATAAGTAAGTATGCAGATGATACTAAGATAGGTGGTGTTGTGGATAATGAAGTAGATTTCCAAAGTCTCCAGAGAGATTTAGGCCATTTGGAGGAATGGGCTGAAAGATGGCAGATGGAGTTTCATGCTGATAAGTGTGAGGTGCTACATCTTGGCAGGACAAATCAAAATAGGACGTACATGGTAAATGTTAGCGAATTGAGGAATGCAGTTAACAGGGGGATCTAGGAATAACTGTGCATAGTTCCCTGAAGGTGGAATCTCATATAGATAGGGTGGTAAAGAAAGCTTTTGGTATGCTAACCTTTATAAATCAGAGCATTAAGTATAGAAGTTGGGATGTAATGTTAAAATTGTACAAGGCATTGGTGAGACCAATTCTGGAGTATGGTGTACAATTTTGGTCGCCCAGTTATAGGAAGGATGTCAACAAAATAGAGAGAGTACAGAGGAGATTTACTAGAATGTTGTCTGGGTTTCAACAATTAAGTTACCGAGAAAGGTTGAATAAGTTAGGTCTTTATTCTCTGGAGCGCAGAAGGTTAAGGGGGGACTTGATAGAGGTCTTTAAAGTGATAAGAGGGATAGACAGAGTTGACATGGACAAGCTTTTCCCATTGAGAGTAGGGAAGATTCAAACAAGAAGACATGACTTCAGAATTAAGGGACAGAAGTTTAGGGGTAACATGAGGGGGAACTTCTTTATTCAGAGAGTGGTAGCTGTGTGGAATGAGCTTCCAGTGGAAGTGGTGGAGGCAGGTTCGATTTTATCATTAAAAAAAAAATTGGATAGGTATATGGATGAGAAAGGAATGGAGGGTTATGGTCTGAGTGCAGGCAGATGGGACTAGGGGAAAATAATTGTTCGGCACGGACTTGTAGGGCCGAGATGGCCTGTTTCCGTGCTGTAATTGTTATATATGGTTATATCTTTCCTGGACCCAGCACACTAATGCAATTATAAAGAAAGCACATCAGTGCCTCTACTCCATAATCCTACTCTACTCTCTAATTTTAGATAGCCCTTGCTTTCTCCCTCCTTCCCCTCCCCCTTCCCAGCTCTCCCACAAAGTCTACTGTCTCCGCCTCTTCCTTTATTTGCCCCTACCCCCCCCGCCACCGACATTGGGCTGAACAAGGGTCTCGACCCGAAACGTCACCTATTCCTTCTCTCCATAGATGCTGCCTCACCTGCTGAGTTTCTCCAGCATTTTGTGTCTACCTTCGATTTTTCCAGCATCTGCAGTTCTTTCTTAAACATTGGCGCCTCCACTTTCTGAGAAGATTACGGAGATTTGGTGTCAAAGGGGATTGTTATGTCAAAGACCAGTGGAAGTGGATTGGGAGCAACGGCTTGAGGGGGAAACGATCTGGTGTGTGGGACGCATTAACAGTGAGGGAGTACGAGGTCAGAGTCAGCAGGTCCCTATGAGATAAATTATATAACTGTGTCTTTGGTGGAACTATAGATTTCGGATTGTTTTGCACTTGTATTATGATTACGACTGTATTCATTTTTTTAATTGTCATATGTATCTGTGTGTACTGCGTTTATGGGACTGTTAAGCTGTTGCAAGTAAGAATGTAATTGTAATTGTTGGTACATATGATAATTAAACACTCTTGACTCCATTTATAATTTGTCTCAGGATAGTGGATGACTCAAATCTTGCAAAGTGCTTATAACCAAGTATAAGGCATATTTGCAGTAATTATCTCCCACCATCGTTTATGGAAGCCTTTTCTACTATTCATTTAACGAGGAACAGAATACTAACTCTAACAATCATAATTATCATCATACTCAAGTTCACTAGAAGAAATACAGGGAGTTGAAATGGTGATATAAGTGGGTGCTCAGATGGAAAGAGGCAATTAGAAGATGTGACAATGAGCCTGGGTAAAGAGAATTGTAAAATTAAAGTTTAAGAGGCAGAGGGAGTTTCAGAAATTAGGATTGGACCAACAGTGAAATGTATAGATATGATGAAGGAATGAAAGGGAATGGATGTGGAGTTATTAGCTGGTTGGAAGGAGGGGCGAAGAATATGTGGATGGGATAAAGATGGAGGAGCTTTCAGTTCAATGGAAGGGTTTATAAACAAGGAATTCATCTCTTTAATGACTACCCGATTCCGAGCCCCCCATTCCCTCATCTTTATGATGGACCAAAAATCTTAGAGTGGAGCAAGATGGTCCATGTAGTACGCACCGGAGCATAACTTCCGCCATTTCAGTAAACCTGACCCGACTTCAGTTATGCCTCTCGATTGTGCGTTTTTAAATGTTTTAAATTTTTTTTTTAAATTTTCTTTTTAAATGCAGTAAACCCTCATCAATTTCACTGTCAACACTGCCTTGGTCATTATTTGCTGAAGTAAGTGTGTGTGTGGAAACTTGCGTGATTGTTAATCTGACTGAAAGCCAAATCTGACTGGACACACGCTAATACACACGAAATGGCACATACTTTGTAAGGGAGAAACTGCAGATGCTGGTTTAAGCCGAAGACAGACACAAAAGGCTGGAGTAAATCAGCGGATCAGGCAGCATTTCTGGAGAAAATGACTAGGTGATATTTCGGGTCGACTTTTTCGATGGCTGCCATGACCCATTTGATGTCATTCTTCACCCTGCTCCTGGTCTCGCCCTGCACCGATCTTCCGGACATGTGTGTGTGTGTGTGTGTGTGTGTGTGTGTTTGGCGGGGGGGGAAGTGCCTCTGAGGGGGGGAAGTGCAGGCACCAAGAGCGAGCGAACGGGTGGACAGACGGACGAAAGCAAAGATCATAGGGCGGTGACATTTCGGGTCGAGACCCTTCTTCAGACTGACAGTCAAGGGAAAGGGAAACGGGAGATATCCACTCATTTGTCCTTAGTACCGTCTATATCTCTTGTTCCTCTTTCCTGTGACTCAGTCTGAAGAAGGGTCTCGACCCGAAATATCACCTATTCCGCTCTATGATCGTTGCTTTCATCCGTCTGGCCGCGCGTTCGCTCGCTCTTGGTGCCGACGCTTCTCCCCTCAGACTCCGCCAAACAAACATACACACACACACACATACACAGCATGTCTGGCAGATCGGTGCGGGCTGAGACCAGGAACAGGGCGAAGGATGATATCAAACGGGTCATGGCAGCTATCGAAAAAGTAATATACATAAAATACACAAAAAACACTTGATACCTCCACAGTAATCTAATGAATGGCATCAAAAGCACATACAACTGATACAAACTAACAATGACTAAAAGAGAGGGAGAAGGAACTAGTTTGGTTGTTTATAGGAACAAACATATGTACATAGGTTAGACTGTTAACATTATTATAGGAGCTTGTTTGGATCTACAGATGTCCATAAATCGGGCTATCATAATCTGGTGATTGCCTGTACAGCTTTAGGCTGTTCTGCTGGCAATAGGATATTAGGTTCAATATGAATGAGGATTCATTTTAAGTTGCAGACATAGTACAATTAGCACCTGGGACCAAGTTGCAATGAAACTTCTGAATAAAGACTGCAATATTTTGATCGGAAAATATGCAGTAAAACTCACAAGAATGCAAAAAACCACAAAAGTACACTAAAGTACAAACATTGTTTGCTTTTAAGCTATAGAGATGTGAAGCTTCAGGCTTTTAAACTATTAATAAGACCATTTTAAATGACACCTTGGCTTCAGAACACAGCTCTATTGTTCACATGAGATAGCAAGATCTAAAAGATGTAAATGTCTTCCATGCCATAGAGCAATTATACATGCAGGGAGGAAAATAGCAAAAAGTAGAGAATTGATAAAGGACAAGAAGTTCTGCTAAAATGAATATTTCGCCTCAATAAAATGTTACGGGATCATAAAGTGAAAAAGATAAGAGACATCAGAAGGATTTGTTCTGACATTCAAGACATTGTGTTTTCACATTTCGTGAAGTTTTACACAGGAAGTTACAATGCAAAGAGAGTAGGTACTAAAATCAAGGGCAACCAATAGCAATGTGGTATTCGGGCACGCATACATTTGACGCTGTTGGATAGTTTATTGGCTCGTAGCACCATAATTAAAAGCCAAGGCAGGGAAGAGATAAAAAAGAAAGCTATGTGCTGCAGTAGAGTTTTAAGGGGTGTAAATATTTAAGATAAGATGCATCTCTGCAGAACTGTGGAGGAACTTTTCAAATGCAGAAAGAGTTTAGAAGTAGCAGGAGCATTGATGCTTATTAAAATATATATTGATGGTACAATTAAGAAAGACATGTTCTGAATGTATGTATTTTCTGTATATGTTTCTTATGAATAAAGCATATCTTTGAAATTAAAAAGTTAGAAGAATCAGTGAAGTCAGAAATGAGAAGTTATAGAAAAAACTCAATGGGACAAGTTTTTTTTTACACAGAGTGGTTTGTGCCTGGATACGATAGTGGCATTTGTGATTCTTTTAGATGGATATGCAGTGACTGGAGGGATATGGATCACGAGCGGGCAAAAGTTAGTTTAATATGGCATCATTGTAAACCAAAGAAATTGCTCCTGTGATGTAGTATTCAATATTTTGTGTTCTATATTCTCTGCTACCAGCAATTTAGTCTGGTAATATTATACTTGATTGGTTCATGTGTCTCCTTTGTTTAATGAATTTGCTATGCAACTGTCATAATAATTGAGTAAGTATGGTATTAAAGCTTTCCCTCACATACTTTGCACAACAAATTATTTTAGAATTCCACAACTCAAACATACAGTTTAGTGCTAGAAGTTCAACTCCTGAAGGAATATCAAAATAACAGTATGTATGAAATAGTTCAGCCGAGGAAGTGGAGAAATGGTGGTAAGAACAAATTTACAGCAAGGACCAAAGATTATGGTTTGGTCATACAAAACGTGGGCTGAACACTGAGAATCATCTAAGCTTACAGTTGAATGGGAATCTAAATTATAAGAAAAATAGCAGAAAAATTGAAAGTCATCAGCACTCACCAGCAAACTACACGGCCAGAGAACACGGCACAATCTGAAGATTGTGGGATGCAGCATATAGATCGAGAAGAGACAGGAAATATGCTGCAATTTGCCTCAAGATAGGATTCTAACTTCAAAGCACAAAAGTAAATGGGGTCAGTCATTAAACTGACACAGACAAATTTATTCAACCGATTTGGTACCTAATGTTGTAATTTGTTTGTTATCAAGGAAGCTAATCTTACTTTAATCTCAACAATTTCTATCAGTTTTACACTGATCTCAACTGGGATTTGATAATGAGCAATCTGATTAATGTTGAATCACATTGATACACTTAGCTGCTGTCACTAATTTTGTTAACTGTTTAATAATTATTTGTCAAATAACTAGATGATCACGTTTACATATTACACTCACTGACTTTAAACAGTGGATCCAGTAATTTGAAAATTAAATGGTTTCCATGTCATTTATTGTCTGCCTTTGCCACTGCGATTTGGCAATTTCAGAAGACGATGAAGCATCAATAACACTTGTGCAAGACACAGTAAAGAGACAAATGAATTTTTCTAAAAGTTGAAAGAATTTGAATATAGAATTTTGGAGAAGGTGTATAATTTGGAGGCTTGCCAACAACAAATTCAATGAGTAGGAAGGTGTCGACCCTAAACGTCACCCATTCCTTTTCTCCAGAGATGCTGCCTGACCACCTGAGTTTCTCCAGCTTTTGTCTATGTCTATCAACAAATTCAATGATCTCAGTAAGGAAAGAAAACTTAAGCATGGGATGATAAATGATAAATGAAGGGAATTAATTGCTACGACACACTCTCACTTCAGGGGCCAAAATTCTCAACTCCTTTACAAATCATTCCATGATTTCATTTGTTTATTCCTGAAACTTCATTCATCCCTAATAACTTTTCAAAGTGCTACAAAATTCAAACACCCTGACCATTCCTGAATTTAGTAGTTTCTTCCGCAGGGTGACCTTCATTTGCCAAGGGCATAAGGTTTGCAGTTTCCTCTCGAAATTATCTCGTCCCAATCAAATCGCACACAAAGTGCTGGAGTAACTCAGCAGGTCAGGCGGCATCTTTGGAGGACATTAATTGGCGACGTGTCATGTTGGGACCCTTCTTCAGACTCTGAAGAGTCTTGGTAATTTGATCTATTAAAGATGCTACCTGTTTGTTGCTGTGCGAGCACCACCAGCTTCAACTTCCCTTCCATGTCACATGCTGAATGGACTTTGAATTAGATCACATGTTTTCCCTTGATCACTGGATCAGCTTTTGCTATCTAATCTTTCCAATGCTATTGTAGCATGCAGGGATTGCAACTGTTTGCCATGAAGGCTGCCAACCACTTCCACACGCCCACTAGGAATACACAGCGAAGCAAGGTCTTGCCAGTGTGTCAACCAAACAAAAACTAAGAGTTAAATGACATAGTTCAATTGAACCATGAGATAACATCAAAACACTTAGATGCATTATTCCTTCAATATCGTCCTGTTGAATATATCCTTTCATTCCCCAAGTGATAAGATGTTGGCCGTGGTTAGTGATACTAAGGAGAACTGTTGGCACTTTGCCACGTATGGAGTTTATAGAGCCGTACAGCGTGGAAACAAGCCCCTCAACCACCTTGTACATGCCGGTCAAGTTGGCATAATGGGTTAATCTCTTTTGCCTGCATTTAGCCCATAGACCTCTCAACCCTTCCTATCCATATATCAGTCCAACTGCCTTTTAAAGGTCATAACTGTATCTGCTTCTATAATTTCTTCAGTCAGCTCATTCCAATGCCAGATCTATGCCAGAATAATATGAACACACCCAAAATTTAAGAATGTGCCAAGTGACAGATTACAATTTATTATGCTATCCTACATTAGCAATACCCAGAGGGGTATGGGAACACCCTTTCATTTCTGAGCATAAATGTGGGAGAAAAAAAAAACGTTTTTTTATCCCCTTTAACCATTCCTGAGCATTTTAATGTATTTTAAATATTTTTGTTTTCATAACAAATAGTTTAATTGTTTTTATATTTTATATAATAGTGTTTTTTTTTCAGCAATTGTAAAAGGGTTTACATGTCCCTAAGCTTCTTCCCCCAATTGCATTTGCTGTAAAAGGCTCTTGGTGCATTTCAGAGATGGCCCTCAGGATTGCATCGTCTGAAATACATTTTACTGAGGCCTTGTTATGTTTCACCTCTGAACTCCAAGGATGGAAAATTAGCTTGTCCGATTCCATCCTCTAACAAGTTAAATGTTGCAGGGGAACATCTGGACAAAGGGCTCAATCCATCTCAATTCAAGACTTCATTTTTTTCAAAAAAGAGTATTACTTAACATTTTTACCCTTAAATAGAATCTGCAATATGTCCATTCTGGTAACATGTCAATCATTTAACAGTCATGGTTTCCTTAATCAAGCTTCCATCTTTATTTGGAACCTGTCTATTGATAGTTTGGAACAAACAATGAGAAATTGCAGTATGTTCTTTTTAATGTAGAGAGGCTATGATCTGGAATTCACTGCCTGTAGAAGAGGTGTTCAGACAAACGAGTCAAGTGTTTAATTGTCAAATGTATCAACAATGGAACAATGAAATTCATATTTGCAGCATCAGAACAGGTTGGTTAAGGCAGTACTCATAGGTCACATGATCAACAAAGTAAATCAATACATCAAAAACTTTTAGTGCAAAAGTCACCAAATGTTTTGTGCAACCAAGACAGCTGATAGCAGTTAGTGTTAAGTAATGTTCAAGAGCCTGATGTTTAAGAAAGAACTGCAGATGCTGGAAAAATCAAAGGTAGACAAAAATGCTGGAGAAACTCAGCGGGTGAGGCAGCATCTACGGAGCGAAGGAATAGGTGACGTTTCGGGTCGAGACCCTTCTTCAGATGTTTCGACCCGAAACGTCACCTATTCCTTCGCTCCATAGATGCTGCCTCACCCGCTGAGTTTCTCCAGCATTTCTGACAGTCTGATGAAAGGTCTCGAGCAGAAGCGTCACCTATTCCTTCGCTTCAAGAGCCTTATGGTGTTGGCAAGCAGCTGCTCTTAAACCTGGAAATCACCTGGAATTCACTGCGTATAAAAGAGGTGGAGGCTGACTCAATCAATGCTTTCAAAAGGGAAATTGGTAGGCAATTGATTAGAATCATTTTCAGAGCAGGGGAATACAAATTTCAATGGGTCAAAGTGGCTTCTGTGCAACTGTAAAAAAAATTTATTCTACTGTAAAGTAATGTACAGATTTTTGACAAAAATAATCCCGTGGTATTCCCCATTTACAATACACAAATTTGCTTTGATGGATTGAATAGTTTATTTCTTGTCTTAAACATTTCTGTTTTTAATGTTTTTTCCATGCTTGAAAGCCAATGATCCTTGAGATAGAATTCAATATTATCTGGGTAGTATTATCAAACCATTGATAATTTAAGTCAGTCCAACTCTGAAACTGAGAATTCAATACACTTGGCATGGATGGAATGTGGCCATGAACTTGAATCGTTATACTGTGCAAATGAGCTGGATTGTAATTCAGAAATTATCATATATTAATAATTATAGCAATTAAAATGCCACGAATAAGACTCTATCATATTATTGTTTAAACTTCCAAGTGGAATCGGCTATTCATGTATCATTTTAGTACATTACCATATGGACATACTTCAGACCATATAAGTTAGGCAGAGGAACACAGAGGTCTGCAACCATCACCGGGTGGCGCCGTCAGCGATGGCAGCCTCGCCAACGGTCTGTTTGCCTTTTTTGTTAATTTTAGTGTGTTTTAAAAAGTGTGTTAATGTTCTCTGGTTTGTTTTATGTAGGGGGTGGGGGAGGGGGTCGGGGGAAACTTTATTTTTCAATCTCTTACCTTGCCAGAGATACGATCGTATCTCCGGTCGTTCTGTGGCCTAACATCATGGAGCTGGAGGTCTTGCTCAAGACTGACTTTGAGCCCCACCATCGGAGTGATGGACTTACCATCGGAGCCTGCGATTCCTTGCCTGGGATCGACGCTCCAACCGCGGCCTGCGGATTTCACCATCGAGGAGCTCGCAGTCTCGGGTAGAGACTGATGTCGGGAAGCTCCAAAGTCGCAGGAGGTTTGACTAGCCCCGACTCGGGGTCCGATCGCCCGGCGCAGGGGAGCTGGGATCACCCCGATGCGGAGGGCCCGACCGCCGGCTACGGTAGCCAAGATCGTCCCGTCAACGGAAGGCTCCAGTGCCCTGACCACAGGAGAACAAAGAAGGGTTGAACGTTTTTCGCCTTCGATCACAGTGAGGAATGTGGAGGAGTCACTGTGGTGGATGTTGATGTTAAAATGTATTTTGTGTGTCCTGTTGCTTTTTATTGGTATGACTGTTCATCAAATGTTGCAAAACATACTTGGCTAATAAGGTATGATTATTATTATTATGATCAATTTCTCCTTGATTTCCACGTTAAAATAATATTTTGACAATCAGGTTTCTGGCTTCATGCCACACTTTCTCAATATATTAGCTTGAGAATAGTCTTAAAATTGTATTAATTATGTGAGTTGGAGCATAGCACAAGTAAAAACATTTTTAGACATTGATATTCATTGACATTCAATTTTACCAAGATAGCTGCGCCAATTTTTTTTGATAGCCTTTTTTGAAGTTGAAGGCTCAGGTTAGCACATGAGAATTCAATTGAATTCAAAAAAATTGCAGCCTAGGAAAGCCGCAACAAATCCAGCAATGCATCAAAAAAAAGATCATGCTACCATTTTTAGCACCAGACTGAGATAACAACAGACACATTCGGTATACTGAAGTTTTTGACACCCTCAGCTTTGATCACTGTTCAGGGATTAGCCTGCTGTTGATGGTTTTGAAACTGCCAAGGCAGATAATCTACAAAGGACTTTCAGAGAAACACAGTGGCCTCTCAGCAGTTAGCTGGTGAGGGCAGGAACAGGGAGATAGGGGATCTGAATATGTGGCTGAGGAACGGGCGCAGGCAGCAGGGATTTAGATTCTTAGACCACTGGGTTCTGTTTTGGGGTAAGGTTGAATTGTACAAAAAGGACGGGTTGCACCTTAACAGGCGGGGGACCAGCATTCTGGCAGGCAGGTTTGCCACTGCTACACGGGTGGGATTAAACTAAATAGTGGGGGGGAGGAGACAAATTGGAAATCGTCCTTGTAGTTAAAGGGAAAGAGAGTATAGGGAAAGTTAAGAAAGACATTAATGGGGCAGAAAGCTCACGAAGGGATAGGAGAGTATGGCCAAGTGAATTAGGAATCGATGTGATCCAATGTGAAAGGTGAGGTGAATAATGGATTAAAAGTATTACATATGAATGCACGAAGTATAAGAAGTAAAGTGGATGAGCTTGATGTTCAGTTAGATATTGGTTGATATGACATTGCGGGTATACAGAGACATGGTTGCAGGAGGATCGGGACTAGGGAACTAAATAGTAAAAGGATTGGTCCAAGTTAGCATGGAATTATGAAGGGGAAATCCTGCTTGTTCCTGGAATTTTTTTAGGATGTATCAAGTAAAATTGATGATGGAGAATCAGTGGATGTAGTGTATCTGGACACTCAGAAAGCCTTTGATAATGTGCCACACAGGAGATTAGTGGGCAAAATTAGAGCACATGGTGTTGGGGGTAAGGTATTGACATGGATAGAGAATTGGTTGGCAGACAGAAAACAAAGAGTAGGAATAAACGGGTCCCAGTCAGAATGGCAGGCAGTGGCTAGTGGAGTGGCGCAAGGCCCGGTGCTGGGGCCGCAACTGTTTACAATATATATTAATGATTTAGATAATGGGATTAAAAGTAACACTAGAAAATTTGCACATGACACAAAGATAATGTGAACTGTGAAGAGGATGCTAGGAGGTTGCAGGGTGACTTGGACAGGTTGAGTGAGTGGGCAGATGCATGGCAGATGCAGGATAATGTAGATAAATGTGAGGTTATCCACTTTGGCGGCAAGAACAAGGAGCAGTTTATTATCTCAATGGTGTCAGATTAGGAAAAAGGGAAGTGCAACGAGACCTAGTTGTCCTTGTACACCAGTCACTGAAAGTAAACATGCAGGTACAGCAGGCGGTGAAGAAAGTTAATGGCATGTTGTCCTTCATAACAAGAGGATTTGAGTATAGGAGTAAAGAGGTCCTTCTGCAGATGTACAAGGCCCTGGTGAGACCACATCTGGAGTATTGTGTGCAGTTTTGGTCTCCTAATTTGAGGAAGGACATCCTTGCTATTGAGGCAGTGCAGCGTAGTTTCACAAGGTTAATCCCCGGGATGGCGGGACTGTCATATGAGGAAAGATTGGAAAGACTGGACTTGTATTCACTGGAATTTAGATGGATGAGAGGATATCTTATAGAAACGTATAAAATTATAAAAGGACTGGACAAGCTAAATGCAGGAAAAATGTTCCCAATGTTGGAGGAGTCCAGAACCAGGGGCCAAAGTCTAAGAATAAAGGGGAGCTCATTTAAAACCTTTTCACCCAGTGAGTTGTGAATTTGTGGAATTATCTGCCAAAGGAGGCAGTAGAGGCCAATTCACTGGACAAATTTAAAAGAGAGTTGGATAGAGCTCTAGAGGCTAGCGGAATCAAGGGGTATGGGGAGAAGGCAGGTACGGGTTACAGATGGTGGATGATCAGCTTTGATCACAATGAATGGAGGTGCAGACTCGAAGGGCCTAATGGTCTCCACCTGCACCTATTTTCTATGTTTCTATGTATTTTCTTGATTAGTTCAGCACTTTATCCTAGACATTTTTTTTAACCTGCGAATGCATTTTGATGCAGTTTGCACCAAAAGGTTCCACAGTTATCGTCAAATAACTAGCTAATCCAAACAAGCTAGGAAAGTGTTGATGATTTCTAGTTTGTGCCAAATTTATTTCCTTGACCCAGACTATGAGACAAAAATGATTAAGATTTCCCAGTGAAACTTCTGTGATGGGAGCAGGGTTAGGCTCAACTGTGAAACCACACAATCTCTCTCTACCCATCCTACACCACCCATCCACGTCCTGAGCCCAACACATTGATACAATCACTAAGAATGCTCACCAATGTCTCCAGTTACGCAGAGGTTTAAGGTGATTGTAGGCTGCTCAATACCTAATCAAATGTCCACAGACATATGGTGGAAAACATATCGACCGGTTGCATTTCAGCCTCCACGGTAAATTCAGATAAGCAAGACTCTTTTTAGACTTCACCTCTGTCAGCTGGCTCCAACCCAAAACGTCACCTGTCCATTCCCTCCACATATGCTGCCTGAATTCCATTCTGTGTTTTATCCTTGCATAGAATATCATTTTGGTCCCTAAAATTTTTCTTGGTTGTCCTCTTGTCCTCACATATGCTTTGGGATTTTCCTTAATTTCGCTTTAAAGTACCATTTTATGCCTCTCTTTGCTCCCCTAATTACTTTTAAATACTCAGGCATATTCTATTCTTCTAAAAGGTCTCAATTGTTTTTAGTTTCCTTAACCTGCTTTTACATTGCTTGTTATTGTTTTTCTATTGATAAATGTCACTTAAAATCCCAGTTCTTTGCCTTTTTTACAGAAAGATACTGCCCCTGAATTCTCTCCATTTTATTTCTAAACCCACTGATCACCTGCAGAACATATCTGCAAGTAGCGACCACCAGCCCATGTCTGCCTATTGAAATTCATATTTTCCTAATTTAAGAAGTTAACTTCCAGTTTATTTATGTCCTTCTCCAACCTTAAAATCTCTGAAATGTTGTCCTATTGACACTTCCTTACTTCCCCAGCTAAATTAGAGTCATAGAGAGTCACAGAGCCAAACAGTGTGGAAACAGGCCCTTCAGCCCAACTTAGCCACACTGACCAACATGTCCCATCTACACTAATACCACCTCCCTGCGTTTGGCCCATATGCCTCTAACCCTGTCCTATCCATGTACCTGTCTAAATGTTTCTCAAACATTGCATTTGAGAAATTCACTGGTCAGGCAATATACCTATTGGCACAAACAAATCTCCTGGACGCACTTTAAAACTTCCACCCACAGTAAGCCTGTCACACTAAAGCAATCTCTGTCAATCCTCTGTCCCCGTGAGGATTAGTTCGAGATCCATTTTAAATAGATCTCTGTACACCGTGGATAGATTAAATCTAGTGCCAGTAAAAAAATCAACTACGAGAACTTCTTCCCCACAATCTGAAATGACATGCATGAAACAGTATAAAATGGGTCTGCTCAATGTCAGATCATTAACCAACAAGACTTTTATCATCAATTACATTATATCTGAAAATAATCGTAATTTTTATGCTTTTGGTGGAGACATGGTTGCACATTGATGGAGTGTCATCATTTACAGAAGCTTGCCCACTGAACTTTAAATTCCTTCAATCTGTCAGGAAAAGTGGAAGGGGTAGGGGGTATAACTATTTTTTACAAAAGATTTTATGTGCACAGAAGTTGACCTTGGGAGATTCTGTTCTTTTGAATATCTTGCCATTAACCTTACAACAGATGAAACTGTGCTCACTCTAACACTGAACAGACCACCCAGACAGCTATTCTTATTCCATATAGAATTCTCTGAATTGATCTCACTGGTCATAATGAGATATGACAGAGTGATTTTAAATGGAGAATTTAACATTCATGTAAACAACAGCACAGACCTCAAGGCGACAGAGTTTCTGAGTTTACTTGACATGCTCGACTTTACTCAACATGTAAATATGGCCACTCACAAACATGGAAATACACTGGACCTGGTAATATCCCGAGGGTTAAAAATTGATAACATCCTGGGGTCTGATTTTACTGTTTCTGATCATTACTGTGTGTTTAAAGATGTTTAGGCGCCCTTTGGAGTCTACATGTAAAAGGCACTTTTTAGATCCAGCAGCAGCTCAATTTTTCTGAGCTTGTAAGTGCATTCGCTCCTCTCAACCAGGGAGATTCTGTTGACGAAATGATAAAAGCTTTTAACAGTAACCTAGCTACGACACTTGATAAAGTTGCACCTCTCAAGATTAAAAGGAAAGTAGGAGTTAAAACATCTCCATGGTTAAATAACTGTTCATACATTTACAAAATCATGTAGAGTAGCCGAAAGAAAGTGGAGAAAAACAGGACTAGAAGTACATCTTGGCATCTATAAAGAAACCATTGCTATTTATAATAATGCTGTAAGATCTTCAAAGAGGATCAATTTTTCTCAAATTATCGCAGAAAGTGGTGGAAATAGTAAGATTTTATTCTCCACCATTGACAGATTACTAAACTCTGCTTCAATCCCTGATTTTTTAAGCCAAGCTTCTGCTGAGCTTTGCCGATTATTTTAAAGATAACGTCCAGACTATCAGAGCTGGTATCTCTTTAGATTCTACTGTCCTCCACTGCCGACCTAGTAAGGTGCAGGGGAAAATTAGTAGTTTCATAAGTATTTAGAGTCATAGAGTAATAGTGGAAACAGGCTCATCAGCCCAACTCGCCCACACCGGCCAACAATGCCCCAGCTACCCGTCCAACTTGCCTGCTCTTGTTCCATAACCCTCCAAACCTGTCCTATCCATGTACCTGTCCAACTGATTCCTAAATGATGGGATAGTCCCAGCCTCAACTACCTCCTCTGGCAGCTTGTTCCATACACCCACCACCCTTTGTGTGAAAAAGTTACCCCTCTGATTCCTTTTAAATCTTTTCCCCTTCACCTTGAACCAATGTCCTCTGGTCCTCGATTCCCCTACTCTGGGCAAAATACTCTGTGCATCTACCCGATCTATTCCTCTCATGATTTTGTATACTTCTATATGATCTCCCCTCATCCTCCTACACTCCGTTCAGCTACCTCTCCTTGAATCCCATGAGATCTAACCTTCCAGAGCAGCCTACCATGCGGCACCCTGTCGAACGCCTTCATCAATCTTTTTGCTCACATCTTCAAAAAAAAATCAATCAGATTTGTGAGACACGACCTCCCATGTACAAAACCATGCTGACTGTCCCTAATCAGCCCTTGCCCACCCAAATACCTGTAAATCCTATTCCTCTGAATACTCTCCAATAACTAACCAACTACAGATGTTAAACGCCTATAGTTTCCAGCATTTTCCCTGCAGCCCTTCTTGAAAAGAGGCACAACATTTGCCACCCTCCAATCCTCCGGCACCTCTCCTGTATTTAACGACAACTCATAGATTTCAACCAGGGCTCCCGCAATTTCCACTCTAGTTTCCCGCAATGTCCTCGGACATATCTGATCACGCCCCAGAGATTTGTCGACCTTCAAACACGATGTCTACCTCAGAACTTTCTAAAATTGTGGCTGAGAGCAAATCAACTACCTGTCATTTCGATGCAGTTCCTACAAAGTTTTTAAAGAATGTTTTTAACAGTTTATCCAGTTTTGTTCTTACAATGATAAACATCTCCATTGAATGGAATTTTCCCAGATACTTATAAAACCGCTGTCGTAAAGCCTCGGTTAAATAAACCAAATTTAGACAGTGGGCTACTGAGTAATAACAGACCCATATCAAATCTACACTTTATCAGCAAGGTACTGGGGAAATACAACACTTTCTGAATCAAAATTACATTTTGGAGAAATTTTAATCTGGTTTCAGAGCAAATTTCTGCACTGAGACTGCCCTGATAAAAAATAGTCAGTGGCCTTCGAGTTAGCACTGACGAGGACAACGTCTCAGTGCTGATCCTCTTGGACCTCACAGCTGCTTTTGACACCGTACATCACAGTAGTCTTATAGATCACCTAGAAAACTGGGTCAGCCTGTCAGATCAGGTACTAAGTTGGTTCCAATCATATATAAGTGGAAGGAAGTACTTTGTAAGCCTTGGGGACCATGTGTCACAGCTGCATGATATACCTTTTAGTGTAGCACAAGGTAGCTAGCTGCCTTGGCCTGTTACTCTTTTCCTTGTATATGCTGCCGTTAGGAAGAGTCATCAGACAGCAAAATGTAAATGTTCTAAGTTATGTCGATGACACTCAGTTATACAGTGCCCTCCATAATGTTTGGGACAAAGACCCATCATTTATTTATTTGCTTCTGTACTCCACAATTTGAGATTTGTAATAGAAATAAATCACATGTGGTTAAAGTGCATATTGTCAGATTTTATTAAAGGCCATTTTTATACATTTTGATTTCACCATGTAGAAATTATACCTGTGTTTATACATAGTCCCCAAATTTCAGGGCACCATAATGTTTGGGACACATGGCTTCACAGGTGTGTGTAATTGCCCAGGTGTGTTTAATTGCCTCCTTAATGCAGGTATAAGAGAGCTCTCAGCACCTCATCTTTCCTCCAGTCTTTCCATCACATTTGGAAACTTTTATTGCTGTTTATCAACATGACGACCAAAGTTGTGCCAATGAAAGTCAAAGAACCCATTATGAGACTGAGAAACAAGAATAAAACTGTTAGAGACATCAGCCCGATGTTAGGATTACCAAAATCAGCTGTTTGGAACATCATTAAGAAGAAAGAGAGCTTACTAATCACAAAGGGACTGGCAGGCCAAGGAAGACCTCCACAACTGATGACAGAAGAATTCTCTCTACAATAATGAAAAATCCCCAAACACCTGTCCGACAGATCAGAAACACTCTTCAGGAGTAGATTTGTCAGTGACCACTGTCCGCAGAAGACTTCATGAACAGAAATACAGAGGCTACAATGCAAGATGCAAACCACTGGTTAGCCACAAAAATAGGATGGCCCGGTTACAGTTTGCCAAGAAATACTTAAAAGAGCAACCACAATTTTGGAAAATGGTCTTGTGGACAGATGAGACGAAGATTAACATATCAGAGTGATGGCAAGAGCAAAGTATGGAGGAGAAGGAACTGCCCAAGACCAAAGCATACCACCTCATCTGAGAAACACGGTGGTTGGGGTGTTATGGCCTGGGCATGTATGGCTGCTGAAGGTACTGGCTCACTTATCTTCATTGATGATACAACTGCTGATGGTAGTAGCATATTGAATTCTGAAGTGTTAAGACACATCCTATCTGCTCAAGTTCAAACAAATGCCTCAAAACTCATTGGCTGGCAGTTCATTCTACAGCAAGACAATGATCCCAAACATACTGCTAAAGCACCAAAGGAGTTTTTCAAAGCTAAAAAATCGTCAATTCTTGAGTGGCCAAGTCAATCACCCGATCTGAACCCAATTGAGCATGCCTTTTATATGCTGAAGAGAAAACTGAAGAGGGGACTAGCCCCCAAAACACGCATAAGCTAAAGGTGGCTGCAATACAGGCCTGGTAGAGAATCACCAGAGAAGGCACCCAGCAACTGGTGATGTCCATGAATCGCAGACTTCAAGCAGTCATTACATGCAAAGGATATGCAAAGAAATACTAAACATGACTACTTTCATTTTCATGACATTGCTGTGTCCCAAACATTATGGTGCCCTGAAATGGGGGGGGGGGGGGGGGGGGGGGGACGACTATGTAAAAACTCTGCTGTAATTTTTACATGGTGAAACCAAAATGTATAAAAATGGGCTTTATTGAAATCTGACTATGTGCACTTTAACCACATGTGATTTTTTTTCTATTGCAAATCTCAAATTGTGATGTACAGAGGTAAATAAATAAATGACGGGTTTTTGTCCCAAACATTATGGAGGGCCCTGTGCCTCCCCGTCGAACCCACTGATGCAAATGCCTTAAGTTATTTGACCTCCTGCCTATTTCCATTAAAAAATGGATGAATGCTAACTTTCTTAAACTCAACGATGACAAGACAGAAATGTTATTACTTGGATCAAACCCGAGAGAGATGTTACTTGGTAAACTGGGAAATTTGACTGCTTATGT